>NW_022170249.1:16670699-17223573 GCF_008802855.1 Photinus pyralis | reverse complement strand
GAGAGTTTTACTCCAAATCTTTATTTTTTCCCTCTTTTCTGCAGGTAAAGAAATTTTCAATAGTTCTGAGTCTAATAAAAACCCCAGAAATCTAATGGTTTGACTGGGGTTCAAATGACTTTTCTTAACGTTTATAGAAAACCCTAAGGACTTCAAAAAATTTACGGTTACCTTAGTGTCATGTAAGGAGCCTTCATACGAAGAATTGAATAACAGAAAGTCATCCAGATAACACACACAAATAATGTTTTTAGATCGAAGCCATTGTGTAACAGGTCTCATTAGTTTTGTGAACACATAAGGGGCTGAAGCCAACCCAAAAGGCAAACATGCAAATTCATACAGATCGTGATTAAATTGAAACCTCAAGAACTTTCTAAATTTTGGGTCAATGGCTATATGGAAGTAGGCATCTTTAATATCAATAGTTGTGAACCAACACCCTTTTTTGACAAGCCTTAAGGCCGTTCGAATGTCTTCCATTTTAAAATGAGATGTTTGTAAAAAGGAATTAAGATGTTTTAAATTAAGTATGAATCGTTTACCGCCATCAGATTTATCAGCCAAAAAGATATTAGAAATAAAATGCCCTGGACAAGGACTGCACTTGCTTATCGCATTTAAATTGAGTAAAGACTTAATTGCCTCATGCATAGCAGTGTCTTTAGTCGTCCAGGTCTTTGTTGGGGGTACTTGCTCTAGACTAGGTGAACTACAAAATGGCAAGGCATAGCCTTTAATCCATTTCAGTATTACGGGATTTGAAGTAATCAAACACCATTTGTCATAGAAAAGTGAGAGCCTACCACCAATTGGGCTTACCTGCTCTATCGTCTGTATTTCCCCTGCTTCTGATGGGACTGCTGGCCTCGGAATGATCTCGACTGTCCCTTTTGACGAGTCGGGCCGTAACGGTTTAAAGAACGCTGGTCTTTCGCTGATGTGAACACAGGCTTCAAACGAATTCGCCCAGAGTTCCTACCACCTCTGTATGAAGCTGAGAATTGCAAAGGAGTAGCCGCCTTTAATTCCTTTCCTGCGTTCTGTAGAGACTTAGCTTCCCTGACGCTCTCTGAAACATCTGATCCAAAAAGGAAATCTCCTGGTTTAGTTCTCCCTAGAACCTCCCTAATGTTTTTGTTAAGGGTTGGTAAAATCAAATTACGCCTAGAGTCAGAGATGTCGTGAAAGGTGTGCGCCAGTAAACGACTAGCATCACCCAAAGGGGCTACAATTTCATCACGTAACTTTTTTGGAATAGGATTGTCATTCAGCAAAGCTGTCAAAGACTTTCCCATAGCTCCCAAAACCGTTGCGAGTTTCGTTTGGATACTTTTATTAAAATTGTCCCGAGCCACCCGATCGTTGGCCAAAATTGCTAAAACTTCGGGATTTAGCTTAGGTGAGTTAAGTGTCGGACAGTTCTCCGGGACTGCATAACGTTGAGTTAAGGAAAGTAAATTTTCCTGCGAAAGGCCATTTGTTACAATGTAGTTCCACCTTGAGGAAAGTGCCTCATGTAAACAGTCCGCCTTAACTGGAGTACTAGGGCAATCATTTCCTAAAACGTCTCCAAAATCATCAAGGGCTAAAGAGCCGTCGTCGATGATGAGTACATTTTCTTCCAATTCGGTCTCAGGGCCGTTAGTCGAGTTCAAAGGAGCTCTAGGCTTTGGTCTACCATCCGCTCCGTGTAGGTCCTCAGCCTCACAGTGAGGAGAAAGACTTAAAGAAGTCTGGGATTTGTCACCTGCCCTTAAAGAAGGAGCAGGCGAAAGGCTTAACGAAGCCTCAGCAGACAAAGAACGTCTTCGTCTAAGATGCCTACTTGTTGATGGAACATCAGCAATGCTTAAGCTTTCAACGCTGCTGTAACTGCAATCAGAGCAGTCGCGTTTAGACCGGGAATCCGATCTTCTATTAATAGCACGAAAAGGAGGCCGAGACTGCCTGTCATGGCCGCCGTCCACATTTTCCTTATCCTCTAAAAGTCTCTCAAGCCTACGAAGGCGTTTTCGTAGGTCGCTTTTTGACGTCCCCCTGCTCCTAGAGCGATGCCGCTTGTTGGACTTGCCCATGTGTAGTAAAAAAATACATACGGGCGAAAAAGGCCTATGGTCGACAACGCCAAAAACATGCACAAGCCTAAAAATAATACCTATGGTTAATAAAAACCGCTAAAATAAAATCATTTAGTTATACTCAGATACCAAAATCGTCGAAAAACGCAAGACAACGATGTGAATGTGAACACGAGCACGAGAAAGCGAAGAATGAATCACCTGACGCCTGGCGCGAGGAACGAAACGCAAGGTTAACTCAGTGGCGGCTCGGCGGCAGGGTCGAACTTCTATTTTTGTTTCCTTTTTGTGAAACCTTTCTTTAAATACTCGTGATATGAGTTCGAGCAAGCGAACTACATGGTATTCTATACAATGTCTTCGGATTGGATGTCGAAATATAATAAACATATAAATATACTGGTACTATTGCAATAGGTAGATAGAAATCTACCTAAAACAAGAAAATAAAGATCCAGGGGTCTTGTGAATTACAATTGTACGTTTTAAAAAACAAAACACTCGCCTTTTCTTAAAAAATATGCTTTTTTTCTATTTTTGAAAAGTGATGCTCAGATTGTCCATTTTTTCTAACTTTAAGCTTTCACAGTAACGACTGTACAGCATCACTATGGTTTGTTAACGAAGTTTATACTTAAAAAGTATATTTTCCATAAATATGGACAACAATTTTAAATTTTGAATTTTGTCCCTCCCGCCTCCCTTTCATCAATTTTGAAATAAGTTTCCAAAACGAAATTGTAGTCAAAAGTAGATAGCTTAAGCAAAGTATACACATATAATCAAAATCACTATAGGGCATTATTACAACGTCATACATAAGCCGACTCACTAGGTCAAAGAAGCAGCCAATCTATTGTTTTCAAAATGGTTATCCTATACACGCTAATAATAATCAAGCAAAACACACTAATTGCATAGATAAATAAAAAAATATTCTCTGCTTATGAATTCACCTTCTGTACCTACGCGAAACATTATTTGTCATGTAGTTTTTATTTGATCCCAATTATTCCTGTGGTAGAATTAACAACTTTTATTTGTCCTTCAAACAGCATCGCTTCAAGCTAATGAGTGTAACATCCTAAAATCCCTAGGTACAGCTTCTTGATGCAGAATCAGTAATATTAAAATAAGGCACAGTCCGGTGTAGGCGCGAATTTAAACTGATTTAGTGAGTTAATGCGAGTTAGGGGAATTTTTTCCCAAGTTAGATTTAGATATTAAATGTCTTAGGGTACCTAAATAGCTTTGTGAAATAGATTCATGTAAGATGTAAAGGGTAGAATATTGTCCTTGTCAGTTTCGTGTTAAGAAAAAGTTTTGGGTGATATTGTATATGTGTAAAGGGTCATGTGTACCGCTTCATATGAAGAGTGAGCGCGAGTAGGTTTAACGACGAGACAACGAAGCGCGTTTCGAATGCGTGAGTTTTGAGCAGAGATAGCATGAACCATCCAGTTTAGTTGATTCCCTTTTATGTAGCGCTGCGGCCACAGATTGGATAAGAATTGGGCTTGCGATTGGTGAAAAGGGGACGCTGGTCGCGAAAATTGCGGTGGTTCCGTTTTAGATTAGCAGCTACAGCTTAAGCAGGTAGTTCGAGCATCACTCTCCTTACAGTAAGGACTTTTGCGGAAATTTTAATTGCGAAAGGATCGAACTAAACTTTTTAAAGAAAGTAAATGTTAGTGAAATCATTGCGGCAGATTAAGTGAAGAGAACATTTTAAGAAAATTAATCTCAAGCGGATAGCTCCAACCTCAAAGACGCTTAGGGGTGTTGTGTGTGTATTAATCAAAATTAGAATTTCAACCGGTACTATACATTTTTTGTGACTAGATGAAAGACGGGGTTCCTAAATAAAATTCAGGCGTCAAAGAAAACTACGTTCATTACAGTAGCAGATTTTCTAATTCGCATTTTGTAATTCGTAACCTCGTACTAGCTTCATGTGAGTGGTTTTCTCTTGCAGTTTTGAGCAACACAAAATTAATTTCCTTTACAATTACGCTAACTAAACATAGAAAAGCTATACTCGCACGAAATAAAATATTTTACGCGTGCATTACGTAATCTAAGCGGCACTAATTAATCCATTAACAACAAAGACACACCTTCACATCAGGAAACCGTATAAATCCGCTAAGGAAATCTGGTCAGAACGCAAGACAACTCTATTTACATATTTCGGACCATTGTTGATTCCTGTCAACTTCATATACCACGAATACGACCTTCGACGGCGACGTAGGGAAATCTTGAATCAAGACAATTTCTATGAGGATCGAAGCAACGTCAATAGAAGACGAATAGAGGTATTGTAAAAATTTCGTTACTCTGGTTTTTCAATCGTAATGATTTCAATTTACCTACTGTTCAATAACTCATTTTGTATCTATTAATTTAAGTAGTTTAAATTTTAAAGAAAAGCTCCGTTTTCAATTAGTCAACAAGATTTCGATTTATTGCATATTTTTGGGAAACTTTAACTTTGAGTTAGCCAGGTTTTTTCCTATGTTAAGGGACGTCCAGTGCACGAGTGTTTTAATTTAACAGGGTCACATTCGGATGCCCTCTTCTTGGTGACCTCTTTGTACATATTAAATCACGATATAATTAAATTCACGACAAGTTTTTATGTAAACATATTATGAAATCTGTCAACCAGAAGATGACTAGGAGGTAGTGCAAAAATGATGACTATCAGCACGAGTTGAGAAAGTGCAAAGTAGAACAAGTAGGTAACTATATTATTACTAAGCATATCAAGACTACCAGACATGTACAGCCGTCTCTATTTAATGCAACACAAAACATTACCTGTTAGTAGTTTTTAAAAACAAGAAAATTAAGATCTACGTAGTCATGCGTGCGGATATAGCACAAAAGACGTCCAGTTTCTATTTCGAAATTCATGATAATCTTTAGGGTTAGTTTGCCTTTAGTAGATGTATGTTGAATAAATTAATGCCTACTTTTGAGACTTAATGTTCGTAATGTTTTTCAGTAGTTGCGAGATAGTACACTTTCTAAATTTTGAATTTTGTCCCTCCCACCTCCCTTTCATCAATTTTGAAATACGTTTCCAAAACATAAAATTGTAGCCAAATTTATGTACACTAGGTAAATTTATTATAAGCAATTTTTCAAAAGTATCAAGACAAGAAATATGATCGATATTCACTGAAGCGAACAAGTAAGAGATACATGATACAATCCATTGTAAGTTCAAAAGCACCACATTCCACATTCATTAAATATAAGAAAATTAACATTTTACAATTCCATACAGAACTTGATACCAAACCTGTCAAGCGAATGTGAAAGCAGCAGAACATAATGGTGTTACCAAACCTATTTTAATACCTAGGTACACATTGCAATTATCACACAACTAAGCAAGCAATACATTACTTAATTAAATCAATTTCACACCATGTAAGTAGTTTTAATTGCATTTGTTTTATAATTTACCACTGTAGGTATTTACTAGTGCTCGAAGAAAGAGAAGCTATACTTTTCAGGGTAACGGACCCATGCTATTTCTTATTTAGTGGTTATTCGGTGAATATTCAATATGGTAAAAAGTACAAATAATAGTCGTATAGGTCTTACAGTTACTAAGCAAGCAAACAGTTTGAACCATAAGCCCACATCAAGTCAGTTTGTAGAACAAGCAGTCTAATTAATAAGTGTAGGTAATAGCAACCTTATACACAGTGATCAGTGCAGTTATTGCTACCTTGGAACATAGAAATTTCATGCACAGATAATGGTAGTAACATCGCGCATCAGTTAGTGGGAGCTGTGACAAATGAGTAGGTATTTTGGGAGCTGAAAAACAAAGTTTCCATCTCCAGCAGCATGTTCTCCCACGAAGAACCGCGTCCAAGCTCAAGATAAGTCTCCTTTCCTGCGAGAGGGCATCATTCATCATAATCATAAAAAGCTGGTGGCGCACGAGTTGGATCACGTCTGGCTATATTCACGGAAAATTTTTCATCACCCGCCACCCCAGGCGAAAAAGAATTCAGTATTTTTTGTACTAGGTATATCAATTGTTCATATTTGTTTGTTTCAACGATTCTTGACAATTATTACTTCTTATTGAGAACTTTTTCTAGTTCATTTGACGTTGATTTAATTACTTATATTTCAAGCACCCCGTATATATATAATTATTTTTTGTCTTAGATTAAGTGTCTTTAAGCGAAGGCTTTGGCGATCTAGACGAAACTCTTGCAATGACGGCCGCAAGCAGCATGCTAAAAATTAGAAATCCACCGTAGACTGGTGAAGAAGATAGACGCAATTACGGATCAAGCGTATAAAATCGCAAATTGGGCAAGCGAATACCAAAGTGATTATATTAGTATGCATCTGCAAATAGATACCAACCGACGGAACATGTTAATCGACCATTTTTGCATTACATGTAACATTGCACAATACAAACTGAATGTATGTGAGAGAATTAACCGCATCGAACTTAGCTTGTTGCATGAGGTGTGAGTAAGCCCAATCAAGAACCAGCAAATATTTAGGGATTTCAAGCACCTGCTGCTAATCCTAGACAATAATAAACGAATGTTTTTAATTGCTAATTGCATTTGCTTTGCTCAATGCGTAAGAACATACTGTGTATATGCATAGTGTAGCGAATATTCTAGATATCCAGACTTCGGGTCGCCACCTAGCGCCCATCAAGATAAGTTACCAGCGATACGAAACGGAAGCGGACATACATAATTCGTTCGCTATTAAGCAAATTGAATCGTGTTTAAGTTAAGTTCCAACATCGATGCCGCAGTGATAATACTGACATTCGCGCTCTATAAGTGAGGGTATAGGTATAACACCTGTTATAAATCAATCTATTGAAGGACAGTTATAAATTCATTAATAATTAATTGTACATAAACAAATAACGTAGGTAATTTAAATTATGTTACAATAGTTTGTTTCAAAATATAAAAGCTTTATGCGGTTACTAATAATTGCCACGTAAATAATACAACTAACGCGTGTTGCGTTCAAATAAAGGGCATATTCAAATAAGTAGATATTAGTATTCAATATAATAATAAACTGTTCACGTTAAGCGAGTCATATTCTTTTAGGACAGTTAGATACAAACGTTTGATTTGCATTAAATATGGTATATTTTTACTGCTTTAGTTATTGAATAAAGCATCCCCCATACAAACTTAAATCGCTACAAACAAGCACACAAACCTCTAGCTCTAGATTATAACCAACAAACTTCAATTTTCGGAATTGGGCATCAAAGAAAGACATGCTTAAAACTACCAATACAATACCAATACAGCATGCAGTTTACATAATTTTCAAGTGCGCGAAGAAGCACAGTTGAGCAAATACATAAACAGTGTTATGGGTATTTAAACAATGTCAAGAGAGAACGAAGATTCAATGTTATTCCATTAATTGGAATTCCTATAAATTGTAAAATAAATCAAAACGTCGCACAATGGTTCTAAATCCCGAAAAACGAGACAAAAGTAAAAAAAGAAAGTTTTTTATGGTGATTTTAAGTTAATTCGCGATTCAGATTAACAGTGAGACCTCTGGTGGCAGCACGTTGTAATTAATATTGGTGGGATAAAACCCGCATTTGGTTTATTTACAATGGACAATAGTAATCAATATTGTCGTGTTTACGGCTGTACAAGTAAATACACCTTAAAGAGCAAGAATAGTTTAGATAAGAAATCGTCGTCAAACGCATATTTCCAAAGTCTTTAATTGTAAACAGTGCAATTAAATTATACAACCAACAATAATAATAAGTTAAAGAATCATAATCTAGCGCGTAACATTTCCAAAATCTTTAATTGTGAACAGTGCAATTCCACAAGAAAAAATAGATGATATTATATCATTCTTCGACACACTCCGTTTTTAATAACTTTCTATCACTGTTATCACGGTAAGCGTTTGTTACGATCAGTTCTATTAATTATAAGGGGGGCATTGTATTGTTTTCCTGCCTTTAACTTTCCCGCAGATTCCGCTAACTAATATACGCCTGGTTGCTTATATTTCCGACAGGGAATTGTATGATTTGCCGAGTGTTTAATTTCCCTTTTAAATTTCCCAGCTGTGCCCGTAACAGCCCTGGAGTCTGTTTCCTCCAAGCGAGTCGAACTGTGGCTACCGAGTTTTGTTGGAAAACTTCGAAACCGTTCCTACCACTGATCCTGACCAAAGGGTGGGCCGCAATATTAGATCCGCCATTTTGCTTTTTTGAAAATTTAACGTCAGCTTCTTAATTAGTGCGCTCAAAAACTCTGTACCGACTTTCATGTAAAAACAACAAATTTTTGGCCGTCATATTGAATCCACCATTCGGTTTTTTTGAAATCTCATATCAGATACTTAAGAAACGCATTTAAAAACCCTGATATATATTCTTGGAAAAGTCGAACGATACCATCATATTTTGGTCAGCTTTTCGGGATTCGGAATCCCTCCATGTCATCGCACCGCGCCGTTGCAAATGACGCCTGAATTGAAAAGGCTAGCGTGAACGATTAATCATATTAAAACGCGAAGACTCACAATAATCATTAATAATAAATAAAATAAAATAATGGAATATAATTAAATAATTTTACATTGTCTGATTTTTTGCGTACTCAGAGGAGCAACTTGATGCGTAGATAGACGTTGTGATACCATTTTTGAGTGTGTCGTTTTTTCATTTGTGTACAATGTAATGATTAATTCTTTCAATTTCCCGTACACTATAATTAAGTCTACCTTCTAATTACATTTACTTGTGGTCGAAATGCGAAATTTTATTCCTTTATATCTTTAACCTTTTTTATACTGATAGCTATACTACACAACATTAAAGTAAATTTCTTGTTGGGACCGTAATAATATTTCTCATTCGCCCTGTTTTGTAACGAGCGTCCGTATGTGCAGAAAATTGTAGTTTGGTAAAAATGCATAATCTAAATATAGATACTCAACCATAATCATGTGAATGCTTGTTTAAGCATTGTAAGAAAATCAATGATTTCGTTTATTCATAACACAAGTTTGTTGTGTTTTAATTAACCGCTAAAAGGGAATTAGAAATATAACCTAATAATTGCGATTAGGAAATGTAATTTTAATTCAGATGTAAATAAAGTAAATAAATATTTTGGGATGAGATAAATGAAGCGGGTCATTGTGATTAAACTAAGAGCAAGAGCAGCGAATTAAGTTTGTCGTAACGGAATGTTGAAGAAAAAAAAGCGGAGTTACATCATTAATCGTATTAAGAGGAAGCGCTTATTGGGTGAGAATTTGCAAAGGCGATATCTATAAATATCAGTGTAAATTGTGACACAGCAGTATTCGTTAAACGGCGTTACATAGTGCCAAATCTTCGGCGGTCGTTTTCGCAAAGCACGCCCTGCAATCTTAAGTTAAACGTGCTCCTATGCTGTAATCGTAATATGTACTAATGATGCTTCTCTCATTTACTTTATTACAAAATAGATCTAGATTTACATCGACACCCTAAAAAGCTTATACTTGTAATATTAATTTTGTGAAATTCTAGTATTTCTTTTTATTTATATTATCAACCTTTTTAATGCTTCCTATTCTTAAAATATTCACAATTAATAATCGCGCAATTATGGCGGATACGCAAAGTCAGTTTAGATAGGCTGGTTTCCCTATTTCAAAGGTATTTTAATCCAAAACACAATCTAACGCTTTTAAAAAATCATATTAGGTATAGTATGATATTCCACAACATTAGAAAACATCCATGCTAAACATACACCGAGTTCAAGTAATAACTAGATTAGACGTGACTAATACAAACAAAGAAACATATATGTATATCGAGCACAACGTCCATGCAAAGTTAGTAGGTGTTTTGAAAACTAGTGCATGTATGTGTAAGTAGTTAACCATCGGCTTGAGAAAAAGTAAAGTACAAAAATAATCTTGTCATAGAAAAGTTTATGTGAGAGTTCGTCCACAAGTAACACTAGTAACAAAAGAATGAAAGCGCTTTGAGAAACACCATGACGTCTCCATGGTTTTGGTTATTTATATATTTTGCACTATAACAAGGTTCTACTCACAATTATTAAGCGAGATAAACAAAAAGCGAAAGGCGAGCGAAAAACGATTTAGTACCTACTGATTTATTTACCACGTATTGTTTATAGTTTCATAGTTCCTTGAGTCGTAGTTCAGTAAACATTCTTATGGATATCTATTGCCTTTGATAAATCACATTTCAATTTTTGTACATAAAAATTAATATTTGATGTATCGTTGCAAAGGTATCTTTAGAATGGAATGTAAGGTAAAGCGTGTAAGTACGCGAAAGTGGTGCGCGAAGACTAGATTAGCATTCGTCGCCTCGCGAAGCGAAACGCGCTAGATTTGCCATGGAATGTAACGGACTCCCATTTTTCCATTTCAAATTGAATTGTAATTAATTGCTTCTTACTGAAAAATTTGTCTAATGTATAGGTTTTTAGAGTGTAGCGGAAATAGCGTTAATTATACAGTGTAGTTTATTTCTAGCAAGTGTGGAATGCTTACGCCGAAGTGCACGGTCAAGAAACATGGGCATTCGTAGTCGTAAGCCTGCTGCTTGCGATTTAAACCACGAATTGAAATAAGTTAGAGAAATTAACAAATTAATGCATATTTTCTTAAGCGCAGGTCGTCCATTTCGGCCAAGTTAATAAGTAATTGTGAATACCTAAAAGTGTCCATTTAAAAGTGCGTAAATAAGAGTGACTGGAAGCAAGTTCGCGTTCATTAGCTGATATCAACAAAAAAATGTGATATTTCCGAAGCTTGCGTTTTTCTTATTAGCCAGCATATTTTGTTCAGCACCTAGCGCGTGTTTTTGAAAGTACTAAAATTATATTTTTATATTTGCAGTTACTCTAATAATCGGTAAATAAACTTAGCAGCGTATATCTTCGTATGTATTGAATTTAAATTTGATTATTTGAATTCGTTAGTTTAGGATTATTCGTTTCCATTAATTATTACTAAAGTAGATTGAATTATTGATTTAGTGGAATATTCTCTTTCATTGAGGAGTAGTTTTGTTATTCGTTCTAGAGAGGTTGTAAGGATTTGTTCTTTTATATCACTGTTGCCTAATAAATGTAATTCAGATTTAATAAGCTTTTTGGAAGTAGCTTCACTGTCCTAAATTCTACACAGAAAGTAAAAAGGTTCCTATATGAGAACTCTCCAAAACATAGTGGAGTATAATATTTTTTCCAAATTTGGGTGACGAATTTCTAATGATTAATGGGTTTATAGTGAAGGAAAAATCTATTGAACTAGCTGAAAAGTAAAAGTACTGAACGAGTACAGCGAGTTTATCAACGCTGGCGGCTTCAACACAGTGATAAGTTACTAATTTTATTAGGTACTTGTGCTTTTATGGGAATTATTGGTGAATTAAATTAGGTCGCGTATAGTTTCGAGCGTAGTAATGTACGTTAAAATTAATAATCTAAATTTGTTCATTTAGAATTTTAATTATCTAATAATAAATAGTAATTATAATTAACATTAAAATCGTTGTATTGTTTACTAGGATAGTTCAAATTATCTAGCTAGCAGGAATATTTTAGTTCAGTTTAGAAATTATGTTTTTGTCTTCTGTGAGTGACTGCAAGAATTTGTTTTAATTTTCGTATATTAATAAACGTATTCTGTTTGTTCGTCATTCATGATGGTTATTGCTTCTTTACAAAGGGAGTAAAAAGGATTTATTTCTAAGAGACACAAGTTGCAGAATTTCCACCGGAGAAACCACGCGTGGACCCACAACCCAAACACAAAACTCTCTCTGTGTATACAATTTTTCTATTGGAAAACTATTATCCTTTCGCTACAGTTAGTTTAGTAACAATAGACCATACACAACCTGGTTGATAAGTGAGTAAAAGTTGAGTTTTTCAAGTAACACCGGTATACCAACTCGATAAACCAAGAATTCTGTACAAATGTTAAAATCATCTTTATCAACAGCACTGCCATTTTTTAAATCTTGCTTATATTCGCATTCTTCACTTTACAAAACGAATGTTCGTAGACCTAATAATTGACTTAAGTATAATCTTTGTCGATGTTCGGTCGTATATCACTATTCAAAGAGCTACGCGATTTTAAACATCTTTCTATAGGCAATGAGACTGTCAACCAAGATGCGCTTAATTTGAAGTAAATTGAAACAGAAACATCTACTATATGTACCGGTGTTAGTTGATCAAGACAGAAAATAAAAAAAAACGTTTAGGAGAATTTTCAAAAAGAGTTATAATAATAATAATAATAATAATAATAAACTTTTTAATGCCGTTAAATTACAAAATGTAACATTGGCGCGTCAAAACATATAAAACAGTTAATGTATATGGACAGTATACGCAGTAACACAAACAAACAATAACACAATCAAGCATTTAAATACTCGTCCACCGAGTAGTATGGGTGGTTGAGAAAAAAATCCCGAGAAGCTGTTTTAAAGTGAATATGCGTGCTATGCTTTCGAATATCGCGAGGCAGATGGTTGAACAGCTTGATGCACATGTATTTTGGAGATTAAAGAGTTAACGTATAAATATGAGTGCGTTTAGTGAAAAGAGAGCATTCGTTAGAACGCGATAGGTACTGAATCTGAGCAAGTTGTCGGCGCAGAACACGTCATGCATTTTAAGTTAAAACATCCATTACACCTCACATCGACCTACCACCAGATCGCAGCCGAAAATCTCAACGATATTTTTTCAAGAAACATTAGCTTATCGAGAAGATCAACAACAACCACACCTTTTTTGGAATCTGTAAGCGGTCCGTGTAAAATTCACCTCAGACCAATTGCAAGAGAGTGGAGCCAATCATACCAATCCCAATTTATGCCGAAGAAACGATTAAAACGCACCTAGTACTGTAAGTCCCTGAACTATAAACAATTATGGTTCGTACGCGTTGTAGTTTGCCGCTTATCATAGGTTGCAGCGATTTGTAAACTATTGAGAAGAAATGTGTTGTTCGAGTTCGTGTATTTTTGTAAAGACAATTTAACCACCTATATGTAATTGAATATTGTTTTAAAATGCAACAAAATCACCTTGGACATTCGCCGATAAATATTTTACATAAAGTTTCTGTATAACTTGGTTAATAACTATGTAGATTGTAGTGCATTATTATCAATGTTACGTTTTATAAACCACAACGTTGTTCCCGTAGGCATTTAACATTTTATTGTAAAACAGCACATTCCAACTTGCTCTCAAAATCCCCAATTTTTCAAACGTGTCCATACCTTTAATAATGTTGTGTAAAGAACATTATGTAGACGTTATTTCGGTTTAAACGCCAAAAGCAATGACGGGACATCCCGTATATGAAAATATTTCAATATTTTCTTAAGTAAATTTTGGGTATAACTTACGAAATAAGTACAGAGTGGGTTCGTTTTATTTGAATTTGTGTCTCAGTGTTGTTTTTCCTATTAGAAATGTTGTAAATGCTTCATTCTTTGCAAATGTTACCGTTTTTGTAATTTATTCAATTAAGATAAGGTGTTAGAAGTAATCCACATCTGGTCCTTTACGATAAGGAGTTTTATCTGGCGAAAATTAATTAACGCACGTGTTTTATCGCTGTTAAAAGATAACGAAGACGAAGAATTGTGCGTTTCATATAGAAGAAGCGATCCGTTGTTGATTGGCGAGTTATTTGAAAATTCGTAAAGGAGTTTATTTGATGGTGAAAGTGGCGTTTCCATAAATACTGGACACAGCGAGTAAACGAGGCTACTGCTCCCGTTAGTTTTCGCGACGGTTGGCAGTCAACCCTATTTGTTCTGTTAAAGACGCAATTCGTCATTTTTTATAATAAATCTGTGCAGACGCAAGTTAACCAAAGTTGCGTAAGAATTTTAACGCGGAAAAGATTTGTCGAATGGAAACAGAAGGAGTGCAGTACAACAAGAAAAAAACTGTAAGTAATTTTAAGAATTCTTAATTTATTTGTCGACCGCCTGCGGGGTCATATGTCCCAACAAGCTTTCTAAGCTTTTCTTTTTGTCCAAGAGTTATTTCATGTGTTACTCAAAAGTGGTTTACTAAATTCTTTAGAACATTTGGACTTTTTTTATAGTAGATGGCGGATGTGTACGAAACAGGTTATAAAATTCTATGTTTTAAGCGAGTAGGGTATGATTTCTTTTACTTCTTGAGGAATGTATGAGCTTCGGATGCAGTTAAGCAGCTCTAAGTTACCTATATCTTTATTTATTTATGTATTTATTTATTTATTTATTTATTTATAAGAAACTGACACGAACTGACAGGTATTGGGGAATTCTCGAGAATGTCTGTGATCGTTCTAGAAATTTTCCGTTTGGTATATAAGTTTGTTATACATTTGTGAAGTGAGTGATAAATAATAGTTAATAAAATCAATCTATTTAAGAACATTGTTAATTAATTGTAAATATAAATAAACCACGTGCATAATTAAGTCTATGTTACAATATATTATGGGAACACTTTATGACTATTGGAGTGCTTACTTATAATCACACCAGAACATTAAAAGCGTCCGTGCTAAAGGTAAACAGAGTTCGGCTAAAGTAATACAATAGATCAGACGTGGGTAACACAAGCAAAATAGCAGATATCTAACTAAACATGACGTGCATACTAAGTTGGTAGGCGTTTTGAAAACTTGCAAGTATGTATATTTTATAACTTGCTTTTCAGTTCAATAATTTCATTTTATTTATACACTGTGTACAATATACGGATCTCGAAAATCATGGAAGATACGAAAATGGTCAAATTTGGCAAAAAATACGCAATTGAAGAGATATTATCATTCTGTAAAGAATAAGAGAAAATTCCGAAGTTATACCAGAAAAACCGAAATTTACCGATTTACTTCATGTATATGGCACAATATGATTTTTTATCATTTAACTCAGAAAAAAACTTTTTAATTTTTTAATATTTTGATGTAGTAGGCGTTGTATACCCCTTCGTCTATTTCAAAGTTTTAACTTCATCACTTGTAAATTATTTTTTTGAAATTTACAACATTTTTAAACTAGTTATATTAAGAAATGTTCCATGGGAAAAACCAGGCGTGGAGCCAACACATAAAAACTTGGCAATGACGATTTACTCCTATAGGCAATAGACGTTCCTATCACCTTTTAAAGGCGTAATTTAACTAATAACATAATTGCATATTCTAATAAGTAGCAAACAATCATATTATAATATCGATATACTTCTTCCATAGCATTAGAAAACATCCATGCTAATGCAGGTTAGAGTCACAATATAATAGACGTGACACAAATAAATGAAACACAACGTGCATATAAAGTTGGTAGGCGTTTAAAAAACTTGCAAGAACGTGTAAGTACTGCTTGAACAACTAAGAGAACACAATATTTGGATACAAACCACCAAAGACATACATTAGTGATTCTAAAAACACTCCTGCCACACAAAAGATTAATGGACGAGTTCGTGCACAACTAACATGAACGCACTTTTAGAAATATACTACTATCTCCATCAATTTGTTGTGCCAAATTTGAATCATGGCTATTAGGAGTTAAACAACAAGCGAAAATTTGAAGCGAGCGAAAAGCTATTCAGTTTTAACTTATATAGCACGAGGAATGTAGGCACCAAAACGAGTTTTTCATTATACGAGTGAATCATATGCACTCATGTATGTGTGCGCCTTGTTGTATGTAATATCTTCCGATCGTGAGAAGATAAAACCTAACGGTGGAATCGAAACGTATAGCTAAGGCACAAAATAAGGCTAAAGCTACGGCAAACCAGACCTATTGAGCACGACCCATTCTCAACACACTTAAGTTATGTACGTCACACATGTATTCTATGTCAAGTGAGTGTTACGAGGTACCAGTAATAACTAAGGAAGCCTGAGCTTTACACCAACGTCAGTATGTGGGAACTGAGCGTAAATGAGAGCTCAACAAGCAAACTGCATATTATCATAGCTGCCGATTGCTACGTTACAACATGAATATTAGATCATACATGTTTTTCAAACACCACTGCACTACTCATTTATTATTCAGTATAAAATGATATGAATAACTAGTAAGGTGAGAGGTGACTACCATCAATAAATGTATGAAACGTCAGTCCTAAAAATCTCAAATGCCCTGTTAGTTAATGGGCAAAAACTCGCAAACCAGAACAATACAAGCGACAAATAGGTGGATTAATTGGCGAATACCCTCAAACTTAACAAGAAAAATAGATACAAATTACTATTAGTTATAAGGTTTATCAATATGACTAACTGAAAAATATGTACAGTCTAGCCGCAATTAAAAAGAAATCCCCGAACATGTTGGGACCAATATTCAAATGTCTCCTATTGCTTGATCTAGTTTAATACGTTTTGCTTATTTGTCTTATGCTTTCATTTAAGTTTTAAATTAACTATTTAAGCTTTTATTCAATGTCAAGGATTTTGTCTAGTCTTGCTCTCTTTCCTTTAACAGTGTGCATCTGCAGAGTAATAATAATAACGTTTATAGACTTTATAGAGAAAATATAATTAAAGATAACAAATATAAACACAACAATCATTAAAAACAAACGGTTGTGCGTGAGGTAATGTAAGAAGATGTAAAAGATATATACGTTATAACATTAATTATTCTCATAAAAAGCTAATAAGTAATGGCAAGCAAAATTGGTAAAGGTAAAAAAACAGCAGCTAGCGAAATAACAACTAATAACAAACACAATGCAACAACAATATAAAAAATGGTGAAAGTACCAACATGCTAAAATTACTCAAATCTCCTTAAATACACACCCAATAAAAACAACGACAAAGTAATAAACATGATCTAAATTAGTAGAAATATTGTATGAACACACCAAAAATAATGACGGAACACCCTGTATATAATTTTAATTTATTAAGTAGATCTGGGGGACTATTTACAAAATAAACAGAAAGTTGGTTCGTTTCACTTGAATGTGTATTTCAGCGTTTCAATTTTTTTATTTTGGAATTGTTTGTATTTGCGTAGTTTTGTCTATGCTTGTAAATTTTAATTTAATTAATTTAGATACATCTGGCCAAATTTTGCGTACCTACTTTATAAAACTTTTTTATTTATTCGTTTGCGATAAGGAGTGTTTATCAGGTAAAAGTTAATTAAAATTCAAAGAAATGCCGATAACGAGGATGCAGGTGTTTCGAAGAATTGCACGTTTCATCTTGGGGACGTTTGGCGCGTTTCTTCATGAATGGCGATTTATTTGAAATTCTTGAAGAAGTTTATTTTATGGTGGAAGTGAGGTTTCGTTAAATACTGACGTCAACGTAAAAACGTAGCTGCTGGTTTCGCGACGGCTGTAGAGCTTATGCTAAATTCCCAGGCATTGTTATAATAAATGTGTGCAGAACCAAGTTAACCAAAGTGGCGTAAGAAGTTTAACGCGTGGTGTCCGACTTCAGACAAGGTTTCGTTGAGTTGAGAAAGCAAGCAGTTGTAGTCCATAGCGAGGCCTTTTGTTAAGGTTTTCTTCTTATTAAAAGCTAACAGTTTCTACCATTCGAACAGCTACAGAAAATGTATCAGCTTATCATCAACCCAGTTATTTTTGTCATCTAATTCCCTGTTATAAAGCAAAGTGCAGTTCAGAAGCTGTCAGCATTTGTGTATGAGTTAAGCGCGCTTAATATCGCAAACGTTCTACGATCAGATTATTTGGATTATTCAGAAAAAGCTGTAACTTTAAGATGAAGATTGCCTATTTTAATTGTCGCCCGCCTACGTGCGGGGTAATGTGTCCAAACAAACTTTGAACGCTTTTCTTCCTTTGAGAGATTTCTTTCATGTATTTCGGAATAAATGTTTGGTTTGTGATTGCCAATTGTGTGTTTATTCGAACCCATGGACTTGTGACGCTAATAATATGTTCTATGTTATTCGCTTTTGCTTTGTTTTCTGTACTTTTAACATAAATCATCCAAATTCCCGGCTGTTGGGATTTCAACGTTGCGACTTTGCCTTAAAATCTGTCATGTTACCTCAGGGTTGCTCTGTTAATATTGTTGTTATAATTTTGATCTCAATGCGCCCTTTATTTTATGTACTTATCCTTTCTGTGCGAAATGCCCTTAAGAGAGACTAGCTCTTAGCAATTTCATACAAGGCTGACATTCTAATTAATATGTTTGTTTGGTTCTTGGTGAACCAACTCTATGTGGAGTGTAGCATATTTGGTCTGGCCATTAAATATCCAAACTATGTGAATTTATCATAATGTTTAATGTTTATTGTATATGTTATGTGTGTCAAATATTAATTCTTTAGGAATTCCAGTGGAGCCTATGAATTTACTCTACAAACAATTATTTTGTATTACCTAATTTGTTGGTTGGTTTTTTTCTTGGTCAGTTCTTACATTTTCAACCTTTGTTCCTGTAATAATAAATAAATAAAATAAATAATAAATTTCTAACAGTAGGGACGTTTATAACTAGCAAATATACAACTAAGGAACAAAAGTGAACTATCGATATCAATTTCTTGATCTACTGTTAAATGAAGTACAGCGATGGACCGTATAAAATGTAATACACATATTCTTGATAAATATCACTTATAATTGTCATCTTTAAAGTCCTTTTATTTCTCATGTATATTAGTAATATTATGATTATACTATTTTTATTTAATCAAATGGCTAAATGCATTATTGTACCTATTATAGTACGGTGTAGTTAGTAAGTCAATAAAATAAAAAAAAATTAATAATAAATATACAAATAAATGTATTTAAATGTTTTGGTTTACTATAATTAACGACTAGATTACTTTTTATATTAATACTCTGCTGTAATGTTTAACCACATTGTTAAGTATCTTAACGGGTTGACTTTTAATTATGTTACTCCACTGTACTACAATCGCCACACACATTTTTCTAATTTTACTTTTCCACACACCTTTGATATTTATGGTTTTATTTGATTTCATTTTCCATAGTACTCCGTCGTCTTCAAATTCACCACAATTTTACACAATATAATCTTCTCAGTTTCATTGTATTGAGGAACGAGTTCATGGCCATACCAACTAAACATTTATTATGGTTACACATTTATTATATATTAATGAATAATTAATTTAATAACTTTTTCTCTTTATCCTGAAATGTCGATAATCACACTTAGTTTTAGCAGATTACCCCTACGTATACTAGGGTTATGCAATATTGCTTTAAGAAATATGAAATTACATAAAGAACTTGCGACGAATATTCGCCAGGTCTAAATAAAAGGAACAAGTAACATTTGAAATGTATAACATAAAAAATTCATAAATAATTGGTAATTTGTAGGTAATTTTGTTGTAATTAAAATAATTTGTGATTCGGTAGGAGGGTTCTTTTTTCACAGGTAATACAATAGCATCGGAAAGTAGACACTTACGATCTATTTATAAATAATATATTTCTTTCCACGGTATTTGACGAACCTAAAATCAATTTTTGTTTCTTGCTCTATTTTACTTAATTTCGTTGTTTAATTTGTAAGGGGCTTTTCACTCTCTATATATTGTTGTTATATATTAGGTATATATCTGTAAGTTAAGGAAATTTGTACCTATAAGTAAAATATCACATTGTACTTTTAACGTATTTTTATAACGAGATTGCAAATTTTCAAGCGTCTTAATGAAGCTTTTATTTAATGATTTGGATTTGCTCTTCTAGAATTGCCTGTTTCAGTGTTTGCTAGCATAAAATTAATTATCTGGGCCTGTATGGGTATTTTTAGTCTCGTTAGACATTAGTTTATTAATTAATATATAATAAATCAGTAGAATATAAAAATAATAAAATACTTTATTTTTGGTGTAACTGTAATAGTTTGTTTGATTACATTGTTAACTTCCTTGTAAGGGGGGTAGAAAAGGTTTCTTTCGAAAGCACGCTAATATTAAGGTTGGGTAGTCTCACCAGATTACTCGAGTATAAAATTGCAGAAATTAATTTGAGTTAATTTATTTTCAAAGTACAATCTCTAATTATTAATGTAACTTTACGGATTATTTCCTTTCAATTTGTAAGAATGATTTAAATAAATAGAACCAGGAACCTAAAGCCTTTATCAACAATATTGTAACTCCCATTACAAATTGCAAAAAGAGCAGTAACCTCAATTCTCATATAAATTACTATTACTGTAAGTATGTCCGGCAGGAGGTACTAATTCAAACCTATTCGAACTATTTGAGAACTTTACGTACCCCCTTAAAATATCATGTAAAGTAGTAGATGCTCTTATCGCTTACACATTACTTTTGTACAACTTTAGTTAATATTCTGGCTTATATTCACTTTCACCATTCGTCAACAATGCTGTTCCATGTCCGAAGGTTTAATTTTTAATTAATCTCTTATATTTCATTCAGTTTAAATCCGTCATAGAAATACTACAAAGGCCTATCTTTTGATTTTTATTAAATATTTGAATTGAATACGTAACATAATATCGCTTTTGTTTATAATTCCCGAAACTTAGTGGTGTAAATGCCTCCGATGGAGGTGTGGTTCGAAGACAGATTTAATTAAATTTAACGTTGTCGAAATTATGCATTGTACTTAATTATAATTACAATTTAGCCCTTGTGAAATTACGCGTTCCGCTGCCAATTATATATAATTAGAATTAAGTTTGCCTAATACGCAAGCTGCTAGTAAATTATATTAACTGAAAGAATCCTTTTGATTGTTTCTCTTATAATTTTATCACTTGCACTATGCCTTGAAATGTTTCAAAGGTCGATTAATTTTTAACTTGTATTATTAATATTTCGAAGCCGTTCGGATATTATGACATCTTGTAAGTTTTATCACTCTTGTGAGACAAATTTGTAATCGTACAACATTTTAGGCCTGATGATGGCTTGTTAGCCGAAACATGTCGCATTACAATTAAAGATTATTCCAAGTGTATGGGGAAGGTTTTGTGTTCACTTTCTAATAAGTTTCAAAGAACGTTGTACTGATTTGGGTTGGTTGTAAAAGGTTATGTACAGTTGACAGTAAGGTCAATTAGGTGTCTGTAAGTCAGGCTGAACTACACCGATTGCAATAAAGACGTTATTTATTCCGCCAACTTTGAGTTCGGTTAGGTAAACCATGTCTATATTTAACCCCTACTACCAGCCCGCGTTCCCGTGGAGACTCGGTCTCGAGTACTGTTGTTTATCAGTCGCTCGTAGTAGACCGAAAACTTAAGGACGCAATCAACGAAAGGAGTTTACCGGAAAACATAAAATGCCATACAAAGCCAATAAAATCTGGCCCAAAAGAGCGGAAAGTCAGGTGAGGTTGCGATCTGTTCGCGCCGTCGGTTTTAGCGATAGAGGTGGTGCAAGTAGTATAGAAATGCTTAGTAGGCACTCATCTAAATAAGTCAGAAAAGTCAGAACCATTGTCGATGTTCGAAGAGACCTAACACGGTTTCAAGCACTGCCTTTGATTATGTGCGGTCTGTCGCTTTGGTTTGGTATTTTCTATTCGGGGACATCTGTACCTCGATTCTGTGGTAATTTGTAACACTACGAATCTGCCCTTCGATGCGACTCTGGTCGAGGTTAGTAGCAATTTGACCACAGTTTGTTCAGATTATTTTGTTCAGATGATGAGTTACGAAAATGTTAATTAAGAAATTAACCAACATGTATTTCATTTACCTTGTCCCTGTGCTACTTCAAATAAAAGAACTGACAAATGACAACCTCTAAAATGGTAACGTAAAATCCTACAAGCGTAACGTAAAATCTAGTGTAATTATCCCCGTCCCACTACTGTACGAAGTGTATTTATTACTATAACATTTCCTCTTACTCAATGGATTAATGCATCTGTATTCTGTAACTATACGCACTTACTTGAATAAATGTGTGTACACTAAAAATTCCGGCAAACAAAATAATAAGATGTAAGTAACAATAATCTATAATATCTATAAATAATTAAATAAGTAAATCTACAAATAAGTTTATATATTTATGTTGAACCTGACCGGTATGTTTGGTTTGATTTTATGTTTTCTTAGTTCATGGTAATCATCGAAGCCTTATTTTTAATTTATATAATCGTTATTTGCAACAATACACTCTATAATAAAAACGGAGTTTTCTAATTAAATTCAATTAGGAGTTTTCATTGTAATACTTTTCCATTTCTTCATCTTCTTTCAATATTTATTAGTATAAGTATTTTGTCAACCTTTTATAGACATAGATAAATGGTAACACATTTAGATACCATACATACGTAATGTCTCTACACAATTACAACAAATGCTATGATAAAAACACAAGGTAGGTATTTAACTAATGTATCACGCACTACAGTAATTTATAGCAAAGAAACATTGATGTAAGAAGTGCTAGGCAATAAAGTTGTTTTTATTCAAACCATTTGTGCAGTGAAAAAGAGAAGAACATGCGGAGGATCCAACACCAATCGAAAAGTTGATTTGGCGGAAATCTAGAAGTGAGTTGCTAACCATACCCAAATCAATTGTGCATAACTTAATTCTTGCCAATTCTAGGCTCATACCATAAAAATCGCAACAGTTCTTATTAGTTTTCAAGGCGATTCTACCATACTTCTATACCTATTGCTATATATCGCAGTTTGAATGTGTTTCAATGATATCGCCCTGTTCTACAAACAGAAGATTGCCAATTTTCGTAGTGAGGGGATTGGGCTAAATGAACGTCACTCGTATGCAAGCTATCAATATTTGATATTATGTTTATGTCGATTGGAATATGTTATCTATTTAATACGTTTTTTTAAGTAATATCCCCTCTTCTTCCATATTATGGTCCAATACTGGTTGTGTTTACTGTTAACCCATTTGGGTACGGGTTAGATTCTCTTGATAGTTGAAACGAACTATATTGCTACCTCTCAGTTAATTACTGTATTCTATCAATATACCAAATTTCATTCTCTCTCGACCTTCTCAACGCTTCTAATGTTTTAAACTGGGATTAAGGTGGTCGTTTTTGAAGTTAAATTTCAATTTACGCTTGACATCCTCTCAATTAACACCCACCCTTAAAGTAAACGATGTACGCACTTAACATATAAACATCTTTATCCACACCACTGCAATTTTTTTAATGTTTTTGTATTGACTTAGCAAAACGGATCCTTAGTAGACCTAATAAATGACTTAATCGTTAGGTTCGTCGACTGTAGATATACCGTTGTCAAACAAGCTACGCGTTTACAAACTGAAGAATGGAATTGTCAACAAAGATGTTCAATTCGAACCAATGAATCATCAAATTGAGGTGTTAAATGAGCGAATGTTAGCTTAAGGACCTTTGTAAGGCATTCCGATATATTCATATAGTTTTGCCTTGTGTTATTGTGTCTATAAAAATTCATCCACTCCGTTAAAGTGTTTAATTTGGTTTATAAGGTTTATTTTTCATTTAGCATGTGGTAGTATGTGATTTACAAGATGCTAATTGCTAATTAATGCTTAAGCGCTTGTGCGAGGCCTCGATGTCTCCGATTTATGCCACGTGTACTTTGGTTACGCATTTCACATAAGTGGAACTTTGACTTTCGTGGTGTAGAGCATGCCATGCTTTGTGTTTTTAGCTTAGGGTGAGTCATAAGCACTCATGTCTGTGCGCGCCATGTTGTATGTAACACATATGTGATCGAACTTCACTGCATTCTCATCACTATAATCGGTATACAAGATATAAATAAATAGTAAGGTGACATATCGAGAAATGTATCAATATATTATCCCTAAAAATATGCCAGCAACACCTCACATATAACACCAACAACGCGAATTCCTTTACGTATTAAGACCATCTCCCTCGATACCATCGCCATGTATTATGTTTCATTATACATTTAATTTAACAAAACGGTTATGTTCGTCGACCTAATAATTAACTTAATCATAATCTTCCTCGAACGTAGTTAACACTGTTAAAAAAAGCCACGCGATTTTCCCAATGTTGGCAATAGTTTGTCTACAAAGATGTTCAATGAATGAATTTTTGAAAAACAATGTTCGGGAATAGTGGTGTTAGATGAGATCGTGTGGGCAAAAAATAACGGAAGCGCCTTTCTATTTATTCTTACGCTATAGAACACTAACTAACCTTTTGTATAGTATAATTTGTATCTTTCGAACACTTTTTTAAAACCAAAACTACGCAAGCAATCCAAAAAAATTCACTCAAAGTCGTTTTCACTCGATTGAAGTACTTGCCTTCCCTTTATATTCGTGTTAGAAATTCATTCATTATTTACACTTAACACTAGTGCCACGAATCAATAAAAAGATTAGGTTGTGCAACATCTTCATCAACACCATTGCCTCACAGACACAGATAATAATTCACCAAACGATTGTAGTCGTAGACCTAACAATTGACTTAATCATAGTATTCGTCGAGCGTGGGACATCACTGTTACAAAAGCTACGCGAGTTTACATCTTCAATCCAGGCAATGAGTATGTGAACAAAGATGTTCGATTGGTGCTTTTAAATAAACTTCGACGGTACTGGTGTTAAGTGTAGTGGATTCATAAGCAATTATTTTAGCAAAAGGCAAAGCGAATACTTCTAACTGTGAAAATAATACTTAGCTACAACTACCTATCTTTGAAAATGCAAGATGACTTACATTCAAGTATGATTTTTGTTATCGGCTTGTACGATGGATCGGGTGTTTCTGTATGTATTAAATGGGGGCATAATATATTTGTTGAATTTGTTTGCCGTGGTATTTTTCACCATCTTATTTGGCATATGTGCCAGATGTAATTATTATATATTTATATATATTTATAATATTATACCATTGTATTATACATATAAACCACGAACACACGTCCTGAACATACCCCTATATTGTTGTTATGGTGAGACAGGTCTTGTTCTAATGCAGGCGCCTAAGCCTGAGAAAATACTATATTATACCTACAGCTACATAGAAATCAATTCGTAATTCTCCAACATTTGGCACCATTGATTGTACTAAGAGTAAATTTGTAAACGCTATTTCCGTAGTTTTCTGGCATATCTAATGTTGCCTTTTTGTTGTAATGTAGTATTCACTTTTTTTAAATTTTCTTTCTTTCGTAATAGCTTCACATTTGACTAGTTCTCTCACTGGGTACCAAGCATTCATTCATGCTCAAAATATTAAATAGGCAAACGATCTCATTTAACACTAGTAACGCGAATTATGTTTAGATGTGAATTTCATATTCATCAACACTATATCACCGTGTTTTTTCTATGTGTTATAGGTACACATATCTTGATTTAACAAACGAATATGCTCGCCGACCTAATAAATGTCCTAATGATAATCGTCGTCAAGCGTCGATCTTGTCATTCTCAAAAAGCTACGCGATTTTATAGGCAACAAGAATGTCAACAAAGATGATTATTTATTAAGTTTGAGAAGAAGATTTGACGATACTGGTGTTAGATGAGTCCATGAAGGTAATAATAAGGATAAAGTGCAAAGGAATGAATGCTTAGTACCATAAAGAGTAAAATTCTATGATAATACCTAGGTATTACCACCATATACGAATATTATACGTGTTTTTATTACCAAAAGTGGAATCCCTACCTCACGTCATTATTTCTAGATCAGAAAGAAATGCAGTAACGTGATGAACCATTTCACTCACAACTGGTGTCAGGAAGAGCTGCATTTGAAAATTAACAGTTTTGAGTGGTTTTTTTTAAGGTTTTGCTTATTTATTAAGGTGTTTAACGAAGTGGTGTTGCATTATTAAAACCATTCAATAAAGATCTATTCAAGAACTCCAATTTTTCTTCAATAATAAACCGATTCATCTATTTGTCTAATTATATAACACTAATTACAAACTTATTTGACTACAAAATAAAATCCATTACAATAATGTTTAATGTATTGTGCCAAGGAAAATAATTCTTCGAGTTCTGATGAATTTTCCAAGGTACCCAGAATTTCCTCTCTGTATTTCTAACGCTATGCGTTGTACGAAAAATGCACCTGCTCGTCAGTCGCCTGATTTTTCAACTAAAAGTTTACCCAATTCTTTACTAAAAGATTTTGAATTTAATTAATTTTTATTATTATAATAATAATATTATAATTTATTTAATTTTTAATTTTGAACTCCAATTGTTTCGTTGACATCACTTGAGCAATAAAAACTATTCCAATCAATAAATATCATTTTTGGATTCCCTCAAATTCTCATGTGAATAATGTGAAAAATATCTAACAATAATGTACCTCATGTGGCTCTTAAGGTCTACTTGTACCTAATAACCGGATGATCTTTCAATTGTCTCTAAATCAAACAGAAATTAAAACTGATTCATTTTGTTCCCATTTTTTTTAAATATTGCTAAATTATTTAAATATTTAGATACGCATAAAAAAACTCATAATTCTTCCTTTACTAGCGGTCTAGCATTTCTTGATATGTTAATCACTATAGGGGACCTATATTTTTCGAGTCTTATGTATAGTTTTCGAATGACTATACTGCCGATGTGTGGATAGGTACTCTCATTGGTACCAAGCACTCATTCGCGTTCAATGTTTTGAATAGGCAAACAAGCTCATCTAACACAAATGATGTTTGGATCGGAATTGAGATCATCTTTATCAACACTATCGCCATATTTTTACTATATATCTTACGCTTATCTTCATTTAACAAACGAATGCTCGTCGACCTAGTAATTGACTTAATAGTAATCTTCATCGAACCTATTTCTCGTCCTCGTCAAAAAAGCTACGCGATTTTACTAGTTAAGGCAATAAGTTATTAACAAAGATGTTTGGTTATTATTTCTGTGATATTGATGTTAGATGAGCTCATACACGCAGTGATAAAGAAAACGAATGAACGCGTAATACCATCGAGAGTCAAAAGATAGTACAACATCGATAGATGGCAGTGAGTGTGAAAATTAGGGGATTTTAACCTTTATTTTCCTTTGTAATTAACATACTGCGCGGCGTAGGGTAATTGTTTTATAGTATTAGCTGGTTTTTAAATGTGAGTTTGCAGAGACTTTTGTTTACGATTACGCAATGTTTTTAAATAAGATCAATTCAGTTAGGGTTGTATTTAGGCGTAGCTTTGTTTATTTGTTAGTTGGTATTTTAAAAATGTTGTATACGTCGTTATATATGCGTAGTTAAGGGGAAGCTTTTCCACAAGTGTATGTAGAGTCTATAATTTTAGCACTAACAGAAATGTTACTTTAAATTATGATTTTGTTATCGGCTTGTGTGATGGGTCGGCGGTTTTTGTTTGTTTTATGTGGGGGAAATACAGGTACTTCAATTAATTGTCAACAAAGATGTTTAGAAATTGAGCAATGTTGCGATACCTTGTTCATTTTTAATTTATATTGAGTCCCGTAAAGTGTCTTTTTAAAGATGTCACATACGTAATGCTTTCTCATGTACGTACAAGTTTCATTGAGAATGTTCACTTCTGTTCTTAGTTACCTTATTTACATACCAATAAAAACTACCCCCTAGGTACTATATAATAATTACCCGTTGGACACATAAATCTGTTTTTGTGTTGTCTTCTATCTCCTTAAGCATATTGGTCCCCTTTTTAGGTTTAGAATTCTAGATATTATAAAATTTCAAAATAAGTACACTGTTGTGTGGATGATCTCGTCGGTACCAAGTGTTCATTCATGATTAAAATATTGAATAAGCAAACGATCTCATTTAACATTAGGCCATGGTTTCATATAAATTCAAGCCATCTTCATCAACACTATCGCCATATTTTTATTGTATCTCTTGTGTTACAAACGAATACATATGCTCGTCGACCTAATGATTGACTTACTGGTAATCTTCATCGCACTCATTTCTCGTCGATATCAAAAAAGCTACGCGATTTTACTAGTTTAGGCAATAAGTAGTCAACAAAGATGTTTAATTATTATAGTTGTGAATAAATTTCGATACGGTAATATTAAATGTGATCGTGGAGCGATACAGTTAAAGAGCAAATGAATGAACGCCTAACACCACGGAGACCATACTTAGGAGGTTTTACATTACCAAAATCTTTCTAGATGAAAATAAAATGCAAAATAAATACGTTAGTGTATTTACCCATTTTGTTCTATGTAAAATTTTTGCATAAACTAGCATACCAATCCTATAAAATAGTATTCATTTGTCTATCTAAAAGAATTGTTCAATTTTGCAATGGGTTGTTCATTTCGAATGTTTATATTGAGTCTCATAATGTCCCATTTTGCCAACTGTTTGTGTTTCGTTTGACAGGATGATATTGTTATAAACATCCATAATTTCAACATTATGGCTTGCGACTTACACTGCGTTGATTTATTTTACATTCATAACTTATTTTTATCAATTTTTGGAAGATATTACCATCCCTTTTTATATCAGTATGCTCCTAATGTCTAATTTTAACCATAAGTGGGTAAGGTAGGTACCTTATTCTTAAAACATTTTACAGGGAAAAGTATATAGTAATTGATCATGTATATTTATTCAATTAGTATGGAATTATTGACGTAGCCTTTTCTTTGCTGGTACTTTTTAAATACTCGTTTATATTTCCTTGATTTATGATCGCTCGCTACTCACTACATATGTATCATACTGTATGTGTATCATCTGAACAGCATTCTTTTGATTTTTTATTTGTACGGCACTCAAACTCCCTAAAGGCGGTTCTCGCCTAGGTGCCAAAATGAACTACATATAGTTCCTATTTTTCGAGCGTTTATCACTATTAATACTCAATGGTAAATTATAACCAATTTCAATCTACTGGAAAATTATCGGTTCTGTCATTACTGATGTAGCATGCTAATAATAATTTAAATTCACAAGAATGTCGCTTCATATGTTGCTCTTATGTGAAGAATTTGTATTGCATGGCAAAAGTTTACCCGACATCGTCGAAAGAAACTACAAGATTTCACTTTGCTTCAGTCCCATGAAAGATAAAATTTGTGCGAAGTGTAAGAAGGTACTTGTATTGAATTTTTATAAGTACTATTCTCTCACTCTCTCAAAATAAAAAAAATTACACATTTGTAGTTATATAAACACATTTTAACTGATTTAGTCTTGAGGTATTGACTTGTGGTACCATATGTTTATTCATGTTCAAAATATTTAACTTGCTACATAGCATCTCATTTAACACTAGTAGGTAACACGAATCTTCTTTAAATGTGAATTCAAGTCATCTTCATCAACACTATCGCCATCTGTGTTTTTATCATATCTTGTACACCTTAATTTAACAAAACGAATATATTTGTAGACCTATAATAATTGACTTAATGGTAATCTACACCGATCCTTGATCTTGTCATTGTGAAAAAAGCTACGCGATTTTATTGTTTTAGGTGATCAAAATGTCGACAAAGATGATTATTTATTAGGTTTGAGAAGAAGCTTCGATGATACTATTGTTAGATGAAAGCATGAAGCCAATATAGATAAAAATGACCGTATGTAGTTACCAACTGTTTATAAAAATCATATATAAATAAATAAAATTAACTATTTACTGACTTGATTTTGATATTTTCCACAACCCCAATGTCTTGGAGATGCAATTGAGTTATCCTATTGTTGTATTATTGTGTTATGAGTAAGGGTGCCAAAAACGTTACTAGCAAAAGATAGGCTTAGTCGTAAATCTGGGTGAGCTATACCCAATATGCACCTACTATTACCTAGCTATCACAATAAGTATGGTTTTGCATAGTTTTTTGGAGAAAAATTTATTTTATTGTTGTCGTTGGCCCTCTGGCAATCTTACTTATTAAATAAATTTTCTGATTGACTTTTTATCCAAAGCATCATTTTGCGTGGATTCCGGGCGTTCATTCGTATTCAAAATATTGCACAACACTTTTAACGGGGTTTGGGTGTCAATTTTAGGCAGATTAGTAGTGCACTACTAGCATAAACATTTTTTGTATATCTCCTTTGAGAACATTAGAAATGATTAAATTCCATGTCATCTTGCCACTAAAGTACACTTTTATAAATTATTAGGTTGGTAAACATCCCTAACAGCATCTTTTTATATTAACACGTCCATAATCTTAAATATTTAATATTTATTGCGTTCAAAATTATATTATGACCTTCTATTGTACCAATGTTTTATTATTCCTTGCATCTTAGCTGCAGTATACCAATATTCTTTGGATGTATCTACCCACCTAATTGCCCTAGCTACCATAATCAGAAAATTTTTGTAACGTTTGAGAGAAGAATATATTATAACCTTGCGTCTTACACTTGCTGCATAGCTTCTTATTTAACACGAATAACGCGAATCATGTTTAAATTTTAACAGAACGAATATATTTGTATACCTAATAATTGACTTAATGGTATAATCTTCACCGATCCTAGATGTTGTCTTTGTGCGAAAAAAGCTACGCGATTTTATTATGTTAATAATAGGTGATAAAAATGTCAACGAAGATGATCATTCATTAAGTATGAAAAGAAGTTTCAACGATACTGATGTTAGATTAAAGCATGAAGCCAATAATAGACAAAAATTACTATAATGTAATCACAGTAATGCATACGTTACCAACTTTTTTATAAAAACCTTTAAATAAATAAAATTAACTATTTTGCCGAGTTGATTTTGTTATTTTCGACAACCTACACCTACACCTCTTGGGATGCAACTGATTTACTCTTTTGTTGCATTATTGTCTTATGGATGAGCAAAACTGGTAAAAACGTGAGTACCAAAAGATAGATTTAGCCGTAAATGTCGGGAAGCTGTACCGATATACACCTAATGGCGCCTAGATACCTCAATAAGCATGGTTTTACCCGGTTTTTTGGTGAGTTTTTATCCAAACCTTATTGGTTGGTACCTACAGTCTATACTGTTTAACTTTGATCCAAAGTAATGTCAGTACTAAACACTGTACTGCATATATTAATGATTGATAACACAGCTCTATTTAATTTTCCTTTAGAAAAAGGTTCTTCTTCACCAATTTGCTGTCGTTCATCATTAGATTAACCTAATTAGTTAAAAGTAAATAGCATAAAAGTAAAAATGTATACATTTGAAGAGCTTTCGATTAAAATTTTTAAAAACGAGTGAAATGACCTAGGCTTTGGGATAGATACCCAAATATTATTTAAAAAGAACTAATTCGTGAATTTTTGGTAATCTTTGAGAGAAGAATATATTATAATATTGTCTCTTACATTTACACTTGCTGCATACTATCTCATTTAACACTAGTAACGCGAATCATGGTTAATTACTGTGAATCATCTTTATCAACACTATCGCCATGTTTTTATTATATCTTGTACACCTTGATTTAACAGAACGAATATATTTGTAGACCTAATAATATTGACTTAATGATAATCTTCACCGATCCTTGATCTTGTCATTGTGAAAAGAGCTACGCGATTTTATTATCTTAGGTGATAAAAATGTCAACAAAGATGATTATTTATTAAGTTTGAGAAGAAGCTTTGACGATACTGATGTTAGATGAAGGCATGAAGCTAATGATAACGACAAAACTTATTATATAATATGCATTTATCTATTCTACCAAATTTGTTATAAAAATGTATATACGTTCGAGCAAAAATTTAACCTAGCTCTTGTAAGGGAGCAATGTAGTGGAACGCATCTATGTTACCTTTTACTTAATAAAACACAAGCGCGTGGGGTGGATTGGGATACCGGTTGCGCCCCACAGACGAAGCCAAACATAAATAGTTTTTTTTTAATTTTTTATAACTTGAGTATGATTGTGATTTGCGTAAATAACGTCCAGTACTTCCATTCGTTTTAGTATATAATTATATGCTTTGTTTTGTTCTCATTTGTTTTTCTGTTCTTATATTTCTATATTTCGCATTTTGGCTTTGTGTCTTGTTATTTTTTGTATAATATTCTTTTAGAATATCGATCGTTAATAATATAGTTTTTAGAACCATTAGATTTTCTTTATTTAATATTGTTTCCGCCTTACCAATCATTTGGTAATAAAACATATGTGTACCCCATTCCACTCCGTGCATGGGGCGGAACGGGGTAAATAAATAAGTACATGTGTGATAAATAAGATATTAGTAAACAAATTTTCCGTAAAATAAAAAAAATGTGGGCCTACATGTCACTTTTTGACTTGACCGTTTCACCCCATTTTCCCCTACGCCCTTGCTTCATTGTATGACACTAGTTTAAGTATGGATACTCTCATTCGTACTAATTATTCATTAATATTAAAATGTTCTTTATTTAACACCAGTAACACAAATCATGTTTATTCAAATGATCTTCATCAACAACATTAAGTAGCTTTCAATTTCTAACATTTATTAGACTATTCGCATCGACCCTAAGTATATCTAAAAAAATTACCATCGCTTATCGCCAATTTGACAGGGTAAATTATACAAAAATCATATAGAACCCTTCGGATACAACCCTAGTATCTCCAGAAAAATTGTCAATCGCTTGCCGTCCGTCTGACAGGGTGAATTATATCCCAAAAGTATAAAAATATTCTAATAGCACCCTTACAAAAAAGGTTTCACGTCCCTAACATCTATTAGGCTATTCAAATTGAGAATAAGTACTTATCCCCAGAAGAATTGACAATCGCTTACTGTTCGTCTAACAGAGTGAAATCTAACTCGAAAGTATAAAAACTTCATATAGCAAGTTTAACATTCAACATTTACAGATCAATTCACATACGCCCCTAGTAACTCCTCCAGAAAGATTGTCAAACACGTACCGGCCGTCTGACATGGTGAAACCTACACCCAAAGTATACAAAAATTCATATAAAACCCTTACAAGAAAAGTTTAACATCTACAGAACACTTCGCATACACCCCTAGTATCACCAGAAATATTATCCATCGCGTACCGCCCGTCTGACTATTTTTTTAGTCACAAAAAGGGGCAACCTACACCTACATCAGTAATTGTTTAATTCTGAGTTACGTTGCAGACACATTGAATATAAAGAAACCCATACAGCTCCCTTTTTCAATTTTTTCTAAATACTATCATTCATAGACTAAACAGTTCTTTAATCCGTGATGTTATCATACTCATAATGTTTCTTTAATCCTAAGTAGGTAATGTAGTTAGGTAGGTACCTACTGTTACACATTTTGTTTTTACAGGTACATGATAATTGATAATATCTAATGCTATTGTAACAACAATGTTCAATCTATAGGTTCACTTTTGATTTCGCTCAACGTATAAATATAACGTATATTACATTTCATTATGGTAGTTACCTACTTGCTTAAAAATCAACAAGCCCAGACAAAGTACATTTCAAAATAAATTATTTATTTCATAACACTGAATCACAAATTTTAATTGGTTGTGCAATTCATTTAAAATATATTATACGTCTACCAGATCGTAATTCCCCTCACAATTATACTCACAAATCGAATGTCCTTAAAAAATACAGAGGTTTAATACTCCTACGTATCATTTCTTGCACATTCAGGCTTATGGGTTCGTCGGCAATGTATATACCTTGATTGAGCACTCACTGACTGAAGTAATGACCCATGTATTTCTCAATAATTTTACGTTTTTGTAATTCATAACCTACTGCCCTCCATTTGAGCTACGCGGTGGTAATCAGATACTTCTATACCTAATGAAGTGCCTCAACGGGAATAGGTATATGAATGATGAATTTTGAAGTTCATCTGCGAAATCTTTTCGAAGATGATATTAATATCTTGGAGTTCATGACCACATTTGCAGCTGTTATTTGGTAGCATTCCTAATTTTTAGAAAGATGACGCAAGATTGTAGTGATCTGATCTGCACCTCTTTATTGTGACAATATGTTTTCTAGTAAGTTTTTTTATTATTAAACCAAGGATGTCTTTTACTTTTTGTTTGCCCTTGTTTGGCGAGCATGTGGAATGTGTTTTGAAATGTTCTATGAGATCAGTGAATGGAATTTTTACCGATACAACTGGGGCATTGCCAGTAATACCTTTATGGGCAGGAATTCGAGCTTTATTTTTCTTTTATCTTTATTGGCTACGGTATCATTATATAGTAACTCTTTGGCTGTAAGGATTAATTTTTATGGGACAGTTATTGCTGGAAATAGCTTCGGAGTGGGAATACTTAGGTATATGTTAAAGTTATCGTTAGGTAATTCAACAGCTGTTCTGATTGCTTGAAGTAAAGCATACGCTTCGGCTTTATAAATAGAGGATTTTTTATCGAGGCTGCCCATTGAAAGTATGTTTAACGTTGTGCATATGAATGCAGCTCCAGTGGAGGGAATTTTTTGATTTTTTAGATTTTCGCCAAAGAAGAAGTCTACATCGATTGGACTGGTTGACTTTGTAATTTATACTATAATTAGGTAATAAAAACAATAAAGGAGGTTGCAGGAATTTAGGGTGGTTTGAAATTTTGAATAGGTAAATAAACTGTTACTAAATTTTAATTGTTTGTCGGTTGGGATAGATTCTCATTGGTACCATGTATTCATTCCTGATCAAAATATGCAAATGCTCATTTAAGACGAATCATATTTAGATGTCGTACATTCTAATCATCTTCATTGATACCTAGGTACTACCGCAATGTTAAGTAGGTATATCTTATTATATCTTGCACTCTTATATTGATTTAATAAAACGAATATCTTCGTAGACCTAATAATAGACTTAGTAGTTATATCCGTCGACCTCCGACCTGATTATTGTCAAACAAGCTACGCGATTTTATTCATTTAGGCGATAAAATTATCAATCAAGGGATTAGTTATTGCATTTATGAAGGAACTCGACCATACTGATGTGAGATGAGCTCATGAAGACCACTAACAGACTACTGAATGGATGCGTAATAACTATACCATAGAGAAACAAGTGATAGGTTTATGTAAATCTAATCCAGTGTTAGGGGCAAATACCCCAATATTTATTTACATGGGCAAGATCATGTAGCAGATATTTTCAATACAGTATGTTGTTGGGATTCAATTTCACAAAATTACCTATAATAGTATATTAAGATACAAGTGTATAATCAAGTCTTTAAAGCACGCGCAACGAGTTTAAGGGCACGACGCAAAGCGGATAACACGTGTGTATCTTATAGTATTTTTTATTATACCTGCAGTATAATTTAAAAATAGGAAATACAATGAAGTCATATTGACGTTATACTCGAATACATGTTTAATTAAGTGGGCTGGGTGTTCGTAATTTCACGATTGCCATGGAAATGTCACTTGACGTTTGCTTATAAAAATCACCGTCTTTGTGAATTAAACGATTTCCGTTGAAAAAGATAATACACCGTCCATTAAATCGATTGTTGTAAAATCTAAACAAACGTTGGTAGGTGTAAAATCCAAATCCAGTAAAGCCTATTATAAAGAATATGAAAAGTTGTTTCCATGGATGGAATAGGAAGTTACTTACGAATAAAGTCTTAAATGCATCCATAATGCTGGCATATATGAAGGAAATGTCAAAGGTATTTAAATCTTCTATATTTTGGTGCATTCATTCAAAACTTTAAAGCAATGCTGCGATTAAAAAGTGGAACAGATTTGGAAGCATACCCTAAATTACGCGCGTTTGTGAAAGCTTCAACCAAAGGATAGGTACAAAAGCCAAAGAAATGTTCTGCATTTACAGAAAGCGACCTAAGAGGATTTTTTATTTCATCCAGATGACAGTTTCAAAAGTCATACTTGAAGTATCGTTACTTAGCAACTTTAAAGCACGTGTGTTTTAAAGGCCCTTTTTCGCACGCATTTGAGTGTTTAAAACGGAGATTGTGATTCAGGTATAATAAAAAAAATAGTACGTACCTATACCATTCATATCAAACATTTTAATCTGTCCCTCGCCATTTTTGGAATGAAGGTATAGTAATTGGCGCCGGGTTTAAGATTAACATAAACCTTTTCATTGCTGAGATACTGTATTCATTTATTTTACATTGAAGTCCCTTTCTATAAGTTTCTTATCACAAACGGATTATTTCGGCATTCAATAGGCCCCAGTCGAATCGTAATTTATGAACCAAAATGAAGAATGTTTGCCCGATTTGACAAAGGTCTAATATACATCATATAAAGGGAGGTATCAATGTTGTAATTTTAACTCAAAATGGGTTTATATTGAATTGTAGAAATTAATAATGATAACACTCAACCCTCGCCATAATTGCTGTTTATTTATTAATATACGCGACTAGTTTCGACTCTAACAAGTTATCTTCTGACTTGAGAATTAGGTACATCGTTATATGGTGGTGCGAAGTGAAGAACAATTTAAAATTAGTCTAAGAAAAAAACATTTTTTCTGCTTGCGTATATATTGAATCATAGGTTATCTAAAATTATGTAATTTTTTTTGTATTGCTTTATTATTATTATCTCCATTGAGTTTGGAAAATTTAAAGAATCACATGTCCCATTTGTAATTTTTTTTAAGACAAATACCTGCCTGGGTACCTACTAATTACTTTAACAATTCACATTCTGATGTCTATTTCAAATTAACAACCTTATTTGACAATATACCTTTACCTCAATGGATACATTCTTATTATTAGTTATATTGTTAGATATGACACCTGTTGCTTATGTAGGTAACAAATAGTGAAAATGGTATTTGAATGTATTTTATACTGAAGTATTTATGCAATTCATATTTGCGTAAAATGTAACAGTTCGTTACAATTAAATATTAATTATCTTCATAAATCCATTTCCCTTTAAAATATATGGGTTTTTTTAAGTCTCCCAGTAAAATATGACCAAATCTCATTCCAGCTCATGACGGGTGCGTTGTAAATGTTGGGAAGTTATTTCAGTAAACCTTGACTGTATTAAGGTTGAACAATGTGTTCGGAAAGTAGGTATGTGCGCTCCGGTTGAGATATTATGGTCATTACTTTTGCCTTTGACCACACCTATTGCCCTAGGTACTATAACAACAAGTCTTTGTGACAAGTATATAGGTACCCATTTTAATGGATCTTTTTCCTATAAACGTACTGAAACCAAGTATCAGATAGATTTTACGTCGTGTGAATATACCTATCCTCTCAAAATGTAGGCAAATGAACTCACTTAACACCAGTAAAATCATAATCAGATTTACCAAAACATCTTCATTGATACTACCGCCGTGTTTTGATTTTATCTTGCACCCTTATACTGATTTAATAAAACGAATCCTTCGTAGACCTAATAATTGACTTAGTATAGTTACCTCCCGCAAACTCCGACTCCTCATTGTCAAAAACTACGCGATTTAATTCATTTAGGCAATAAGATTATCAATGAAGGAATTAATTGCATTTATGAAGGAATTCGACATACTGATGTTAGACGAGCTCAAGAAGGCCACTAAAAAACTAATGAATAGATGCTTTACAATAGAGAATGATAACTAGTCCAGGTTTTAGAAGCAAGGTATGTTTGCGGATGCATTGTATAAATTAATTACCTAATGCGATTCATATCAAACATTTTAATTTGTCATTTTGTTAATGCACAGTAGGTCATTGGTGGAATTGTAAATAATATAGGTATCCTTATAATAATTTCACAATCTAAACCAACTTTGTTATTTTCCAATTAACATATTTACACCCTTAACCTTCTATCCATGCTTAGTCCATACTAGATATGATGAGAATCACACAGATTGCCCACATTACCTTTGAAAAGACATTTGGGTTCATCTCATTATGTTGGTTGAGCGTATAACCATTACACCAGGGTGAAAATGTGGTCTCTGACACTGAATATATTCAGAACAACAGCTTTTTATGGTATCCAAAATTAAAGAAAGTTTGCTACCAATCTACCTACTTTTAGTTTGTAATCAGTTGCGTACTTCTGCATGATCAAAGGAGACATATTTTTAATAACTACCACTAGTTTCCATTACATATTTCTTAAAGAGGACACTTTTTTAGATATAGCAACATAAAGAACTTATTATATTATATACCTAATCAAATTTAAGAGAAAAACTCAAATTAATGAAAATACTTGTTAATTAATTCCATACTTTAAAATTTGATTATGTTTTTATGTTATCATATAAAAAAAGTTTATTCTTAATAATACCTCGCGACAGATACCTAGTGCTTTCAATTATAAAAAGTTATCCTCAAGGACAGATACCTAGTGCTTTCAATTATAAAAAGTTATCCTCAAGGAATCTCTATATTTTACCCTCAAATATTTTTACCGTGGCAGGAAAATTGTTCATTGTTTTATATGTTACACTTTAACGTTTGCCTATATGGGACTGTGATAAGACATAATATTCACGATAATCGTTGGAAACTGGGTCTATTGTCAGTCGTATACATTATTTATAATGTGGTAGGTACATTTGTTAGAAAATTATATCGTAATTTTTAATTCTCTACTTCATACATACATATTTATCACAATTATAAAATTTACCTACTTATACAACGTTTAAGAAATTTTAATTTCTACCATAGACCACCTTATTTCAATTGAAATTCTGACGTCTTTTACTGTACACTCCATAAACTCTGCACCTATTTTATTAGATACCGAGGTTACATATACCTTGGATTACTATGTATAGTAATAAATCGTCCCCTTGTAAACATTTAATGGAACATAACTATATGTTTCAGGTTACTACCTTCTTTATCCATCACATCAAGCGGCCCTTCTTATCAAGTTTCGGTAGGTAGGTAATACCTACTTGCAGGTACATGATTGTGCTTATGATACTAAACTAAGCTTGTTATTGCTAGATAGTTTAGAATTTACAGATATGATAATTGATACTGTTTTCAAAAGGCTTCATTCTATTTTTGTAATTCACTTAAAATAATTTATGTGTGTAAATTATGTGCCTTGAAATAACTGCAGACAGTGAAACAATTATGATCCAGCGGCTAAAATATTTCTCAAACACTTCTCCCACGTATATGTCACCATTATAGGCTCCTACTATCAGATTAGATGCAGCCTTAGCTGAATTTCCGCCCACTTGAAAATAAAGACCAAAAATAAAATCAAACTTGAATTAATTAGAAAATTTAGAAATTAATGACAGTTTTCGATTTCGATAGGATATTTACTACCTATTATTGAATTTCTATATTTATCCTCACACATTTTTACTGTGCGATATTATTGATATTGATTGAATAATATATTTTATATGTTAATACTTTTCTGTGTTTATTGTTTCGTATATATGTATACTTTAACCTTTGCCTATTTGGTACTTAAAACTGTGGTAAGTGGTCATAATAATCGTTGGAAATTGGTACGTATCGTCAGTCGTAGACAGTATTTATAATGTGGTACATTTTTAGAAAATTACATAGTAATTTTTTTAGTTAATTCATATATATTTATCACCATTATTAAATTTGATTAAAAATCAGGTTAACGTTATGCAACTTTTTTAAGTAATTTTAATTTCAACTATGGAAAAACCTTATTTCAATTGTATTGGTGGATCCATCATTATTTGGGATTAATTTCGGGATTAATTATTCAAATTATCGTATTTATTTGTCTTTCAATTGTATTCTGACGTCTTTTACGTGTACACTCCATAACTCGCCTATTTTATTAGATATCTAGGTTGCGTATACCTTGGATTACTTTTGTATGTTTCAATGTGTAATCAAACACTCGTCGTCTTGAAAACATTTAATGGAACATAACTATGTTTCAAGTTATTACCTTCTAAGTAAGCTTACTTTAATGCTATATATTTTAGTGTTTATAGGGATATGATAAGTGATAGGTACTGTTTACCTATTCTCCCCTATTTACGATTCAAAAAAATTTTTATTCTATTTTTGTAAATCCGTTAAAATATTTTATTTGTGCACATTACATGCCTTGAAATACCTGAAAACAGTAAAACAATCATGATCTAGTGCCTAAAGTATTTTTCAAACACTTGTGTAATTTTCCCACGTATATATCACCATTAATTATAGGTACCTACTCATCAGTTACGTATTAAATTATCAATTCCAAGAGCATTCTATGCTAAATCTCCGTCTACTTAAAAGCCAAAAATGAAATAAAATTTGCATTAATCAATCAGAAAGTTTATAAGTTTGCATCGATAGTTTTCTGGCATAACCCAATAAAAAGGATACCTATTTATAAATGTCGCATTACTATTATTGAATTTTTATATTTACTCTCAAACATTTTTACTGAGCAATATTATTGTATCTATATATTGATTGTATAATATATTTTCTCTTTTGTGTACCAGGAAAATTTTTCATTATTTTGTAGGTATGTAACTACCCTTTAACCTTTGCCTAGATGCGATTTATACGAAATTGTGGTGAGATAATGGTGATGGATCGTTGGAAATTTGTGCCTATTGTCAGTCGTGGGCAATATTTATAATGTGGTATATTCTTAGAAAATCATACGTATAGTAATTTTTTTAATTCCTTCATCCACATTTATCACCATTATATTAAAATCACGTTAACCGTATGCTATATTTTTTTTAGTAATTTTAATTTCTACCATGGGCAAACCCTATTTCAATTGTATTCTGACGCCTTTTACGTGTATATACTCCATAAACTCACCTATTTTATCAGATAGGTTACGTACCTATACCTTTGGATTACTTTTTTATGTTTCTTATGTACCTATAACAAATGGTCGCCCTGAAAACATTTATTGCAACATAACTTATGTAAGCGAATCAGTTACACTCACTTTAAATGCTATATTTTAGAAGTAATTATTTAATGAATTATTATTATAACGTTTTAGAAACGCCGTCTATTATTAAGCAATCAATCGTCTATCAAATTTAAAAGACATTTTCTTGCAGTTTGAGACAATTGCCAAATTTTCTTTCTTTTTCAGTCTGGGATGTATATCGATTGAACCGTGTATACGCGTATGATACGCTGTTTATTCACCTAGGTGAAAATGCACAACTACCACGAAAAAATGCGAAACGATTGCTTACTTAACATAAATGCTACTGTATAGCTATACCTATAAGCTATATAATATTTAATTAATATTTTCAAAATATATTTTAATTCAACAAAATGGGGGGGGGGGGGCCAAGGGAACGGAATCCCCCATAACGCATTTTGCTACCGGTATTTGTGCCACTTGATACATTATCCTATTCTCCGCGCCAGTTCTACTTTACTCCCCGACGGCGTTATGTATTATTTTAAAGTTTACGTAGTTACGGATAAGGTCATTTTAAAAATTTCCAATACGCCTCAACTCGCTTCTGAAACACCCAACATCTTCTCAGCTACCACCAGTACCATTGATTACCTAATTATGAAGTCAGACAAGATGCACCATCTTCATCAACCACCATTGCCGATTTGTGGCATTCTTTACCCACATATAGTGACTTAGTTAAACGTTTGTAGACCTAACAATTGACTTAATTATAATCTTCGTTGGTATTACCATAAAAGAGCTACGCGGTTTAATGCCACATATCCAGCTACAGGCAATGGGAGTCAACAAAGATGCTGCCAAGAAAATTCTTTAATAAAGATTCGGGGATACTGGTGCCATATGAGAACAAATAAAAATCACGTTGACGTTATTTAAATTTTTTTTAAATGATCTCTTGATTGATCTAGTTAGAAATATTTACATGGTACCTACCTAAACTAGGTAATTTATACCAACTGCGCCGTCCTACATCACGAACATCTCCGATTTAGGTACATGGACAATAATCTTCACCAGATTTATCGGCAAACCAATCGATCAAGTAATACCTACTGATTCAAGCCCACTGGGCTGACAACTCGTCAAGGATTTCTACTAAGAATTGTAACCACTTAAACTAATTAAAGTCGAATTTATTGGTATTAAAAATTTGAGGTATTTACAAACGCCAACTTTCAGAATCATCTTCCTCAGATAGATATTATAACTATAGATAATATTATTATAAATATTAAAAGAGCGATACAAAATATTATGCAAACATTATGTAAACGTGAAAAATATCAAACGTCATTCACCGATTAGTCCTTGAGCAACTCGACACGATTATACACGATTGGGCCCATTTATAGAACAAAGAAACCAACTGCGCAGTATAATTAACCGGTTCCAGGATACTATAATCAACGAACAATCCATCTCGATCTCTTATTTATATAACCGTCGCACACGTCGAAATATTCTAGAAAGTTCTAAGGAGTTATGAATTAAAAACAAAACCACCCTAATGAGTGGCGCATTATAATAATAGACGCGAACGTCCACCAAAATCAATACATCAATTCCAAACCTCGACCTAATTTAACATAGGTGCCATAATAATAGGACCCTGCGTACGTGACAAGATGGCGCCCAACGACCGCGCCCTACCTCGGCGGCCATATTTACGTTTACTCGATAAGGTCTATCACGTGACGTGTACCGAGTTTACAGCATATGGTGAAATTCTTCTGGAAATGAATTAATAATTTGACACGAAAATTAGGGGGAATATTAGTGAAAAATAATAACATTAATGGTAATTTAAGGAAACTAGCGTGCTTACTCATTCATTCAATTTTTCTCTTAGAATAGGTACTCAATTGCGATAAGAATGGTAAAACAAAAGTTCACACTCTAGTAAGATAGGAAGTTAACCAAAACAGTTTAAAACAAATATTTGCAAAAAGCAAGTATTATACAAATCCTTTTATAAACCGTATGTCCCACGACGACCACTGTTGTTGCACTTCACTTTATGTACATACGTACCACTACTGTAAACGCACGTAGGCAAAATTTGCTTTTATACCCCAACTCCCATCGAACGTTCTAGAAAGTACTCATACAGCTGCGCAAGTTGAAAATAATCGTTACAACACGTTTGGAAAAGTTACGTTGTATACGTTTTCTCTCTCGCTCGTAAAAATAAACTCGACCTATCCTTTGTTAGCAGTTAGCAGCCACGGAATTTTCCATTAGCGAATATGGTTGAGGTCACCCCATGGAGGGGAGGCTTATACACGATAATTAAACCTATTTTTTTAAGGTTGTATTTGTAATTATACATACATAATTACGAGATATGAACAATGTAAACTACCTATAGGTACTACCTACTCTGCATCAGTTATAAACCATACCCAAAAATATACAAAATTCAATATTTGTAAGGGTTTACATAAGTAAATAGGTACAACAGCTGTGCGAGCTTTGGGAAAATAATCGTAAAATGCGTCTTGCAGTTTTCCGTAGTAGATACCAAAGGTAGATAACAAATTGGCAAATTCGCCTCATATGCTCTGTGATAATGCTATCGACTTGACCAAGATCAGCAGGGTATACGTGTAGATACCCGTAATTGTAAATGGCGAACTCATCCTACTTGATATGCAACAGTTCTACCGCGTCAGTGGTTTTATTCGTTTTTTCACTATAGGAATGAGTAATGAATTACAAAATACCCAGGAAGGAGAATATGAACGATTTACGCGAGACGCGATGGCTTTTGCAAATGGCGGGCAGTAGTTTCCTGTACCAGTGGCGCACCTCCCTTATAGTTGTAGGATATTATACCTTTATAGCATATTCATTGTGTAGATATATATTATGTCACAGTACTACCATTGAATTATGCAATGGTATACTTATATAGGTAGCATGACTACATAGGTCATAGTGTGTATAAGTATACCAACAATTATAAAAAATTATTAATAAAACGATTACATGTCACATCATGAGGAATCATTGTGGACATATCTTTCCTACAAAACAGGGATCCGGATATACAAAATATTAACCCAAAATAAAACTAATGCGTCATTATATTAGCAGTTTAATAAGTTGCACTTTATGCTAGTTAGTAGTAGCTCTATCAAAAGTAATATTAGTTATAAGCACTCCAAAGTCTTTCAGTAACCTAAGTAACTAAACTCAGTTTTTGATTACCTACAGTCGTTACAGCAAACGCTCTCATGATTGCTTTTTACTTGTAGACTATCTACTAGTTTTTTGAAAGAGCCTTTGAATAATATCTTCAACAGTTTCGTGTTCTTCCAAGATTATAGTTTTCTTTTTGAATTCAGCTAGCATTGTGCTTAAAACTGAAATACGTCTCTTTTGTCGCCATATTATTTTTTGCAGTTTTCGAACTTTTTGGTTTTTTAAAACTTCCCTTCTTTGTAATTCAGATATCTTCCTTTTCAACGCTCTATTACGAGGAGTATCTTCTTGCAACTGTTGAGAGCAAACTGGAGTTGCTAGTACCGATGTAGGAAACTTCTCTTCTCTCGAAGGGCCAGGCGTGACAAGCACGGCATTTTCTTTTTCTACTTTTACTACTGTGTGAATAGAATTAAGAGACCTTTCCTGCAATTAAAAATAATAATTACGTACACTATACGCACCTCTATTGTTAGAGTATTGCTAACTTACATATTTTAATCGTGTAACTTCCACGGTAGGAACAGCATTTGGTTGCAATCTCACTTTGAGCATGGATGTTCGATCAAATTGTTGTTCACCAAAATGTTGAGAACATAAATAACTTATGCCTATGGGTACCCATCCTTCCTTGTTTACAAATTCGATCCAAGCTTTTCTTATTTGTACATCTTTCGGAAAGCTATACATAATGACATATTATATATAGAGATATATATGTACGGAATTAATTAGTATTTCACTGATAGTTTTAATAGCTAGAACTAATTATCAAACTCTTTATTACTTTTATACAATCACAAATATTTCGGTGGCAGTAGGTATCACATTTTATACCAAAAATATCTAAACGCCCATGTGGCTACTCCGCCTATGACTTATGTTTAATTAACCTCAAACAATAGCAATAAAAAATTTGTAAATTTACATGTCTGTATCATTACTTACACGTGAAATGTAATTCCCAAACTTTTATTTTTTGCCGATTTACTACAACCACAAGACGAACAACTAACCATTATTTTCTGTCACTCGAAAAGCCACAACAAAACATCAGTGTCATAAGTGGTCTTTGTAAATGGCCGACTTCCGCCGCCCTCTCTCTTGTCAACAACTTGAGCATGGTTTACAATAAACACATACACCATGAAGTTGAGTAATGCTCGTATTCGAACGGTAAAACAGGAAGTCTCTTATCGTGGTCTCTTAATTAATTAATTAATCAAGTGTGCTGTCAAGAGTGGATGGAAATAATAATCTATGAAGAATAAATTTTTTTCATAAATCAATATTTTAAAAAAAATTCCCTCTTGTATTATACCCCATCGCTTTACGCACTGTATATGTACTTAATACACCATTTCTGCATCTATATGCGTATAATATCAATTCTTTGTTTATATTATATTAGTCTGTACTGATCATTCTATTGTTTTTTTAGGAGGGGTGGAAGATCGCCATTTTGGCGAACCTTATCCTTTTATACACTAGCTGATGGTTTATAATAAACGGTATTATTATTATGACCGTTGAAGTCAAGCAATCTAAACCTAAGGAATCACTGAAAACCACAATTAAGTCAAAGCGTTTCAACAGCAATCATTGTCAACGCATCAGCCTGTAAGTGATTTTTAGGGTACCCCATCACCCTGATCGTATAGGTTTTAGGACTTTTCGAGGCTGTTTATACCTAGTCGCTGTTATAATCTCTTAATAGGCTTGCAACTACATATTTTTAATTTTAATTTATAATTACAGATGTAACATTTGAATCAACACACACTTCTGTACCCACTGCACCCAATATAAATTTCCATAAGAGCGCCTGCCATAAGAACTCAAGTTTTTCCAAACAACATTTTTGGGCGAAAGCCTGTTGTGGGCCCAGAACAAGAGGGGGACAATAAATAAATACGATGAATGCTGAAACTGTTGTGGCGTGCGCACTATGCAATTTTTAGTAATAGTATATTTCATTACCAGTCCAGAAAGGGAGATTTTCCCGTGGGCGCATGACGTTTCCCGTGTGAGGCGAAGCCGAACACGGGAAGTCATGCAAACACGGGAAAAGCCTTTCTGGACGTGTAATGAACGATATTTTTCATCATACCTCTCCGAAAATAACGGAGAATAATTATTTACATTGAAGTCCAAATCCAATTTGACAACAAATTCTGTTGCTTGTCTTATGACCCTTAAACCCCCATTATCTTCAACGCATCATCAATAGTCGAGCGAATTGTATCGTCTCCCCTGCATCTTGCTCCAAATTTCCGAATACTAAAATAACCTTAGTAAGTAATCACCATTTTATCTCTGCAGCTTCATTCAAAAATTGCTCCCTTGTTATACAGAACTTTTGATTTTTTTGGGATATAGCGGACGGTCTGACGCTTCAAAAAGTCGGTTTTGCACAATTTGCTAGCGTTTTCATTTTCTTTTACCGTAAGAATGTTCTTAATCATTGAAAACCTACTCCATAACGTACTCTTTTCACGATTTCTTCAATGCACCAGTTATGAAATTTTTCATATTCCTTTTCGCATCTCTCTTTTGATTTCGCTGGTAATAGTTGGGAACTGGTTTCTGCAGCTTCCCTTAATATATTAGCGGGAATTTCGCCTTCACCAAAATCCATTTTTAACACAATGGTAAAAAATCGGTTGACATATATGTCAAAGTCAATCCGCGGTATGCATGGCAACGCATGGGATAGGGATAGCTATGGCAAACGTGATTATTCGTAGCGCACGGGAAAAAGTTTTCCAGTGCGCTCGCACGGGAAAACCCTACTTTCGGTGCGCTTGGGATACATGAAAAGACAGTACTTTCGGAGAGGTATAATGAAAAGCTAATTACATCAATGTCCTTGCCAACGGAGATGGTGGATGACATCTATTCATCATTTTTTAAAAAAGCCTGACGTGCGTACTTCAACCAGTGCGAGCGCGCGAATCGGACTGCGTTTGCGCGATTATATTGCCGGTCACTCGTGCTCATATTGTCGATCCTTAAGAATAGAGCGCGGGGAGCGGTGCAGCGTGGGAGGCCGGCGAGTACCTTAGAATAAAGGATCGATCAAGTTTTGGCGCGAAACACAGGCCTAATGTTGGGCTAGGAAGTCGGTATTTGGTTTAGGGCCGCTATAAAGATCTAATTGCTGTTCCCACATATACTCTGTATGGCGCTAGTTTCCCCTAAGGGTCCTCAACCCTGAGGCTGAATCGATTTTTCACTTTGGTATATTTCCTTAAAACGATTTTATTCATTTTGTGTAATAGTTGGAACCCTCGAGCAAACAGTTTTTAAATTGTCTTCTCACATACAAGAAACATTTCAGTGTACATGGGAAAGCGAATTTCACATCTGATTTTAACAATATGATTCACCATCAAAACACAGAAGCTGTGATGCTATGTCATGGTTTCAGTTTTTATTGCTTTAAAAATACTGTATAAGTCAGATATAGGTATCTGCATTTTGTACTCCTAGCCATTATGAAATTTACCCAAAACTATGTCCTGTCTACACAAGCAAGGGATTTAGTGAATCTGCCCATAAGTTTTTCAATACCTACAATGAAAGACTTAAACTCTGACATTTACTGTTTGAGTTTTATTAAATTTAAAAACTGAAACTATAAAAAATAATAAATATCTCAGAGCAATTTATTAACAGTCTTTTAAGAAATGAATTTTCACGTAGCATTAGAAATATTTTCAATTTCCTCAGAAACATTAAATACATTAGAAAATTTGTCTTAACTATTTTGACTATGTATACACTAAAAAAAGAATATAAATGTTTAATATGAACTCAATGGCAAACCCTGTTTCCGCAACAGCAACATCAGCAAACTGAAAATTTATAAAAAATAACTATAAAAAAATTCCTTAATATTTAATTAGGAGCTTTTTTTTTAAAAAAACCACACATTGTCGCTCGACTAATACTAAACACATTCTTTATTCCGATGTATTTAAAAAAAGCATATTGGTCTTATCCTTTCTTTTCAACAATGTTCAGAAGAGCTTCGATGGATGCGTTTAACAACTTTAAATTTTCTAACTGCCCACTGGATTGAGATTTCTGTTCTTCAATACTGTCATCACTACTGCTCGTATTTTGGGTTTCCGAATCACTTTCGTTTCTATCGACACTATCATTCTCAGATTTGTGATGTTCGATTTGTGAAGAAGTGCCTTCATTTGTTGAGGTACTTGGTACAATTGCACTATCACTATCAGTTTTATTACCGTGACTTTTATTATTATCCGACTGACTAGTAGATGGCGATAGTTGCAAAGGAGGCTCCAGCGCTACAATTTCAGCTTGCACTCTCCCACAAAGTTGTCGAAGTGTCGATGTTAGTAATGGCGGAGGTACGGCCTCTGGACTACTATAAACTAACACTAATGCACGTATATCGCCCGCTAAACGTTTGGCGGTTTTCTTCAGGTCGACCGAATTTACTTGCTCACTTAAACCTACTACTGTATTGTCTATCATTGTTAAAGTCTGTTCCGATAGAACGTGGGCAGATACTTTAGGAAAGAATGTGATGAGAAATTCGTAGATTACATCAACAGTTAGGGACGACCGCTCGTCCAACAAAATGGCGTCGATGTAATCGACGAAGTAATTCGAGGATGTCAACATGGAGGAATACTTTCTGTCCATATGCTGAAATGAAGGTTTTTAGTCATTGAAACTGAACACCGATGTAAATATGCTACAGATAGTTCATTCTATGGTATAAATTGGCGACTATGATGGGGATTTAAGCACCTGGTGAGTTAAATCCATGTCATGAGCTATCTGTACTATATTTACATTTGTCATACTAATTTGATTAAGGCATACCTGTACTCTTAAAACGTCAAGCCATAATTTTGGAAAGAAAGTGGAGTGAAGAGGAACTGCTTCAACGCCAACAAGTGCGCTTAATGTGATAACAATTTCAGACAGTGACTCTGATTTCACTGCTAATCTACATAGCATGTCTATAAATTCGTGATATGGTGTGAAGAACTTATCTAAAGCTTCATCGTATTCAGGGTCAACACCCTGTAACAGTTAAATAGAGTATATTCATCTCTAATAAATAAAAAGTACGTACCCTGCTACACTCCAACTGACTGTGAGGGACAGTCATCTGCACCATCGGTCTTAAAGGTCTAGTAACACCTTTACCTGTGGATGGGGGTAACTGATGACCTCGACGTGGAAAGTAGGGGCCCAAAGGGACAGCGGAATCGTGACTATCTTGAAATGCAGAATGGCAGTGTGAAAGCAAGGGAACCAAAATTTGCATTACTTCTCCTGGCATTATCGATATAAACTCCTTGAGAATCTCTGAAACATCAAAGTTAGATACGCAGCAACAAATGCTACATTTATCCTACCAATGCACAACAAACGCATTTCTGAAGGATTGTACGTATTGAGCAATGACGCCAGCTTACGTAATACTTCCAACCAATCTTTGTATGCGAGCAAGATGCCTCTGGCATCCTTCGGGTCCCTATAACTGCGCACGCATCTAACAATATCAAGTAGTATCGATAAAATTTCGATAAGATCGCCGGACACGTGACAGGCGGTAGCTTCGTGCAGCATAACGTGCAAATTTTGAAAAGACTACAAATAGGTTAGATAATTTATGTTTTGATTCGAGAGGCGCGAGTACCTCAAATACAATTTGTAAACCACCATTGTATACTATGTACAATCGATCGTCATCGCAATCGACCAGTATTCGAAATGCAGAGATCAATGTTCCCCAACTAGTACGGCCGTCCAAACACTGCAAGATACCATGTTAAATTGGACACACGATGCAACAATGTTATTCGAATAAATGGTAACACAGAGTTAATTTAAATTGGTAACTACCTGTCCTTTGGTTTTAGGATAGTGTAAATAACAAAATAGTGAGACAACCTTATGAGAAAAAAAGAGAAATTGGTATATAGATTTTATAGGTGCAGACATCGCGAAATATAAAGTGATCAATGAGAAACGGCCGTAGATATTTTATATAGTTCATCCAGTGACAATTAACCAACTCGCTTATGTGAAAGCTATGGTATTAGATCAAAATGTGGCGAACGTCGCAATTTATTTATTTACCAAACTAGAGTTTAAAATATATTTCCACAGGGTAATCTGTGATATCTCCTTCACATATCACACTGGCTGCATCTTCGACTGCTGCTTGGGCAACAACAACTACTTCTCTTCTTTTCTTTTCCGCTACTTGCACTCCTTGAGCGGTGTCGCTTTGATCCGTGTTGTCTTGATCTGTGTCGTTTTGATTCGCGTCGTTTATCGCCAAGGCTCCTCCTTCGCCTCCGAAATACCCACGGCGCTTTTGCGGCCATCTCGCAATACGGCCTTCTATCTTCGGGTGACATACTTTTCCAGCAAGAGCCTGCCATTTTTGCCACTTCAACGACCGGCTTGTCGCGATTTTCCATTAGCAGTTTAAGAAAGTAGTTAATGAAAGGATTACGAGAAACCTTTGCTCCTTTAGAAGTATTTTTACAAGCAGACATTTTAGAATTCTTAGGTACACTACAATTTTGCAAAATGAAACTTCAAAACTAAAACAAAATAACCATTACGACTTGATCCCATTTTTTGGCCAATGTCCTTACTAGTAACACAACAGGATGGTAACCGAAATAATGAAATACAAACAATAGGGTAGATGACAAATTTTTTAAAACCAGTTATAACTGTTCGTATACCTCTACTATAACTTTAAAATATGATATTTCAGCAAAATAAATCATATTATTGCAAATTTATGCAATTTAAATTGTAGATTTTTATTCTAGCGCCAAAACGCTGTTTTGTGTCATGGCGGTGTCTGTGACGTCACAGTCCTGACAATTATAAACACATAACCCCAGCGTTTAGTTTAAAAGATTTCGTGATGAATTATAACTACCGTAAGTGGTGCCCTACCATGGAGTACACTTTGTCGTGGTGTAGGGCTCAGTAGTCACATTTTTCTGTGGCACAGCTAAGTATCCCAGGCGGGTAAATCTGGTTCCAAGGATGCGGTATCATTCAAATGCTTCATGGAGTAGAGAAATCCAAAAGGGTTTTCGACGATTGCTCATTAAACGTAATATAGAAAACTATATTGACATGAGTAGCACACTTTTCACATACGTTAACTCCTGTGGCGTGCGGTAGACGACAATTTGGACAACTTCCGAATCCGATTGAGACATTTGCCGGTAGAGTTTCAAATAATCGGACTAGATCATGACTTGTTAAACGTGATAAAGGAGACTTTATCGACACTAGTACTCCTTTAGACTCTGAGGGGTTGTAAAAGTAGCTTGATGGTAAGGCAAAGAAAATAATTGTTTTCCTCGTCGACAACTAAGGAAACTGCATAGAGCTTTGCGTGAACCGTATGCTGCGGGCCAATTTTGACTTAACTATGCATAAGTTGCCAGAGTCTTCTGTTCGACTGCACCCAATGAAAGGTTCCATAATAGTGCCCGCCATAAAAACTGTTTTTCCAAAAAAATTTGTTTTAAGAACTACTTTATAAATTTAGACCTTTATCTACAAAATGTTCGTAACAGAAAACTCTTAAAGTGGACATAGCTTACTGAATCATCTCCATATGATAGCTTCGATGACCTAAAAACAAAGCAGCTTAAGTACACATTCCTCTTAAATAACTACATTTCTTGTAAAAAATCTAAGCTTAACTCAAAAACCTACAAGACTTATGGTAGTTTTCTGATGAACAAAAATCTGTTTGATGCAAAAAATATTCCCAACATCATTTCATCAATGTTTGCCAGATTTGCTGCTATCAGCATTCGTATGCCCACTTTCCATTCTTATCTGGTTTTAAAAACTAAAATTTAGGATAATATAATCACTATAAAATGGAACAAGCACTAAATTAAAAAACATAGCCAAACTCTACAAACGCATAGAGGATTAGGATAATGACTTCACGCGCTCTGATTGGCGTTTGATATCACGTGACAAATGTCGTTATATTTTAATTTTAGTTTTACTAAAATATAATAGTTTCTCGTGTACATTACCAAAGAAAGTTATTTTGCGATACTCTGACACCTTACTCTATCTTATGAAACAAAAATTTATTTATTCTTTTTCCACTGTCATGTACCCTATTACGAATTTTCATGTGGAGAGTAGTATTTTGGTACTATTTAATCAAGAAAATTTCACATTACCTACCGGCGGGATTAAGGATTAACCCTGGGATTAACCAATTAAGAAATTTGGGACACAAAGTGATGATGATTTACAATCCAAAACGTTACACCAAGACCGCGTACACTTTTAAACTTTGATCCTGATCATATTATTTGTCAATCTATGTCATGTTAACGCAACATCAGATTAAGACTGGACAAGATAGAAGGTACTGTAACATCTGTTTTATTATTCCGAGGAAGTAAAATTGTTATTTATGGGGTACCGTAGAATTTCTTTATACATATTTCACATTATTGCATTAACTATGTAAACATTCAAAAAAGATTATTATCAGTTCAGTTCAAGTTTCAGATTTCTGTCTAGCACTAGGATTTTTTTTACCAACAATCTTTAAATGAGTGTAATATTGACAAACGCGCAATGTCTATACACCTTCAGTGAAGATTGTCTCACAATTCTATTCTGTACACTAAGGTTTGAGCTACAGAACAGCAAATGAACGAAGCTTCAAGTTCTATGTTTAGAATTGTGTCACCACTTACCATTCAAAATGATTATATTATAATCACCTGTAAGTATGCGAGAAGAGTAGACCTACGAAAACTGCAAATCTCCCTGAGTTCGGTTTCACTGGCATCCGGATGCTTCGTAACAAATAACTGCATCAATTTGAAAAGCTCCTCCACCGCGGTCGGATATTGCGTCGGATGCGGCGTTATATTCTTGAAGGCCCACTGAAGGTTCTGATGCTGAGCCAAATGTCTTGTAAACGTACGCGATTGTTGACACATCATTCGCAATAGACCGTAATACGCGGGTAACATGGCGCGATTGAAAAGAACGATCTCTTGATCATCATGATCGGCTCTGAAAATCAAATTTATTCCATTGATCTATACATATACTGGAACGGACACATAATGGGATATATTTGTCCCTCTTGTTCTATAATAATATTAATACTTCGCGCCTTCTTCGTTTTTTGCATATTTCCTGTCTACAGAGGACAGTTGAGTGATGATATGGCCTCCCATTTACTTTCAATAAGGAGCATCTGTGCCAACATAGCTAACAAAGACAGAGATATATTTTGCACCGTAGTAGAACACCACACATGCGCAGTAGCATTCGAATGTAAACAGCTGATAACCATAAACGTCGCAAAAATGGCTTACCCATAAAATGAAATTGCACTTTCTGTACTATGTTCACCACAAATTAAACTCACCAATTTAATGATTACTTTCATAAAAACTCGCATTTTCTATTGTAATAACACCGTAAACCCCTTTATGTTCTACGGAAGTGACATGCCAATGAAATGTCGGGAATGTCAATTTGACAGGCAACTCAGTGCGCATGTTCGGTATTCTACTGTATAGCTATCTCTCTCACATATATTGGCACTGATTTAATGGCTGAACGCTATATCTATATACAGTGTGTCCCAAATCGGGTGGGATTGCATGGGTAACTTTGTTATTATTAAAGATAGAGAATTGGTTAAATGGGCAATGTTTTGCAGTTTTGGATGTTTATTTAAAATTTCCTTATGGAAATTCAAAATGTCGCATAGGTTCGACGTAAATTCAAAAAAACTAAAATTGGTCATTTCCTTGAATTTCTTATATCATCGAAAGTATAAGAGGTATAAAAAAAAGTTTTATATAAAAGTGACCGTCTTTGATACGATTAATTTAGAATTGATGTAAAAAAAAAATTCAAGATGGCTACTTTTGAGGAACATTTACCAACTTCCTAAAGTTAAATGGGCGCCATATTGGATTTTTAGATTACTTGATAGATTTTTAAATTCTCTTTTCAACGAGCTATTATAACATAAGATTGAAAATCAGATACCAGTTATATTAACGGTTTTTGTATTTTAATCAAGTAGTCTGTGACGAATAAAAAAAAAACAAAACAAAATCTATTCGAGGCAACAAAACAATGAAAGTAATTACACCAGATGTTTAAAATACTGGCCATTATTAGTGAAACACACTTCGAGACAGTTTAGTTTAGGCAACGTGTTGCCATTGATGATTATTATTATTATTGTAGTGGTAGCTACTTCCACTTTACTTTTATTTTTTAATTAAGTACTTACTTTTATAATTTAATGTACTGTACATAATTCGTGAATTGTGACCTGAGCAGCCAGTTTGTTGGTAGGTAGCATAAACTAAGCCTTCCTTCGAAACATACGTTGTCGAGAAAAATCCTTTAAGGAAGTTTATTGGAGAATTTGTAAATAATGGTGAGCAGTAAAAGATCCATCGAAGATTACCGGTCCAATTACATGACTTCCCATTATGCCATAAAATACATTAATTAATAAAAATATTACTTGATTTCGGCGTGAAACTACAACATGTAGGTTTTCCTGTGCCGAGTAGTGTTCATAATGTCGATTTGAACACTTCACAGTTAGAAAAATAAGATTCATCTGTCCATATACTCGGACTAGTAAAACTGTTAGTTTCGATATTCTTGCGGATAAACAACCTACAAATTGTGACCTGGGACAATGCATCAATGGTAATACATTGTGTAAAATAAAGCGAAGTGTCTTGAAATGTCTTTAACTGGATAATGGCATGATTTTTTTCAAGGGGATAGTTTGTAGTTATATCACCATTTGTAGGTATGTAAGTATGGATAATAAGTCAATAAGTGATGTTATAAAAATCAAATTTTTCTAGACCTAATGCTTATATAAAATTTTGGAGGGAGTTGTAATGCCCAAACCCCCCCTCTCATGAGTGCGTCCCTGATTTTTTTAAACATGTGATGTAATTATTTTCATTGTTTTGTTGCCTTGAATCTCGTTGAAAATAAGAATTAAATAATGTATCAAGTAATCTAAAAATCCCATATGGCGCCTATATAACTTTAGGAAGTTGGTAAATGTTCCTCAAAAGTAGCCATCTTGAATTTTTTTTTGACATCAATTCTAAATTAAACGTATCAAAGACAGGCACTTTTATATAAAACTTTTTTTAATATCTCTTATACTTTCGATGATATAAGACATTCAAGGAAATGACCAATTTTAGTTTTTTGAATTTACGTCGAACCTATGCGGCATTTTGAATTTCCAAAAGGAAATTTTAAATAAGCATCTAAAACTGCAAAACATTGCCCATTTAACCAATCCTCTATCCTTAATAATAACAAAGTTACTCATGCAATCCCACCCGATCTGGGACACACTGTATATGATCTAAGTTGGATAATGTTTTGTCACGTCACTATTTTGTACAAATACAGCCATACAAATACTTGTTGTGTGTCTAAAATTGACAAGACTTTATCCTATAACTTGGTATACAGGGTGTCAATTTTAAAACTTGCAGTCGGCCATATTTTCCAAACTAAAGAAGAAATCGCGCAAAACCTTTTCGGGGGCATCGAGGGGTAACCAAAATGACGTTATGTGACAACCCTCCACTCCCCTTAACCCCCCCCCCCGACTCCCTCTTCAAAAATCCTAAATGGTAACCCCATACTTGTGATACATCGTTGGAAAGCTACTGAAAAATGCTTTCCAGTGGTACCAATAAAGTCAATATTCATTAAGACAATTTAACTGTTTAACCTGTGTGATTACTTACAGTATATAATTAAATGCTATATTCTTTGTGACATGTCCATTTTGCAGCATGTGTTGTATATTCTCGGGACAGTCAGTGCAAACATGATTCCAGAAGGCGAGTAACGCCTGCTTGTTATGATGTGCCGGAATCGATGGCTCTGACAGTTTCGGATGGAACAAATGCCACAATTGCAAGAAATATTGGCCAAACTGAAATATAGCTTTTACAAACTGTTCCTCACACTCACACAACTAACCATCAACTTTTCAGACCGTGATATGCAACAATGCACAAGTAAAGCGAAATAAGTGGTAAGTTTGACAGTTCCATGCTGTTGATGGTCTGTGTAATGCTTTGCTGCCGGTAACAGTCGAAGGAGAGCAGTGTATATTTGATGGAGAATGGCTTGTGCATCTGTGTTTAAATGAGGCTCCCGAAATCGATGCGATGCTCGAAAACCCTGTCGAAATTGGGTGCTCGGTACTAATGACACCAAAAGGTATGCAGCAGCTAGAAACATTGCAAATGAAATTTTGTAAGTCATATGGCGCAAATGCCACCATTGCGCACGCGCTGATGAGAGTGAGCCATCAAGAAGTGCTCCAGCCACGAATCCATACATGATAGCACCCATTGATGCACCAGACGACTCCTAGTCACTTGTAAAGCTAACCAATCAAGCGCAGAGTAAGGACAAGATTCGGCCGCTTCCCACACTCTCTGCAATACTAACTGAGTAAAACACGGCAATCCCGACGGTCCGCCAATGTTTTGCGTGCCACATTCAGTTAGTAAAGTTAGAAGCTTAAAGAACGGTTGGCAAGACTGTAACAGCGACAATCACTACAGAATATAGTTAAGCAAAAACATACATCAGAATGGCGAGTGATTGCTTGAGCAATCATTTCTATAATTTGAGTCGCCAACCTCTCATTTCCCCTACAAAGTGAGTGAATTAAGTTTCGCGTCTGCTGCAGATTGATGTTATCCTTGATTTGCTGATATAGAAAGGGAAACCCCTAAAAAAACGAGTTAATAGATGTGATAGGGCAAAAATTCAACCACTTACTTTGCCGCCAGCTACTGCATTGTAATCTTTAGAACAGAGACGTAATTTCAGATCTACATCTCTACTTTTTTCAACTAATGATGCTATAAGCGTAATCATTTTATCCAACGAGGCGGGTTTGTATTTGTCAGTTGGCAGTGAAACGATTTCTTCTTCCTCTTCTCCATCACTCACGTCAATCTGTAAAAAAGCGGTTAGAGAATGTGTGGGTGAAGGTAGAAGCAACTTACAAAATCGTGCGCCTTCTGCCCTAAATAAAAATGCACCATGGTATTTATAGCGCCTGCTACTAGGAGAAATTTTGACTCTTCTTCGCCCATTCGGCTAAATTCGTATAAAAAGCCAAAGTATTCCGTTAAATGTTTCAAATGTGCTTTTGCGCCATGTTCCATCTAAAATAATTCTCAAGATTAGTACCATGTATTTTCCTAACTGACATATGGAATAGTATGTAACAGTAGAAGCAAGTATGGATTTGAATTTTTTGTATATTTTTCTCGAATTTTCGTTGTAAATATGATACATTTTGAGTTTAAGGGTTTAAGGGAAGTTGCAGGGTGTCGAAATTTAGATAGTAAATTTGACCAAAAAAAGTAATTGGGGTGGAGATTGCAATAGCAATGGAAGAGATTTACCATTACATTGAAGGATGCGACGGTTGTCAGTTCTCATTCGATAGGTTGCTACAACAAATTTCAAGGCCACAACTTCACATCAACCCGCCCAAACAGTTTTTACGCAGATAACTCGAAAGTTAATCTAATGGCAAGTACTTTGCCTGTTAACATTGGATTCCTAATGAAACAAGGAATCTGTAGAGGGCAGTGTCATCCCGAAATGATGTTTGTGTCAGGCTGGGAGGATTCTCCATAAGAGCCCATGTTAAATTGGACGATTTTCAAATGGATATATCTTGGAAAGAGCTTGGAAACTAATCCTATGACAGTATTATATAACTTCACTATCGCATAGAGCTTGATTAGAAAATTACGGGAAATGGAAATCAGATGTACCACTTTAAGTATTGAGAAATATTGAATATCTTTAGACTTTAACATTTAGTATAATATTCCAGGGAATAGAGGGTTTTAACTTGCAAAATGAGAAGTAGATCCGTGCATGTCGTAGACAGTCATCTGGTGGTTAAGAATCTAAGTTTTCGACCTCCCACCCCTTGTGCTTCCCCCGTACCACCCCCAAAACCCTTGAAATTTGGTTGGTTTCTTAGTTTTTCAATCATATCTTTTTAATGGTTCACTTTAGAAAAAAATATTGTTATCAGAAATTGTAGACTATAAAATTCTACACAACTTTGATATACACTACTTTTTTGTGAAATATTTATTAAAAAATATATGGAGCTTGAGAGTTGGTTATATTTTTAAGAATTCTGAAATTTCTATGTATGTTTTAACCAAATTTTATACTTTATCTCTATAATTAAGAGTTTTATGAGAAAATATCTTGAATTTATAGTAGTATAAATCACCCTACCCTGCACCCTTACCAAAGGCACAGATCTACACATACACAGATTGCTAACCTTATGCATTTTTTGGGAAACAAATTTAGGTATACTTAAAAGCGCCCTCTATTGCGGAGCAGTACAAACATGTACCGTTTAAAACTGTAATATGACACTTATGGATTTATGCGTTAGATGTCGCTGAAACAAAATTAAAGCGCTAAAGTTTGCACAATTCGAATTCCTTAATATTCGTATTATTACAGTGACATGATATGATAAGAGGTACGCTGAGCCATAATTGTTTCATTTAACACTACTCATTCGTCGTAAAGGAGTTATTAAAAGCGGGTACCTGTGGTCACAGATACACACGAACATAGGGCAGGTTCTTAAAGAATCGTGAAGGTTTTTTGAAGCGGGCGGAAATTATTTGCAGCTTTAAAGGTCTTGACAGATTGCTAACCGCAAAGGTATACTTAAAAACTATGTATATCTCTGCCATAATTAACGTTACACTCTTTACCACGCCGATAAGATTTGGAATACGTATGTTAAGTATACATATATGATCTCTTGAATACGTGTCTATAAACAAATCACAAAATAAATTCACCGATTACAAATATCAAATGCCAAAAATAACGAATAACGAATTCGAATTATGCACACTTTACCGCTTTACATTTTTTGCAGCGACATCTAATGGATAAATCCATAAGCGTCATATTACAGTTTTAAACGGTACATGTTTGTACTGCTCCGCAATAGAGGGCGCTTTTAAGTATACCTAAATTTGTTTCCCAAAAAATGCACAAGGTTAGCAATCTGTGTATGTGTAGATCTGTGCCAAAGGGGATGCATAATAATGAAACTTGCAACCCTTGCTAGTGATGACAAACGAAGGAAATATAATGTATAATGTATTAACATACATAAAACATGAAACAATGTCTTTCTTTACATTTTACAATAGCTTCCTTCTGGATTGGCTTTTGGCAAAAGTGTTTATTATGTCGTCAAAGTCCAATTTCTTCGTCAGATCAGATTCTATTGGTATGCGTAACATTAAAATACTGAAAATACTATTATGCTATGATCCACAAAGTCGTGCGAAGTTGCAAGAGGCTGAGACAAAATTCGGCAACGCTCGCCGCAGTCGGCAGTTCCGAGAGTTAGAACTACTACTACTACCACCACAGGCCACAGAACATCTGTGCTACTGCTACTAGTAGTAGGCTGTTACTGTACAATTGCACATGCAGTAAGTACTGAGTACGTTGATTACGCACTTTGACTACTACATTGTGGCAATTTTTGTTTCAGAACAAAATCTTAATTATAAGGTTGGTAAAACGGAAGGTATTGTCTTTGACAACGCAATTTTTTATTCATGATTAATTAAATACACGAAAAAAAAACGATTCTTTCCGTTTTTGCCGCCCTTTAAAATCTGCCGCTCTGGGCCATGGCCCGTCCGGCCCATCTGTAAATACGCCACTGTTTCTAATATACGTTTGCAATTAAAAAATTGTCTCACTTGAGTCCAATTTCATCCCCCCCCCCCCCCCCGCGGTAGGAATAGATATTTAAACGCTCTTGTGGCGATTGATAAATTAGGCAAAGAGTACAACGCTTATTACATATATTTATAATTATATATAATCCTCTTTAAATATATATTCCAACCGCTGTGGGGGGGGGGTGAAGGATGAAGCTGAGCTGAAGTGAGATAATTTTTTTGTTTCAAACGTATATTAGGAAAGCGCTACAATCTCACAGTGATTTAAATATCCCCACTAGCAAGAGTTGAAAGTTGAATTATGCATCCCCTTTGGTAAGGGAGCAGGGTAGGGAAATTTATACCACGATAAGTTCAAGGTATTTTCTTATAAAACTCTTAATTATAGAGATAAAGTATAAAATTTGGTTAAATCATCTACATACAAATTTTAGAATTCTTAAAAATATAAGCAACTCTGAAGCTCTATAGTATATATCGTGTTTAATAAACATTTCACAAAGTAGTGTATATCAAAGTTGTGTAGAATTTTATAGTCTACAATTTCTGATAACAATATTTTCTTGTAAAGTGAAGTTATACAAAGATATGATTGAAAAACTAAAAAACCAACCAAATTTCTTTGGTTTTAAGGGTGGTACGGGGAAGCACAAGAGGTGGAAGGTCGAAAACTTGGATTCTTAACCCCCAGATATTCTTCCATGACGTGCAAAAAAAATTGGAACTACTTCTCGTTTTGCAGGAAGTGGTCCATTTTCAGTCTATAGTTCAGACTATAATTATTATTATGATTAATTGATATTAAAGGATTCAATCAATTTTAAATGCCTAATATAAATAATAATGTGTAAATTGAAGAGCCCATTGAATTTAAAGTAGAGTCAAGTTTCGTTAAGAATTTAACTTTTATTCCGTAATTTAAATATATCAATCTACCCAAATTTATTTATTGCAGTTTGTTATATGATTGTGTAAAAAAAATGTCCGTGTATCTAGATATCAAGCGTTTCTGTGTCAGCAATGGAATTTTTATTTTTACCCAAAATCGTCCTGAAACCTTCATTTTCATGCCTACTTTCTGTCATGAAATTTTAGTTTCCATGAGGCAAAGCAGACTATGTTTCCTGCCGCTTGTCACTTTACTGGCCGCACCTGTCACTTGACCGGCCGCATTTGTGACATTTCCAATTGTCTGTAATGACTTGTCATCACTGACAGATTGACATTAATCAAAGTTCTATATAAAAATTAAAATTTTTTATTAAAATACGATTTCGAGTAAAATTTAATACAAAACTCGTCAGTAAAATGACATTACCTGACTCGGAAATTAAAGTACTCAGCCCCAAAGTGGCCTCGCACTTCAATACTTCCTCGACAGTAATGTATCACTTTCCTGACTTTTATGTAAATAACTAATAATTCACAACTCGAAATAATTGACAGGTCTGTCTGATAAGTGTATTGACTATTGAGGCCCATTCACGATAAATACCATATCACCGCCCGGCCAACTATCACGTTGAATTTTTTGAATCGCTCTGTGTATGTATTTTTGGTTCAAATTTGAGAAGGAAAATGCACTGTGGAAACATAATTTTAAATTACTTGCAATAAACATTTAGTGTTGTTCTATTGCCGGCGAGGTGTAAAATTGTGTACCTAGTAAGTTTTAGAGAAGCAAAGAAAAACTTCTACAGTAAGCAAAACCATAAAAAAAGGTAAAAAATTTAGTACAGAATAAGCTAGCCGACGGCAAATGATAATTGATTTGATTTTAGTACAGTTTTACTTCAGAATTTCTATATTTAACAAGGGGAAATTTCACTCCTTTCTTACAACAAAAACAGTTGCAAGTATTTCTTCAGTCTAATGTTAGGTCACTTTGTGCAAAATAATATACTGTGCTGAATAGACCCCAGTATTTGACATAGTACCACAAATCACACATGACTTGAAATTATGCACAGGATTGATCAGATATTCCATACCTTTCTTTTTACAACCTGTCCCTTAAATTCATCAACTGCCGTGTATGACATGCAGAAATCCAGTTTGTTCTCATTACTGTATCTATCGTCAATAAATTACTTACGAGAGAAAGTAAGGTTTTCACAAATTTAGTGACACAGGAGGCATTGCCAATCAGTTCGGTTTTTATGCCGCCTTCCGGTAAATCAATTCTCTTATCTTGATCCAGTACACTATCTACACTTAAGTACAGACTGGAATGTGACGGTCTGCAATAGAAAACGATATGATTGCATCAGTCATAAATTGTATACATACTTTAACCGTTGAATAACATGAATGCACAACCTTTGAAACATTTGTCGTACCATTTGATTGGGGCATTTTAGTAATACCTGCATCGGCCACCAAGTATCGTCCACCATGTGCTCCAAAAACCAAATGCAGGCATCCTGGCTAGCGTTAAATTGCTTTGTAACAAGCTCCACCCATTGCACCATTGTAGGCTGTAAGTGAATGTAAGTAACATGCACCGAAATACACTTAAGGTACCTTCTCTTTGGCATGAATAAATGTTTCAATAAAAAAAGAAGTTGAGAGCTGAGCGGCCTTTTGAGTAATTTCGGGCTGTATCGGCGAAATCGTCTGAGGAATATAACCGCAAATTTGCCAAATAAAGCTAGAGAAAAAATTTCAAAACGTGTTACAACGAATTAAGTTATCGTACTTAAAGTAGGTGTGCTCGAATATGTTTTTGTCCTGTATAAAATGCATATTATCCTCCCAGATCCAATCTTCAAGTTCCTTGCTAAGCTCAAAAGTGGTTGGGGTAGGAGACGCCGGTGAGATACTATTTAATTCCGATTCGAGAGCTGTCGACTGGCATTCCGTACCTTCCATAGGGACGGTCGGTTTGGGACAACGTTCATAAAATAACATGTAGGCGCTATTTGTTTTTTCGAAACTAAAATCCATAAACTTATCTGTGACGCTGTCATATGTTTTGCTCTAAAAAATCAATTGCTGCAGCACTCATTCATAAGTAAATAAGGCCAATTACTGTCATCTCCCCCCCGAAACACTCGGCGGCAATCTGATTGGGATCGAACGGCTTCACCTCGGCATCATTAAAGAGAAACCACTTATCGCGCGCGCCAGCGGTTCGATCTTTAATAAAGCTATAATAGTGACCGCCATCAGCGGTACCCGTGTGGACTGTAACTCCGATTAGGTCGTACTCATACTGTTCCGCTTCCTCAAAGTCATTTGAATTCAATTTCTCTTCTTAAAAAAGCATGGGCGTTGTTAACACAAAATAATCTACGATGTATGCTTACCTTGATATTGCTGTGGCATTAGCTGCTTTTCAACATAACCTTCCATATTTAACCGCAATGGAAACGAGAAGTGGGTGTTTACTTTCTCCTTAAGCATAGTTAACATGTTAAACGTATACCTCATCGTATTGAAACATAGAATTTGAGGTAATTTTTTAAAACACGCCCTAAAGTGATACTAGAAATGTACAATTTTGTATAGCCGTAAATGCTGAAATTACCTCTTCTCCGCTCGCACCTTTTTCCCGCATTGAGAACAAGTGTACATATTGTCACCCTCAAGCGTATCCTTTACGGTAACCTCATCCAAAGATTCGTACAAGTTTCTCATATCGGCGACTTGGCAGCGCACTGTATAAAATTCTTCTAAAGTTCTACTAACATGATCACAGTCCTATAATGGCATTATTACTAAGACCTCCGATTTCAATCATCTAACATACCAAAGATACAACATTGTTACTTATAACACCACAGAACAGAGTTTTAATAACTTTCTTCAAGGCAGGTGTCATCTCTTCCAACTTACTAACTAAATCGATAAAAAACTCAGCCATATCTTTTTGTTCGGCCGTATTTAAAGGTTGATGGTCCATAGTGTACACTTTACAAAAGCTTCTTGGGTTGTAAGCCTTTCTCTCACTTTCCTACGATTGTATAACATAAACGCCGTTCTTCAAATTAGTAAACTTACCAACAAGTAGGCGAACATACGCTGTAATTCCTTAAGAGTAGGTTCATGTTTAGAGTGTTCAGTGTTCGCGGAGAGTATTGAAATACGGGCTTGAGGCATCATGTATAAATGTTGCATGCAAGACGCCATATAACAAGTAGCACCTAAATTTGTTAAACCTACATATCCGCACTCCGATCGTCCATCTTCGTGTGGCCAATAATCCCAGGGATACGGTGAGTTAGGACCAGGCTGGTGCTGTTTTAATAGCTTCTCATGCAAAATTGCGTAATTCTTGGGCGCATTTTTTACTAGCTCGACTAACAAATCAAACGCTGCAGTTCTTGATCGCGCCGACTTGCATTTCGGCACGTGGCGCATTTTGGGATTAGGCAATTCGAAAAGAAAATCAAAAATTTTACTCAACCAATCCTGGCCAAGTTTATTACTTTGACAGGGTGGTCGATGTTTTAATAAGTTTGCTAATAAATTGAAAAGTCCAACCAGTCCGTCATCGTCAATTGTTCTGTGACGAGTTTCCAGATAGTCCCTGGTTAGTATAGAAACCGCTATTTTTTCAGTAAGAGCGTTAATGTCAACCACACAGTTGTTCGGCTCATCTAAACTTTCTGGAAGACGGAAGTGATTATTAAGGAACACGTAAAGTGGTCACACCTTTTACAATCTCGTTAGGTAGGCCGTCAACCAATCGCGATAGTAACCAAAAGTAGTCTCTGCATGCAGGCCCGTACGGTTCCTTCCCCTCTTCAGGAGCTTGAATAATCTGTAGAGGTTGGCATGAAGCAAGTTGTACAAGGACTAATTTATAATTACCTCTACTTTTTGAGGTCGCATGCTTTCTGCAACACTCAAGTAATTTAACAATTGGGATAACATTGGTGCAACTAAGTTGGTGTCGATTCCGTCGGTCCTACTCGACACTCCTAAACATAATCTGTATAGAGCTGAACACACCTCTCTCCTGACCGCAGGTTCAGGATCTTCCAATACCTTCAATAAAATAGAAATGATGTATTTTTATATTTTGTTATAGTTGATCCACAATGTCATTGGTCCAACAACAAAAATATATCCATTTTAAGAATGGCTGCGTCCTCTCTGTTCACCACTTGATTTCACCAAAGTCAAGTACTCTACCCACCATCATCAGTCGAAAAAGATGACTTTTGCCATTCATTTAGAACTCCTGGTCTTTCCTAGCTTATTCATACCTCGTAAAAAATATATGTTTCACTTTTACGATGTAAATTACCTTTTCTTTAAATAGAACACCCTGTATATTTTTAGTTGAGTCGATGTCATTTGTTAACCTGCACATTGAAAGCTATTCACTTTTTTGTCAGGCATTTTACTAATTTTTTTCTACATGAGAAAATTGAATTCAATGATACAGGGTGGTTCACAAGGAAATGGTGAAATTGACGAATTTCAAAATACTGTAACTATTTTTTCAATTGGAACTGCCACTACTTTATTTCACTATTCGATCGCGTTTTGTGTTCTCTTCTCTTCAATTTTTATAAGGGAAAAGGGAGGTCCTGTGTCTAAACCCCGTAGTTTTTCATTAGTAAATATTTTTTTAAAAAGTACCCACCCGCACTCATTAATTACATGTTTATGCACCAGAGTGGGCCATGATAATAAAAAAACAAAAGAATGACAGACAGTATGCAAGTGTCAATTTGGCAATTCAATAAATGTAGGTAGTATTAAAAAATAATAAAAAATAATGGTCACAGGCTATATCTATGGAACCGTTAATTGCACAGCTTCGGGAAAAAAAAATTGTTAACAAAAGGGGCCAAGAGAAATCGCTGGAAATTATTTTCAAGTTTCTAACTTCGCCGCTAGAGGGCGTATGATTCATGGTCAGGTAGAAAAATGACTTTTTTCCTAAAATATACCCAACAAACATGCATAAAAAATACATGCATAGTAATCTTGTATCAATTTTGCATCATTTTGATGGAGCACAAATTGCTCTAGCTCATAAAATATGAGGAGTGGTGGAAGGGGAACATCTCTTTAAGGAATGGATTGTAACTTCAGATTAGGTTAACAGATTTTCACAAAATAGGTCTTGTTGGAAGGAGCTCTCTTCGCGGAATCAGATTTTATTAAATAGTCTTTTTAGTAAATGTGATGAGTGGTAGAGGGCGCGATGTGACATTAACATAAACTTTGCAGGTTTTTTTGGTAATTTCAAATGGAATGATATTATTATTATATGATATTATCAAAAAAGGTGAAATAGTGAGAATATCAGTGAAAACCGGATTTTCATATCTGTTTTCTAACCATACATCTGGCGAAAATACGAATATATTCACAAATTTTAATTGCAATATTGATGCTCATTCAAGTTGGCTTTGAAACAAAAGAAAACAGAATAAAAGAAAGTTTATCAGTCCTTTCATTAAACGCATTCGTGCGAATTATCACCACGATGGGTGCCCGGCACATTTCTTGGTAAGCGAGAGTCGAGGCGACAGTGTTTGAATTTGAGTTATCCTGGCAAATGGATAGAAAGAGGAAGTATTTGTTCATGACCAGCTAGGTCACTCGACTTAACTTGCTTAGACTTAAATTTGTTTGAAAGGATAAAAGATGCACAGTCTTTCTAACAAGGCCAACTACAAGAAATGATATGGTGACGAGAATTAGAAATGTAATTCATAGTCATGGCTGAAGTTAAAGCAACTATTCTCTCTACACAGCAGAGACTCGTCTTTGTGTCGAAAATAATGGCAGACATTGAACATTTACGTTAATTATAATTATTATTTCTTTTATTATTTACTTAATTCATATTACTCTGATTTAAAGTTTGAATCATTTTTTTGTTGCTCATAATTAAAAAGCTTAGATTGAGTGTTAATTTTGAACTGCCATCCCCTCATTCACTTCGACATAATTATCGGTTGCTATGTGTTCATTTGTTTCAAATCCAACTTTGATGAATATAAATATTGCAATTAAAATTTGTGAATGTTCGTATTTTCCCCATATCTCTGCTTAGAAAACAGATATCAAAATGCGGTTTCACTGATATTCTCACTTTTTCATCTTATTTGATAATATAATATAATAATTATATCGTTCCATTTGAAATTTTTAAAAAAACTTGCAAAGTTTATGTTAATGTCACATCGCGCCCTCTACCACTCATCACGTTTACTAAATAGACTCTCTTCATGTAAAATCTGATTCCACGAAGAGAGCTCTTTCCAACAAGACCTATTATGTGAAAATCTGTTAATCTAATCCGAAGTTACAATCAATTCCTTAAAGAGAAGTTCCCCTTCCCCCACTCCTCATATTTTATAAGCTAGAGCAATTTGCGCTCCATCAAAATGATGCAAAATTGATACAAGATTACTATGCATGTATTTTTTATGCATGTTTGTTGGGTATATTTTAGGAAAAAAGTCATTTGTCTACTTAACCATGCATCGTACGCCCTCTAGCGGCGAAGTTACAAACTTGAAAATAATTTCCAGCGATTTCTCTTGGCCCCTTTTGTTAACAAAATTTTTTCCCCGAAGCTGTGCAATTAACGGTTCCATAGATATGGCCTGTGACCATTATTAATGGGACACCCTGTACAAAGGAAAATATGTTTGCCTTCACTACAAGAATCTTTGGTTCAAATTAAAAAAATATATATCTCTATAAATATGAAAGTTGGCATTGCGTAGTTTCCACATGCCCACATCTGATTTGTGCAATATGCTCTTTGGTTAAAATTTAAACGAGTACATCCATAAATAAGAAACATTGCGCAGTCTTTAATCGTCAAGATTTTTCTTGGTTGAGGTGCCAGAGCTATGCTGCCGCATGCAAAAAGAACGCACTAAATATCTTGAAAACTGTAGGATGGATAGTGAAAGTGCCTATAAAAGATACCAGTTCCAGTCTGTGTGGCGCACTGGACTTTGAGTTAAATTTTTATAAAAACACACATGAAAAGAAATGTAATAAAATTGATGTAATTAGTAATTACAATAACTATTCAGAATGCCTTCCATCTATCCTATCTTCTTAATATACAGGGTGTCTTAAATTGAGTAGGATAACATGGCTATCTTTGTTATTATTAAACTTACAGATTCAGTGAAATTGGCAAAGTTGTGTAGTTTTTGATGCTGATGGATATTCCGATGCGATATTTAAAAAAAAATTAGTTTCGTAGATAATTGGAAAGAAGTGAAAATCGCCATTTTAAAAAATTCAAATCGAGATTCAAATATTTTAGTAACAAATGGCGGTTTTCGAGATATTGACATCAACTTCCTTATTTTAAATGGACGCTGTATTGGATTTTTACGTCACTCGAAAAAAAATTACAAACAGTGATTCTAAACACTTAGTATTTCATTTGGGAATCAACCTTGCATTTTTGCCTCGAAGCTTACAATGTATTTTTTATGGCAATAATTCCATGTCCATCATGACAATAAACGAACAAATTTGGGTTCAGTCACAATCAGCCATGCAATTATTGCCATAAAAAATACATTGTAAACTCACACCCTACTCCCAGGCATAAACATAAACATGTAATTAATTAAAGGGTAGATATTACTTTCGTGAAAAATATTGAATAACCTGAAAACTACGGGGTTTAGATACAGGACATCCTTTATAAAAATTGAAGACAACACAAATTACTATCGAATAGCGAAATAAAATAGTGGCAGTTCCACAAGGAAAAAAAATAGTTATAGCACTTTGAAATTCGGAAATTTTTTGTGAACACCCTGTATCACTAAAGCCAACTAAAAAAACAAAGTCACTACAATTCATCAAAGTAAGGCTTGCTTATGGGGAATTATTCCGAAAAAATTTAATAAGATGGCAACCAAACAATGAATAGTTTCAATGCGGAGGTTAACATGTCAAAATATACAGGGTGTTCTATGTTTAAAAATTATTTATATACACCGTAAAAATGGAACACCCTGTACATTCAAAAATAATTAATAATAATTGACTGCACAAAAGGTTTTTTTTACAAGATATGCGCTAGGAATATTTGCAAACCTGCTGCAATTCTGATAATAATAATTGTGATGTTTGATATATTTTTCTCGATATCTATCAATCGTCAAATAATTATTTGATAATCGGTTATCAAAATAATTGTATCAATATATCAAAGGTACTATCACCACTTGGTACTATATTAACTCTATAAGACTAAGGTAAAAGTCGGTTAATCAAAGTTGAATGCAAAAGTCAACTATTGATTATTCAAGAATCAATGTGAACAAAAGAAAAAGAAAAGGTTTTTTATTTTTCATTGCCAACTTTTTTTAAGTGGGCGATGTTTCAGTCAAGGTTGCTTTACCAATTCAACCCACTAAATACCTGTGCAAAAACTATGAGCCCTTACACTATTACGAAACTGACGCATCTGAAATTTTTTTCAAAAAGGTCAAATGGTTTTCCATATGCAAATCAATAAGCGTTTTATTTACCAATACTTACCAATCTTTGTAACCAAACAGAAAAATTTGGAGTTTGAAACAAGGCCTGTTTAGCTTCTTCACTACAGTGCAACCATGAAACTAGCAAAGCCATCGCATAATGCACAACCTAGAAGTCAAAACAGTGGTGTGCATTTACAGATCATATTTCAACCGTACCTGAGCTCTGCCCCAAAAACCAGTTTTATAATAATTTGGATCTCTAGGCAGAGATACCTCTTGTAAAATACTGGTTAACCGTGGCATCGTTTCCTTCACATTCATCATGGACAATAACGCCTGCAATGCCCAAGTATAACTGTTAGTAAACAACATTGTTGGAATGTTACCTCGTTCAAACTGGGTATAATAATTTTTTCAGATCTGCTAGGTCTAACATCCTGCAGAAGTGGTTCGACACCTAAATGACATAAAAGTTTTAAAAGTGACGCTAAGCAATCCTGTTGCCATTCGCTCCCATCGTCTGCCGACTGTTGCAGTACACCTACGAGCTATCCTTACAATCTGATCTAATTCAAAATCTCTCAATTTACCTGACATAAAAATATCAAAAAGATGTCTAAGACCGCCTTGCTGTATGAAAACTTGACTCCACGGCTCTTGCCGCTTTACGTCTCCTTTCTCACAATTTGTTTTAATACTGAGCGACTCGACAATGTAAATCGAATACATTAACTTTTGGGGACTGGACGGATCCAACAGTTCACTAAGAGTCATGTTCAATTGTTGAAAGCCTTGCAACAGGGTGGGATTTGTAGGTAATAGGCTGAGGATATCCCAGACTCGTCGACTAAGAACTTGAGCCTTTGTATGCGGAATTTCGTGCTAAACGAAATCATTTTTGATAAAAGCAGCACAGCGTTATTTACGAATACTTACACCACCCTTCATTGTTGTTGTCATGGAACTTAAGATATGCATTAAATCGAAAAGTTGCTCAAAGTAGTTTGTTTTTAATAACAGAAGCGTGGGGATTGACTCTCGAGGAGGAGGCGGCTGCAGGGATGGCGAATCCATGCAATCGCGTTTCTTTATTCCACGCCCTGCACCAATTTGTATATAAATCATCTGGAAACAATCTCATGTAGTTAAAGAAATTGAAGCTTTCTCATTTTACTTGATTATCCTTAAACCCCATTTCGGCTAACGTCTTTTCATCACAATCCGTACTTAATTCTTGTCCTTGGGTTATAATTCGTATGAATCCTTCCTGGAGAAGCGCCAAATTATTCGATCTACCGTGTGATTCCGAATTTTTCATCTAAATCAAACTTCGTAGACATTTCAAATAATCCACAATCAACTTACCTGGCATAGTTTCTCCCACCATGTGACTACTTCCGCCCGAAGATCGGCAATGTAATCCGAATTGAGCAAATCTAACACGCATCTTTCGGACATTCCCGCATGCTGAATAATCAACCTGATTAGAACCGAGGATCGATCGCCTAAAGCAGAATGACTGCCAACGCCCTTTCCTTCTAAATCCCATCGGCGCAGGTGATACGCGTATCTCCGGCGAAATGTTTCCATGTGCGTCTTAAGTAATAGGAGGCCTCTTTGTATGCAAAGTAATGGCGCTTCTTCGGCGCCAGAACCTTTTGCACCGATGAGATCTTGTGTGGCCGCATCTAAATGTGTCATGCATTGCCATACGAATTGACCTTCGTGTTGCAAATTTTGACCCATGTAGTAACTATTTAAGTACTGAATCGCTGCCATACTAACATCTACAATACAAGAACGTTGCGGATTAGTGGGCTAAGTAGGAATGGGATACCGGTATTATTCGCGCACAACGCAATTTTCCACATATGATCCATTCCGACGACGTATCCATCTTGACCGTGTGTGTCCATGTTGGCCGTGGCAATTCGGGCGAGATTGCAGAGTTGTTGAAACAGACTCAAACATGTCATACTAAAGTGTTCAGGTGGCAAACTGGGCAAGTGTATAACGTATAGCCGCTTAAGTGCGGCGTTTCCTAATGCATGCAACTCGGAGCTCTTGCATTGCGATAGTAACCAACTAAAGAGTTCGTCTGAACATTCAGGGTCGTGTGCTAGACATTCCCAAAGTGTATCAACTTGTTGTAAATTCAATCTAAAACCCGCCCTTATTTGCTAACCATATAAAAATGTGGGAATACTTACTTAAAGGTTTGGGGTGATCCAAGGGGAGAGAATACGGCCGACAGAAAATGTAAGCGTACCTGAACTTGCATTTGATGGGAGTATAACGGTAACGCTTTCGATGGTTCGGCCGAATACGTCTTTAAGTTGTTAAAAAAGTGGGCCATCATGTGGTGTTGACGTTCCGCCCAGTGTGTGATATGGTGCATATCTAACCCGCGAAACTGTTGGAATGATGTTAGCAACTTTGGTAGTAAACGTAGTGACACTATTACAGATCTGAAAATTAAGCATTTCTTTGAAGTTTAAGAAGATGTGAAGTTACAATCACATACTTAAAGGGGTACATTCAATTTAGAAATGATATCCTATTGCTTACTCAAGATTATTATCAGCCTGTATAAATAGATTATTAGATAAAATGATCTTACCCTCCTCCAGAAAAAGGGAGAAGGAAACAGAACATACCAGAATAAGTTAAAAAAAATCTCTGATGTGCCATCACCAGACTTCAGCGAGTTTTTTATGTAGCAGACTGCTACTGCTTTCAGACTATAGCGATGCAAGAATAACTTGATTGTAGATATCTAATGTTGAAACAAGGAGGGATCTACGACATTCCGAGATCTCGATCGGTTTATAAAGGCGCCCGAACGAACGAATAGTCTATAGTTAGTGAAACTATAAGAACTCTAAGGTTCTACAATTAGAGTTAAAGGCCAGTCCGAATCCTGCAGCACGTCCAGTGGGAGTTTTCGAGACAATAAATAAATCGGTTCCAATTTACGTGAATTCGTATACTTTGCTAACGCCGCGGCGGCAAATGTTTCTGGCACTGACTACACGCGGGGTAGTCTCGCGCACAGGTACGTTTTCATGCTTCGCGCCGGCCCTTGATTTTTAAAGTGCTTACAGCGGACGTAAATATCAATATTTTGCACCCAATTTTTTTCTGATCATTTTTTAATAACAAAATTTCTCGAGTTGAGTTAAAATAAAACGAATACCAAAAATGTCAAACCTCCCTATTAGACCGACAATGAAGAGACAAATATAGCAAACGAGCTCTTGGGTATGGCTATAGCTTGGCATTGCATATTATACGGGGTGTCAATTTTAAAACTTGTAGTCGGCCATATTTTCCAAACTAAAGATGATCGCGACGTTATGAATGACAACCCCCCAGCTCCCCTCTTCAAAAATCCTAAATGGCAACCCCATACTTGTGATACATCGTTGGAAAGCTATTGAAAAATGCTTTCCAGTGGTACCAATAAAGTCAATATTCCCAGCAATATTCATTAAGACAATTTAACAAAAATTTAATAATTAACAAAAAAAACAAAATGTTGACATTGAGGGATTTATGGCAAATTGGTCAAGAACTTCAACCTGAATTCTTAAGCAATCTTGGTTGCTTTCTTTTTTTTATTGATAACAGATCCCATTTCTTCGAATTTAGCGACCAAATCTTGAACATAGGCATGGCGTAATTTTTATTTCTTTTTGTTAAATAAAATAGGTCTTTTTGAAGCCTATTTACAAGGAAAAAATTTTAATGTCATTTGCGCACTGGCTGAAATACGATGAAGTTGAAGGTTTAAGAATCAACGACTGGATAGTGGCATCTGCCTTTTGTCGAAAGTTCAAAATACACGGCGGGGCTTTAATTTTGATCAAACAAAATGGTCTCGTTTGTAAACCCCTTGAGGTAATCAACAATTTGTCTGTAGAGGTGCACTGTGAAGTCACTTCAGTATTAATCATGGAATACGCTTTGGTTATTCTTTCATGTTACCGTTCTCCCTCGGGTGATTTTCAAATTTTCGTAAATCAGTTTGAAGAAATTCTAACCAAGTTATGTAAATACAATAATATAATAATCGCAGGAGACTTTAATGTATCATTTAATGAAACAGGTGATAATAATGCTACACAATTATGCAACTTATTAAGTGCTTACGGTTTTATTAAAACTATTGTGGTACCTACACGCAAAAAAAATTGCATAGACAATATTTTTATCAACTTCGGAGTTAATAACTTTCAGTGTAATATTCTGGACACAAATCTTTCTGATCATTATGGTCAGGTAATTACTGTGCAATGTGGTAAAACTAAATGTAATGAAAGTGTAGATAGTGTTAAGACGTACAGGCCGATTACTAGGTACGGAACCCTCAGCTTATTTAGAATTTTGAACGAGTGCGACTGGAGCTATCTTAACGACACAAGTATTAATTTTAACAAAAAATTCAGTGTGTTTTTTGAAAATTTTTGTGACTCATTTAACATCGCGTTTCCGGAAAAAACTTTAACACTAAGAAGAAACAAAGACACTAACATAAAATGGTTCACTGACGATTTAAAAAATCTCCGCGGTGTTTATCAGCTCATATGTGAGATGTATGATAGAGATAAATCCGAAGAGCTTCGTAATATCAAACGAATTGTTTTTAATAAATATAAAACAGCAATTAAAAATGCTAAAATTTCTGCTAATAGTGCGGCTATAAACTCCTCTTCGAATCCTATTGGTACAATGTGGTCAATTGTTAATTCTCATAGAAATTCAAATAAGGTGATTAAATACAATATAAATTGTGATACTTTTAATAGACATTTCGTTAACAAATCCGATCTGGCGAAAACTAACATAAATCAAACTTTAAGTGATAGTTCGAGGGTTTGCAACATTAGGATAGCTTCGCATTTAAAATTTTCACTTACTCCTGTATCACCGATTGAAGTTAGAGACACTATACTTTCTTTATCAAATAGTAAATGCAAAGACATATACGGCGTGACCACGACCCTTATAAAAACAAACGTTAGTGTTTATGTTCTACCTCTCACCAAATTAATTAATGAGTCGTTCTTAACTGGCATTTTTCCCGATCAACTGAAACTCGCAGCAGTTTTACCATTACATAAGAAAGGCGACGTAGATAATGTTACAAATTACCGGCCCATCTCTGTCTTACCAGTTTTCTCGAAGGTTTTTGAAAAACTGATTAATAAAAGAATTGCTAAATATTTTGAAGATAATAAACTCTTCAGTCATAATCAATTTGGGTTTCGTGGTGGGAGGTCTACATCTGACGCTATCGCTAAATTTGTAAGACTTACGCTTAATTGCTTTGAAAAAGGTGAACACGCTTGTGCAATTTTCATAGATCTGTCTAAAGCGTTTGATAGCGTACAACATCTAATTTTATTAGGCAAGCTCGAGAAAGTCTATGGATTTGATGTTACTAGCAAACTCCTCATTGAATCATACCTTACAAATAGGTTTCAATGTGTAAGGATAAATAATAACCTATCAGAAAAACTCTGTATAACGAAAGGAGTACCCCAAGGTAGTATTCTGGGGCCTCTTCTCTTTTTAATTTATATTAATGATATGCCAAGCTTTATTTCTGGAAATGAAAACTGCCTTCTTTATGCAGATGATGCTACCTTACTTGTTGGAGACGAACACATTAACAGGGCACTAAATAACTCCAATGAATTACTTCAACGAGCTTGGTGCACTATAAACTTATTACATATAAATACAATGAAAACGGTATCCATATTATCACATGATTTATCAACACCTGAATATGTGAAATTTCTAGCAATTTGTATTGATCGTAAATTAAATTTTGATGTTCTCGGTAATTTTGTTGCTACGAAGTTAAGCAGAAATATATTTGTTTTGCGTAGATTAGCGAGTAATGTAACTATGAATATTCTTAAAAGTGCCTATTTTGCACTCAAACTCATACATAGCCACTTGTCTTATGCTATTAATGTTTGGAGTCACTTTGCTTGTTGGAGGCAATTATTTAAATTACAAAGAAAAGCCGTTAGAATTATTGCTAACATTTCATTTAGAGATGATTGTCGGCAAGCTTTCATTGATCACCAAATATTAACGCTTCCATCTATTTTTATTTTTACTTGTCTTTGTTTTCTTAAGCGCAATGAACATTATTTTGTTAAAAATTGCGATGTTCATAATTATGACACCCGCAACAAATTAAATGCATTTGTCCCTTTTTGCCGTTTAAGTAAGACGCAAAACAGTTTTGATCATATCAATATAAAAATGTATAATTATATTCCTCCCAATATTAAGGCTTTACCTTTTAATTTATTCAAATCAAGAACTAAAGCATTTCTTATTGATAAAGCGTTTTACTCGTATGAGGAATTTTTCAGTACAGAGTTCTTTTTGTTATAATTTTGTTTGTTCTTACATTTGTAATATTTTTATTTTGCTTTTGTATTGACTTATGTATGTACGCTGTTCTACAAAACATTAAATAAGCTTTATTATTATTACTTATTATTATTAAATAATTAAATTTTTGTTAATTTGTCTTAATGGATATTGACTTTATTGGTACCACTGGAAAGCATTTTTCAATAGCTTTCCAACGATGTGCCACAAGTATGGGGTTGCCATTTAGGATTTTTGAAGAGAGGGGGCTGGAGGGTTAAGGGGGTTGTCACTCATGTCATTATGGTTCCCTCTCGATACCCCCGAAACGGTTTTACGCGATTTTCAATATCTTCTTTAGTTTGGAAAATATGGCCGACTGCAAGTTTTAAAATTGACACCCCGTATGGCAAAAGCTACATTTACCTACATTGTCAATTCACAAACTCCGATCTACAAATGTGGTAAGGAATCCACCTGAAAAATTTCATCGTAATCGGTCGATTCGTTTTCGATATATCGTGCTAACGGAGAGACAGATAGACAGACACAGCAAAATTATGAACTCGCTAGGGCCTTGTTAATAAGGAGAAGGGCCCGCTTAAAGAACGGGCTCGACTTTGGTGACCTTCTTGTACATTACAAAATGGATAATACCATAAACCTCAATTTTCTTTAATTCTACAGAGTTTTTCTGGCTTATGCTGTAATTGGCAAGTGGCAAACAACTGAAACACTAAATAAGATGGTAATAGCAACAAAATTATGTGTGCCGGTAATCCCCCCCCCCCCATTCGTCCATGGTCTAACTAAATGTTCCGCTGCAAAGATACAGGTCGATATATAAAAGGCAACCTTTGACTGAAATTCATAAATTATTAACTGTAAACATTATTATTATTATTATTATTATAACTGTGGCAATGAGAATGACCTTCAGTTTGTAAACAAAGCGATGCAGGAATAACACGCCAGTACGAAACTAATGCTGTAAACCCTAAGGCTCTATATCAGGCATGGGCAACCCAAGACCCATTTTTATAAAACATGACAGTACTATGCAAAGTTAGGTCATAAAAATTACAGCTATTCAGATTTTATTTGTCAATTTTTTTAAGTTGGCAGCAAATTGGCCAAAAATGGCGGATGATTGCGGTACTTTCTATATCTAGTGACTTTAATGATTATTAAAGTAACTAAATATAGAAAGTACCGCAATCCATTGGGCTCGTGTGTTAGAGAGAGAACGCATGATTTTTGCCCAAAAATGGCGGAAGTTACCAGATTCTAGTAACTTTAATGTTAGTGATTGTTCCACCTGTTTGGAGATATCTGTATATATTTTTATAAAACATGACAGTTCTAAGAAGTTAGGTTATAAAAAATTACAGCTATTCAAATTTTATTTGTCAATTTTTTTAAGTTGGCAGCAAATTTGCCCAAAAATGGCGGATGATTGCGGTACTTTCTATATCTAGTGACTTTACAGCAAGGTACAGTCGGATGGCAGCATCTAGTGGACGCAATCCGAAGCTTCCAAGACGTTTGAAAGCCTCTTTGAAGATGCATTTCTATTTTCACTGATATCGCCAGGTATTTTCCAGAATTTTCGTCGCGATATATACCGGGTGGGGCAATAAAAGACGCGCGTTTTGGGATTCAGCAACATTTTTAAGCCATACATTGCAATAAATCTTAAGAGCATAAATGAAAATTTGGATTTGGGGATTTTTTATCCACATCTGGTAAACTTTGTATGCAAAATTGTGCCAATTTTCAAAAGTACTTATTGATTTTTTTTTAATGATTTTTACGAAAGAAAAAGACCAAAAAGATTTCTTTAAACATACTTTTTATTTGTATTTTAAACTTTGGCCCCTTGGAAAAAAAGGTTGCCCATGCCTGCTTTATAATCTACCCTTTTTGTAGCTATCAGTAGATTTATAAAAGGCGCCCGAACGAACGGACAAACGGCCGCCGTTGTGTGTAACCTGACAGATCGGGAACTATTACACTAAAACCGACCTACGTAGCTCAGATGAGCTTGCGTTAGTACCTCTAACTTTGGCTACAAGGGTCCTGGGTTCGAATCCCAGGTAAGGTATGGCTGTTTGTGATTGTATAGTGGGTTGAGTGGGAAGAGTAGCAACTTGCTAACACTCCGCCCACTATAAAATAAAGGCAATATTAAAAAAACGGTGCAGGAGTAACATGATAGAACGAATATAAAGTCGAAAACCTGCAAGCTATACGATATTCCGTTGCCGAGACCTTGAACGATTTATAAAAAACTTAATTGACGCCCGAGAAAAGGGAAACACACAAAAGACGCTTCTCTAACGGCCGGTTGCAGGAAAGCGAATTATAATCAAAATCCTACATTATTTGCCAAATCTGAGTTTGAACAAGGATTTTGACATTTGATTGGCTGCCTACTGCAATATAAAGCCAATCAAATGTCGTAAAAGCGGATTAAACAATAATCCTGGATTATTTTTTTTTGTGCATCTGGCCGTAAGTTCGATATAATTAAAAACTATGTACCGCCTTTATCAAGTACTTACACATTATTCGCCAAGTTGTGCAGGCAGCCTTCAATAAATTTCATTCTAATGAGACGATCCGTATTAAAACATAATAAATTGCATAGCGTCTTCTCGGCTTCCAATGCGAGTCCCTCGCTCAATAACCCCTAAAAAATTGGACTCTCGAGTATTAATCCCCAAGAGTAAGTACCACTCACAATTTTATTATCCTGTACCAAATCCCAAAGTAAAGTATTTCCCGGCTGACAGACATTATCGATTTGAAAACAGGCCGAAAGTTTTGGATCAAGGTGAGTTGGTGATTTTTCTGGAGAAGACTGGTTGGCTAAGGTGTGAAGGTTTAGTTGAGCCTAAAAAAAATTGCCATAACAGAGGGTTAGATGATTTTTAGTTATATATTACATGTTCAGCTAACTGTGCAAGCTCCTCTTCACAAACAGAGTCCTCGCCATCAAAGTCTGCCATGTTTTTTTCAGACTTTGTACTCATTCTTGAAGAATAACTTCCATCTGCGTCGCCTTCCGCTTCGGCTTCTTCTCCACTCAATAATTCCAAAATATGTCTACAATTTAATGCTGATCATTGTCAAGGGTAAACAATTGATACTTACTCAGATGCTCGAGGGTGAATAGTTAACAAGGAATTAACGCAGGTGGCATCATGGCCTTCCAAACCATGTGTATCTTTGCTGAGTTCGCTGCAAGACGAACTATCTTCCAAAAAGACCGCTTCTTTAAGTCCCCTAAATTTGACAATTTTAAGGTTGATTAATCTCCATATTGACACTTACGCTTCAACAAGACGATTGTTTTCGTTAGCCAAAATAATACTAGATGCATCCTTTAAACTTGAATTTTTAAGATCGTGCTCGCTATCAGCATCAACTTCGCTCAGCACTTCCACATTCGCCACATTATGAGGTTGCTTACTTTTTTTCGCTACATAAAACAATCTCAATTAATTAATACAGCGAAATGTCAAAATTCACCTTTAAAAACTTTATTCCTAGTCTTACGTAATAGTTTCCGACGTTTCCTTGTGAACGGGCAAGCAATGTCAGCCTCATCATGAGAACTACTTGAATTAACTGTTTCGACACCTTCCGGCAATACTGTGACATCTACCTTTTTTCTTAATTGGCATCTACAAGTACAAGTTATACAGTTTGAAATAATCCAACATAAATTTACATTTGCCGCTTTGATCCCCTAATTCGATTGGAAATAATAGACCCCTGATTTTTCCTGATAGGTACAACTTTAAGTGGATCCCCTACGTAAAAAAACCAAAATTATTAGGAAAAAATTGCATGGCCAGCATAGGCCTGGATCTCACTCTAAAATTTTCGTATGATAAATAATTTAAACAAAGGTTTCTTAACAACAGTTGTTGTAACGTTTGTTGTTAACAAGCTTTCATTTAAATTATATTTGATACCAAATTTTTGCAGCGAGATCTTGGTCTAGTACCTTCCATTTCAAACTCGCTGCTACTTCCATCACACAACGCTTTATTATCATTTAAATTTAAACCTTTTCTAGCTACTCTACACGGCGAATCTTCGGCATCGACCACGATCGGAGGATCTTCCATTTCCTCATCAAGTTCGACTCCATCGATATCTTCGCTTTCCGATTTGTGACTATCCGACTGAACCGAACTGTCCCCCTTATAAACAATACGACTACGTAAGATGACAGCAATGCTTACAAATACTCTTACGTGATCCTCTTCGCTACTTGGCTCCATGCTAACGCTATTTTCTGACGAACTCGGACATTTATGCAACGCGATTCCGGCCGCCGATGCTGCCAATCCGATTAAACCGGCGTCAATTCCCGCGCCTCCCCTTGTCCATATAAATTTACTTAAAGCTGATGCCAAAAATAGTGTCTGAAAGTGCAAATTGGTTAGTTGCAATTTGTAAACAAGACGAATTTTATTGGGACATTTTCGGCAATAAGAGGAAGTTTCCCAAGCAGCCTTAAATAGGGAATGAACCCAATTAATAAAAATTATGTACTGAATAAATATTATAATAAACGTGCTTCGGCGCGTAAGATATTGTAGCGAATATTCTAGAAACCCAATAGACATCGAAGCGCCAGAAAAGATCTGTCATTGGCGATAAGAAACGAAAGTGGGTGTGACGCACTCTTTCCGGGAAATGTGACATGTTTGTTCGAGAATATTCGCGAGTGTTTGGAAGCGTTTAAGAAAAAATAGGCGTTTACAAATCGAATTGTGCTTCAGGGAGTTCTAACAGCGTTGCCGTAATGAAATATTAATGATTAATAGTTCGCGCTCGTGTTGCGTTATAAATTTCGGTACCCATCTTGTATGGGAGGGTTGTAGGGGATGGCCCTAAAAATGATACTATGACACACAGGGTTAATGCAGTTATATGGTGGCCAAAAGTTGAGCAAACAACTGCACAGAAACAGCTGCAGCATATATAAAGGCTAGCAGGCGATGGGAAGTGCTATAGCACTGCACCGAACCAAGAGATGCAAACCGGGGAATTTACTAGGTCATCTAGCAATTCTTATACTAATAGCACCTTATTTCAATACAAGGTACAGTTTCTGATTTAGTAATATGAGCGGAAAACAAATGTTATCATAATTACCTGCTCTGTGTGATCCTTTGGTTCCATTTTAAACAGTAGACTGTACAGATGTAACGCAGGTGCTGCCGATAAGTGCTTTACAAGGCCAGGTAACAAATCGTGAATAGTTTTCGAACAATGTTTAAGTTGGGCAGCAGCCCATATTGTGTCAATATGATCGCAAGTAATCCGTCCTTGCATAGCTAGGAAATTCAGTACAATATGACTCTGTTTAATAACTTCCACGTGTAAATTTGGACCAAATATGTGAACAATGATATTATTGTTGATCAGCCAATCAGCCATATGCCTTGGCGCCGCTTCGGCTTCCGGTAACGTTTCACCAACACACAACTCTGCCAAGACACCTATTTGATTATTTATTTGCGTTATACCAGCCAGTCGCATCGTTAAGGTACTCGACGTAAAATATTTGAATGCCAAGTCGAGGCCGTCGATATCAAAAGCCATGGGTGTGTCCAACGGATCTTTGATAACATTCCACATGAAATCTAAAAAAAAGTTTAAATGCAATGGGCGTAATGTTAATGTAGCTAGCAGAGCACTATCCCAAGAATAGAAATCGACATAGGGTATTAACGAACGTTTAGTTTAGAAATTTATTGCTTTTGATTCAGATGCAGGATCCATTATAGCGTACTTGCGTGAATTCCGTCCGTCCGTCTGGGAGTTTGAGATCTCAGCTGCGGTTCTTTTTTATTTGTAACTTCCCAGCTGTTTGACCAATCATACGCGTAAATGCGACCTTTTATATGGCTATATAACTAAGAAAATAACTTTTAAAGAAAATTTACAATCTCGCATATATAATATATATAATAATAATAATAATAATAATAATAAAGTTTATTGTGTTTAGGGAATCAACAAGAATTACATACACTCGTCATCAAACATATTTCTAAATGGGGGTTTACAGTATAGTTGAATTTCGCAGTTCTAATTTAATAAGCATGTGCTTGAAACCATAAAACATTGTTTTGGACAGTAAAAGTTTATTTAAAAATAGAGGCTGACTAGAAAAAAAATAATGAACATGTGCGGTTTTAAGGGTTTATTCAAAACGATGTGATTGTGGCGGGCTCTGTGACGTAATAAACCCGACCAATCAGCTCCTAGAACCATTCAGATGACATAACGACTTGGCAATATTGCAGGAGAATGTCATTTGTAACTTGCGTCATCTGTCACAGGCATTTGTCACTTGTCGTTCTCTTTCGCGTTAAACATGCCTCTTAAAACGTCAAATTCGACAAACGTCAGACCCTCGCACAAGGTTGCCGGCTCACTTCTACGTGATTGGTTGTAGGTTTGTGACGTATTTAGACTGAAACGTTTCAAATTCGGACTAAAAACACAGCTTTTCAATAATTTATTTTGGGTTTATTTTACTCGCAAATTTAAATTGAGGACACATGGGTCTTTTTATTTTTAATGTACTTTGTAGATCAGAAATAAAAAATGAAGCCGGGATGACCCCATTGTAACCTATAGCATCAAACTAAAATCGAAATTTATAAATTCATCCGTGGAGTAAAAGGCGTGAGCTAAAAGAACATTTTTAATACAGCGATTAAATTCTCGATTGGGTAGTGCTTTGACGGTATCAGGTAAACAATTGAAAAACTTTAGTGCCATGTATTCAAAACCTTTTTGAGTTTTGTTGAGTCTCAATAAAAGGAGACGAACAGTGCTTTTATTTTGGGTGTCATAATCGTGATAAAAAGCTTGTTGCTGATAATTTAAAATGTTCTTTCTTGCAAATCTCAAACACGATTCAATAAATAAACAGGGTAACGTCAAAATGTTTAGATTAGTAAAAGCACACCTACAGGCCACTCTATAACCAAGCTTCGCAATGATCCTTATTGCGCGACGTTGTATTCTAAATAACTGGCTACTTGCTGACGAATTACCCCACACAATAACTCCATAAGATAACAAACTATGACATAAAGCATAATACGTATTTCTGAGGACATCACACGACACCATATCACATAATCTACGCAAGACAAACAGATTTTTACTTAGTTTTGATTGAATATAATCAATATGAAGAGTAAACTGCAACTTAGGGTCAATGTGTATTCCAACAAATTTTACTGATGGCGAATAAGATACATCATGGCGTTTTAAAGAGAATAACAATTGTTCAGTTTTCGTTGAATTTAAGTTTAACTTATTAGCAGTGCACCACTCTTTAGTTTTGTCACAGAGAGATTGAGCTTCAGATATAAACTGGGCAACAGAGTAATGTCATCAGCATATAGAATGTAATTATTGTTTGGTGAAATATAACTAGGAAGGTCATTGATATAAAGAAGGAACAGGAGTGGGCCAAGAATACCACCTTGGGGGACTCCTTTTGTAATTGCTAGTGTACTGGACTGTTCATTACCAATGCGGACATATTGAGATCGATCGGATAGATACGATATTAGAATTTCTCGAACTTCAACAGGTGGTACTAAATCGAAACTAAATTTTGGATTACGATTGTCGATAGTACAAATCTCAATTGGATTAAGGTTAGAAGTTGGCAAAACATTCATATCATAGGAATCTCTAGAAAAGTGATCGTTAAACTCATTTGCCTTAATATTGTAACAAACTTGTGTTGATGAACGTCTGTGGGAATTAATAATACTCCACATAGTACCTATTGGATTAGACGACAATTTAGTTGCGTCACTATGTGCAGAGATTTTAGCCCTTTTTATAGCTTTTTTATAAGATGTATAACAGTTTCGTTTCAACCTCAAAAGATTTTCTGATCCATAATTTAAATACATTTCACAAACTAACTCATAGGTTTGTTTCAATTGCTTAAGGTCGCGAGTAAACCATTTGATTTGGGTTCTTTTATTATTCAGGCTAATAACTTTTTTGGGAAAAGCTGCATTAAAAGCGTCATAAAAGTGATGAAAAAATAGGGTAAATTTCATATTGGCATCCAAGTAGTTACTGTTTAGGTAAACCCAACTACTGCTACTTAAGATTAAGTAGTAAAATAAAGTATAAATTTGGATGCCACGGTCATATTGCTATCATGCATTGAGTTCCAAACAATTAATCAAAACAAAACTTCATTTTAAACGTCATACAACTACGTTTTACGCGCACCTTCGTAAACGTCGGTGTCATTCTTTTCTGAAACAGTAGTCCTTAGACCTTACAGTATATACATACTGCTATTAGCCCTACGTTTTCAATACAAAATGAGCGGTTACGGCTAGGGGGCGCTGTAGTCGTGGGTATGTTAAAGTCACTAGATATAGAAAGTACCGCAATCATCCGCCATTTTTGGGCAAATTTGCTGCCAACTTAAAAAATTGACAAATAAAATCTGAATAGCTGTCATTTTTTATAACCTAACTTCATAGTACTGTCATGTTTTATAAAAATATATACAGATATCTCCAAACAGATGGAACAATCCCTAACATTAAAGTTACTAGAATCTGGTAACTTCCGCCATTTTTGGGCAAAAATCATGCGTTCTCTCTCTAACACACGAGCCCAATGGATTGCGGTACTTTCTATATTTAGTGACTTTAGGGTATGTGAATCTCAGGGTAAACTAAAGTCGTGTGAACACCACCATGATCGCGTAAAAAGCAGCTTCTATAGCAACCATGTAATATGGGAAGCTTTAAATTTTCTTAATTATCTTATGTACGTCTACAAATAAGAATAGGTTTGCTTTTTTGGCACATCTAAGCGATTCATTATTTGACGTTTGTTAATTTAAATGTTGACGGTCTCAAATCGTATCTCATCACACAACTTCGGACACAGTCGTTTACCCTGAAACTCACTTACTCAGGCGATGTCCTTAACCATATTATATTTGCAATTAGCAGTCCGTGTAATATATGGGCCAAGCAGTGATGTCACTGTTACATTATTTAACAAGTGCCAACATGTAGGGTGAGCTAAACGAAAAAAGAATGTCAAATAAGCTCCCGTTTCTGCGCAAGCGCATTTCCAAAATGTTATTCATTATACCTGAGCGAAATTTTAACTACCTACTTACAGATACTTTTCATAAAAGTGAATACATAATTTGCAATGGACTGGCGCGTGTGCATTACTTTTTATTTATGGAGTGATTTTTATGAAATTTTGATATTATGTCGTTCCGATTTTAAATTGAGCGCTATTATAATTTTTTTTCACTACTAGCGTCTGATGACATGATTATTAACCTTTTTTTCACTTGTAAAGTAGGCTTTCTCGGCATTTGTTCAAAGTGGTTAATAATTTTTTATTATTAACTAGTAGTCAATAATGAGAACTGTCACGCTGTCACTTTTAGAAAACACAACCCGAAATTTCGCTCCATGAACGTTTAGACAAGTTCTTTAAAACGAATAATTGCCACCATTCGCAATTTCCAGAGAAATTACATACCTAAAATTATCACATTTTGAAAAAATTCGAACGAAATTACTCTTTGAAAAATCTCAATGACAGAACAAAATACGGCCTGTTTGACTTATACTTCCACGTACTTGATTGACATGTTAAATTAAGAAACAAACAATTCTGTCCAACCGTTAACTCTCTTATCAATATAATATGTTAATTTAGAGGATTTCAAGTGCTAGTAGTGAAAAAAATAGTATATATACCACGGTAGAGAAGTCTCTTATTGCCTTCGCACCTTACACCCCTCGGCGCAAGCGCCTCGAGATGTAATCTTGGTGCTCAGGCAATAATAGTGGACTTCTCTACCTTGATATATAATGTACTATTACAATGTTAATCAAGCCATACGTTTTTTTGTGACAACGTCAAGTACAGTGGATCTGCCAAGAACCAGTATTTACATCAATTTGAGCGAAAACGGCGCTGCCTAGATTGACGATGTCAAATTTGCGTATGACTTGCGAGAACGTGGCAGCAGCGCAAAAATTTGTCATTCTCAATCAAGTAATAGTGTGTTATTCGAATCCATTCTGCAACCTGGATAGGATTTCATGTCAGATTTTTCTTTTTGTATTCAAGAATTAGGTATGTCAGGTGTTAATGAAAATGTGTGCAGTTAATTCTTTGCTTTTTTTCGGTAGTTGATCGAGCCTACTGTACTGTACTGTACTATTGGAGTATTGGACAAATTTTCAGCATGCCTCTAATGCCTACACAAAAATATCTATCAGCTTACAGATCATTGGATTTGACCCACATTCAATAGGAGTGTTACATGCGGTATATAAGACAACTGTGCAAAGTTTGAACCAAATCAGCCCCAAGTGTTTGTCAGTTATCGTGTTTACAGACAGACGGACACCGTGATTTCCCTCTAAAACCTCCATCATTTTGCTCTGCCGCTTAATAAGTGATGTAATACACAATATCAATTCTAAAATATAATAAATAAATACCTACTCAATAAGATCTCTTTTAAACTATGCACTTATATAACAATATTATGCTATTTATTATGGAGACCGAAAAAAATTAAATCTGTTACTATTCACTTCACTAGAAGTGGCAGAAAATTACCTAGAGATGCTGAAGGTGGTATTCACTAAATTAGAGTAATTGTTTCCCATTTATAAATGCTATTATTGCTGAAAAATTGCTCAAAAATCTCCACAATTCCAGATTCCAACAATATGTGTAAAAATGTCCATTAAAATGTCAATAAAATGTGAAATAGCTTAGCTGATAATTATATACTATGTCAATTTCTGTTCTACACAAATCGGCATATCAAAAACAAACCTGCCATGCCCTTTATTGTGGGGGTGCGTAAGTCCTGATCTGATAATTTGCACATATACCTAAGTACACAAGACCGCAGAGGAACCAATAAAGAAACTGTGCTTTTAAAATTCATCCACAACTTCAAATTGCACACTAAAAAAAATGCTTGTATGATCATTAAAGTCGTCAGTCTCGCTCACCTATTGAAATCATCGCATGAGCGGTTGACACAGGTAGTTCACTGGGCGACAAGAAAGTAAAACAGGCAGTCATCACGTGTAAACCGCCCAATTTGCAAAATAATGTGACATTCCTTAACAAATACAACGGTATTTCGGAATCGTGAAGATCACAAAACGAATTTAAACTTTGAATCTCGTGCTGAGTTAAATCATCAATTTTGTTTGTCGCCGTATGCTTGAAAGCGACATAAAGCGGGAAATTCAGTAGAAATATTTTCGATGCCAAAATAAATAATTTATCTCTTTCCTGGACGTCGGCTGAATTCTCCTCTGCCTTAACTCTATCTTCGGGATCATTGTCTTTCTTATCCGAGTCTGTACTAGAATCACCTAGCTCCTTTAGATGTAATATTGTAAGATATAAAATTCCTTGCGTGATACAACTGAAACGTTCTAAATTTTTTTGGTCCCGATAACAACACATGCATTGCCTGAAATGAAACATCAATAGTACCATAACAAAAAGCTTCCTCTCACCTGGAGACCCATGCCTGCACATAAACCAGTATTGTATTAATATCTTGCCGTGTTAATGTGGGCTGTTCGTTGATTTCTTTACACAAATTTGCTTCATCTACAACGTAAACACAATAGATTAGGAGGTTTCTAACTTGTACTGATGTAATTTGGCATTTGCACAAAGTGTGCAACCAACAACCATTTAAAATTTAAAAGTCTTTGATGGATTTTGGTGGCAAGTGAATGTGAACTTACAAGAAATAAGCAACTGAAGAAAATCGGAACATGCATCACACATGTTTACAGTAAATTTGCGAAGAATTTATTTCACTACCATTTCACATAATCTTAGGTTAACCTATTATTATTTATGGTAATCACTAATCAGAATCAGATTCTGTTTAATGATTTTAATGACAAACGGCTACCATATTTAATTAATTTAGAAAGTACATAAACGGAAAAATTTTATTCTCATACATGTCATTTATCATACAAATGCTTTTTTTTCATAACATCATACAAATAAGCAGAGACTTGTTATAACTAGACCGCGCGTAACGTAGATTTTACTATAAACGCCTGTTGTCAAGATAGGATAGGCAACCAACTGTTCATCGCGGGGCAGACGTACGTTCTGCAGCTTGCTTTAGCCATGTTTATTCTAAATTTTAGTAGCAAAAAAAGATAACATATAGCTGTTAACTGTTTTAATCGAATTTATTGGTATTTTATTTGAACTAAATTGGTATATAACTGCCTTACTCTAGTCCTAATTTGATTTATATGTGTATTTTGGTGGTGAACACGTATGGGAAAATATACTCTTAAAACTAAAGATGTAAGTAGTAAGATATGATTATGTAGCGGATTTTGCTTCAATATATGCCTATCCAAAAACCCAAATGGGCTGTAAGTGTTATTTATTTTTCTTAGACTGCTGATAACCATTTTGTTTACAACGCGCTGTGGTGTGGATTGAATGAAAAACCTGAACACATTTTCATCAATTTGGCAAATTTTTAATGCATCGCTTGATACGTGCAACAATCCTCCACGATTTTTTCTAGTTAAAAGCCTTGAATGACTCTCTGATGCGAATATCGCATCTGCACATATGGAACATTTAACAGACTTAGCTATTTTTCTTGTAACAAAACCTCAAATATACTTAGTACCAGTAAGTACTTACTTAGTTACGTCTATACCTAATAGGCAAATAGGTATTGCCGTTGTCTTGCTGGTAAAGGATGTCGAATAATAGTTCTACGTTATTTTAAGTGTATAGGAAAGTCGAAAACGCTCGGTATTGCATTATTGTTTAACACCTTCGTAGGTATCTTTCTAAAAGCGGCTTCTTCCCCGCAAATGCACTATGGTGGGAGTAAATTTTTCTCTTCGAATGGCTCTGATCCATTGGCCCTTTAAACTTTTATCCGTTGAACACCAGCATATTATTTAAAAATTTATCGACAGAGTACATGTTGATAGGCACAAGTTAACCTAAGTTTATTGGTTTATTCTCAACAGAAATTTACTAATTCGAGCTAATCACGAGAATGATTAATAAACGGAACATCTAAAATAACAGCTTATTTCATTATATTGCATATCATCTCAGCGATTTTTGCCCCGCGGTGCATTGTGTGTTGCATACTGTGTCGACAACACCTTAGATACGTTAAGCGCAGTCTAGTTATAGCAAGTCTCTGCAAATAAGCAATACAAACTGAATACAAATAAACAGTACTGTTTTCAAAACAGTTACCAAATCTATCTGAAAAATTTACAGATGGAAATGGGAATTTAGTGATCTATCAAGGAATATTCATTATTCAGATCTATATGGCAGTTACTGTTATTGCCCATTGTATTGTCATTGAATTTATAACTATCAAATTCAATGGTATTGTTTTCGTTAAATATTATTGCCTACATAGGTACTTACATTAATTTTATAATTGCAATTCTGTAATATATACTTGTTATCCATCATCATTCTTCTTTAACAAAATCTCAAACAAAAACTCTTATGAATATCCAATTCCAATTGCATATAATTGATGAACATGGCGGAATCATATCTAAATCGTTTCAGTTACCATGTCTCAAATAAGTTCTATTTTTGTTTGAAACTATAGATTTTATACGAAAATATTAAAAAAGCGCAGAAAAAAGTACCCAGGTCCAATTCCTTAGGTAGTTTCTAGGGCTTTCAGGTATTCCCAACACGGGAAAATGGCAAATAAAGGGCTATCAGGCGTGGTGATCTTACAATAATATGAAAACTTGCAAAAACTGCAAAGTTTCTCGTAACACAATTTCTCGGGAAAACACTTTATCGTACTAATTTTGGTGCGTAGAATCCAAAACGATTCATGCTTTTTCGATTAGACGTCTCAATCAAAAGTTATAGACTAGAAACCAATTTCGTAAGAAATTTCAAAGGGCTGTAACTTTTGGTCTAGTAGACCAATCTTGGAACTGTTTGAAATTATGGATTCTACAGGCCACATTCTATAAGGAAATTTTTTTTCCGGCCAATCTGAGACAATTTTTTTTTCCGGCCAAAAAAAAGGCAGTGTACCTACAACCTTCGTTTTTTACTAAAAATCGACTACACCAAAATTTCTCGGGAAAACACTTTTTCGTATTAATTTTGGTGCGTAGAATCCAAAACGATTCGTACTTTTTCGATTAGACGTCTCAATCAAAAGTTATAGACTAGAAACCAATTTCGTACGAAATTTCAAAGGGCTGTAACTTTTGGTCTAGTAGCCCAATCTTGGAACTGCTTGAAATTATGGATTCTACAGGCCACATTCTATAAGGAAATTTTTTTTCCGGCCGATCTGAGACAATTTTTTTTCCGGCCAAAAAAAAGGCAGGTACAACCTTCCTTTTTTACCAAAAATCGACTACACCAAAATTTCTCGGAAAAACACTTTTTCGTAATAATTTTGGTGCGTAGAATCCAAAACGATTCATACTTTTTCGATTAGACGTCTCAATCAAAAGTTATAGACTAGAAAAAAATTTCGTACGAAATTTCAAAGGGCTGTAACTTTTGGTCTAGTAACCCAATCTTGGAACTGTCTTCTCGGGCCATTCCTAGAACCAAACCCACAACTTACTAGGCACTTCTGTATAAGCTGTTTCACGGATTTCTAGGTTCCATCGAATTATACCTAGATATTGCTAAAGAAAATACTAAAGGTATCCCTGAAATGCGCGTTAGAGTTTCGGGAATACACTAAAAAATTATGGATAACATTCTAAACGCTTTGTCAAACGAAGGAATTTATCGTATTTTTATAACTTTTTTAAAGTGCAATGCAAGGTGCAATCCTATGACTGTTTATGCGCTTTCCCGAACTGGGTTGGAACCTACCAACGTAAATGAAATTCTCCTATTTTATCAGACTTTTGAGCATGATTCAAATTTTGAGCATGGTTCAAAGTGCATTTGAGCGCAACCGAAATCTTGTAAGAGATTTGTGAAAAATCAATTCAAGAGAGATTCTGCGCAAATGCCGAAAAACAGGAATTTTTCGCGACGAACGTTAGGAAAAAGTTACCGTCCATCGTCGCCAGGTTTTCTTTTGTCCAATATGAAGGTTCGAAGGTGGTGCGAAACGTATGTCATTTCGACATGAAAGTGAGATGGCTCTACTGGGAATTCCACCAATGTAAATCGTAAATTGCCTGGGGATGAGGTTTAAAAAATGTGATAAAGCCGCCCGAAAGAGTGCAAAAACATAGCATCAGCATTATTTATAAAAAAGCTGCCACGCTCAACTACCCACTATGCAGAAATTCAGAGAACCAAGACGTTAAACAAATTTATGACAAAATAGTGCTTGAAAATCACCTGGTAAGAGACAAATAAGGAGCTTGGAGGATCATTCGTTTCTACGAACAAGTGCGCCTCAAAGCCGTGATACAAAAATTTGGTAATTCCGTTTTATAACAAAATACCCTTGCATTTAAGGTCAAGCACGTGAGTTGGAAATTACAAGAAAAGTTTAAAGGAGCGGCTGCTATCGTAATCCCAGGCCAGCAATACATCAACTGTTGCTTAAAAAAAATGGAAATGGTATATTCATGCCCCCGGCCCCTTCGCGAATATATGTATTTTTTTGTTTATACACATTTCACATTTTTTTCGTTTTTATTGAAGGTATAATAAAATGTATTCATAATTTTGCAATAAAAATTTCGAAGTCCCCGAACTATAATTAACAAATACACACACCATAAAAGAAACAAATCGTAAATTTCGGCCGGCATTGCCAAACATAAACGAAAGGAGGGAGAGGACAATAAGAATTTTAAAAGAAAATTGGATCGCAAATCAAAAAAAAGGTTTAAAAACGCCGACTAGATTAAAATAATTATAATATAATCTTTATACACACTTGAGAAACTTGAATGTGCTTATGAACAGTAACAATAAGTGTTTAAATACATAAAACAACCAGGATTTCAAACTTAACAGAAAAATGGAATAAATTTGATAATACATAAGATTTGGAGTACATTGATATTTTCCGTTATGCATTTTTTTTTCAAAAATAGTTATTTGTTAGGTATATAAGACGATAGGTACTTCATTTTATAGCAGAAACCATAAATCCAAGCATAAATCTAAATAAAGATGCAAATTCTTGAGGATTTTAATTATAGGTGTAAAAAAGTAGCAAGCTTAATATCGCCTATCTTTGCCATGAATATCACTAGGTATAAATAATTATTTTTTGTTTCGGCTTCTATTTTACTATATTCTAAAAGTGGTAGTGTTTTAGGTGGATTTCTATCTACCTATGGTAATGGTACCAGTATAAAGGTTTATATATATCACTATTCCAAAAAACACTCTAACTTTCATAATTATGAACCGATTTCGACCAAATTTTAAGGGTTGGTGAAACTCATAAATATCTCGGTAAAGTTCGTGTATCAGTCAATTGAAATAAAATGACGGACACTTATATGTTAATGCGTTTAAAGAAATCTACCTACACCTGATCGGCCGAGCCGAAAGGGATTTTTAAACTGAAATGGATTATGAACATGAGATAAACGGCGCAAATTGAAGAGGCGAGCGAAATTACCGCCGAGTAGGTAAATCTCGCCATCCTTGGCCATAGTTATCCGGAATCGGGCAGGGTAAAATCGTTGCGAAAGAAAGAGCGTAAGATGGCCCTTTGGAGTGCCTAAGTGAGTAAGTGTTTCTCTAGTTGGGCTCTCCTTGTGAATAGAATAATTAAATTTTAGCAATGAAGAACTAGAACTAGGCAATGGTTTTATGAAAACAACTTACATATATAAACAAATAAATCTTAGTCAACTGGACTAGCAATTTTTAGAGGAACATAGAAAAACTAACGTTACTTTTCCAAAACTAACGGCTTCAATGTAGATTGACAACCTCAGCAATGAAGTAAAAGAGACAATAAATGTTTACCAACAAGGATAAAATGAATTAAAACAAAACCATACGTATAATTAATAATTTTGTATATTTCCTAATTGCTTAAACTACCAATAAAAATAGCATTTAAATTACCTGCTTTCTGAGATATGTTGCGGGCTTTAAAAAAATGAAGAAAACTTGTTTTTCGAAACGCACCTAAATGGGTTGTTTGTTGTCTACGTTATTTGGCCTTGAGTAGCTTTACTAATTAAAAATATAAAGCTTTTCTGTAAATTACTATACACCTACTGTGCATCTCTCCTTTTTCTTGATTCTATCATTGATGGATAAATATCGAGCATATCAATAACTAATAAGTCATTTAGTGGGATTCCTTGACTAGTAAAAAAAAGTGAAAAATGTAATCAATTTCAAAGTTATTGCCATCCTGTTTGTATAAAAGAGCGTAGCATAAACAATCTTTGACCTTTTGAATAAATCTCTGGTAGGTAGGTATTTTATTTCCTTTCTGACGCTAATCTATATATCGTAGTTGCTTTAATGTGGTTATTAAATATGATGTAGGTACCTAATAGTTACCTATCCATTGATTTGACTTCCATTGTCACTCACTGACTTTTTGTTTCTTCTGTGCTTTATATGAAATCAATAGCACAAAACAATATAAACCCATATCATCGTGTGGGCAAAGAATACTTAATAATTACTCTTTGGTGTGGGGCAGATTTGATACTGAGAATGGCCGGCAACAAAGTTAAATATGAGTTAAGGGTTGTACATCACGTCAATTAATCTAAAAGCATTCTAAGATGGGATGATTTTTGAAATATAGCACCAGGCATTTTGAAAACAATATGCAAAGGAATCTTTTTACTTTGATGTATGATGTATATTTTCTCCTATTTCTCCTACAACGTTACAATTTAAAAAATGCAAAATAGTATTTTCAATGCAAAAAGTGGCTATAAATAATTGTATAAGCGAAAACTAATGTTAACGTATCTAAATTCAGAAAACAAGAATGTTTTGATTAATACGTGGATATTTATAAATGCTGATTTGCCCATTTAAGTAGGTATATAGAATATTCATAATTGTTTATGCCATTCTAGTTATCTCATGCTGGGTTGTATCACTGAATAACATACAGTTATCTTTGACCCACTGAAATATATTGTTTACATTATAATAAAAAAAAAGTGCAGATTCTTGTTACCTACTACTTTTTGTCATTGAATGGTCCATAAAATGCGATTTGTCATGTAATAAATCTAAAATAGCATGCATTTTATGAGGGGGTTCTAGGTACACTACTCAATTAATTTGAGTCATTTTAATCATGTGCCTAGCCTGTTAATGTTTCTTAACCTTGCTTAGTGAGAGTTACATGAAAATTCCTGATCATAAAGGATATTTTATAACGTAATTGATTCATTCCAAAAATTCACGCACGCATCCCAATTTTCGTATTTCGAAGAATTCTAAGCTTTAAATAAGTAAACCACAAAACTAGGTACCTACTGTAAAATTGGGTATTTCTTCTATTTACAAATGCAAATCGCATCTGGGGAAGATGGGAAATAACACGTAAGGGGATTAGGTACGTGTTATTTCCCATGCTTTATTATAGTAAGATAGGTATGCCTTTTAAATCTGTACCGGTTATTAACGATCCTCGAGATCGTTTATAATATTGTATTGCTGTCTGTCCGTGTGCACGATAACTTTGTATAGAAACGTCCGATCGCTTTGAAAATTGACACACATGTTCTTAAGGATATAAGAAAGGTCGTTATTGTTTTTCGGCTACGTAGACTAAGGAGCCAAAAAGTTACAACCCAAAAACTGCCCAAACCTCCAAAAAACGGTTTCTTACAAAGGTTACAAAGAACATATGAATGTCCGCTTTTCTGTGTTAGTAAATACTCCTTAAACCTCAGGGAACTATGCAGATGAATAAATAAAATTGCGCATGCGCAATCCAACTTTTGTATTTGTGCAATCACAATTTTTTTATTTGTTAAGACATTTAAATAAAATTTTGTATATAGGCACCTCGAATAAAAGTAAAACTAATGCCGAATAAAAAAATTTGTTTTTCACCTGCGCAATTTCAAATTTTTTAATATTTAAATGAAATTTTGTATATACCTACGGACCTCGAATAAAAGTAAAACTAATGCCGATTCAAATATTTGTTTTACAATCTATACCGATCTGGTGGGACAGAATCAATCCCTTAACCTTTTCAATCATCATCTGCCATAAGAAAATTGGTCACCTTCCGCCGGTGACACCGAAATCGCTTTGGGACTTACACAATCATCATCATTCATCAGGGGACCTTCTCGCACACATTCCCGAAAAAATTAGAACTACACGAATTATTTTTTGCCGTTTTTTTGCGATAATTACTGCACTATATTCACCTTCCAGAGCTATATTCTGTTCCCAATGCTCCTCCAACACTTCTATACCTTTCTTAAAGAATGTTTTCTTTTTGCCTCCAAAATGGTCGTTTGTAGCGGCGATTAGTTCACCAACGGAGCCATATAGGTATTTTTCCCTGGAGCATTCTTGTGAGATCTGAAAAAAGCCAGTAGTTTAATACTGAATATGGTGGGCGCGGAAGCAATTCGAACTTCAATTCGGCAACATGTTTTTCCTTGTTTTCCACGATTGGTGACCTGGTGCATTGTCTTGATGAAAAATGATTTTTTTTGGCCATTTGAGCTGCATTTTCCTGCTTTAATCGATCCAATTCGGCTCGGCAATATAGTTTATTTATTTATTATGATTACAATGTATAATACTCTAGGATCTTACTTGACAATTTAATTCATTAGGAGGTGGATATATTTTTGGCGGAAAGGAAGCTTTATGCTTTATAACGAATGGGGCGTCGCTCCGGACCCGTATTTCGGTGAACGCACGGAACGTCGATTGAATATTTTGCAAAATGTAAAAACTACGTAGTTCAGAATATGTTAACAAAGTGCTACGTGCAGCATCCAGGTGTACATTATATTATTGATGTGACGCATATTTACCTATACCTGATGTCGCAACACTCCATTTTTAACTTTTTTGTGTTTTTACAAAAGTTTACATTTTAACCCGCTAACAACAAGGAGCAGTATCGCTAATTATTAATGTCAAACTGTTTTGATATTTACACCTACATCCTAGTTTTCGTAAACAACTTTGGCAATCGTATTGTTCGTAACGTAAACAAAAATATTCCGATCAATAAAAATTTGGGATATAGTTAACGTGTGATTCACGATTTACTATATACACATTCACGTTAATCTTCGCCGCAGCCTTGACCACCGCCAAAGAGCATCGTCTTAGCGGTCAACAGCCGCGGTAGCCTTCGTCTCCTTGCCTATAAAACGTCCACAAAGCTAATGAAGATCAAAGTTATAGATCAACGTTTGTGCGCGAAAAGTGCATTGAAGGTACGTACGCTTTGGTATTTACTTTATCGTATACCTTCCAGTTAAAAACTTTCTTGCAGATGTTGGCTCTCGTACTAGTTGCGTCGCTTTTGGCCAGTGCCCAATGCATTCCACTGGATGCGCCCGAAAAAAACGAGTCGCCCCTACAAGCCGAACAACCGAAAGGGGAAGAGACGAAGCTGCCTGAAAAGGCTCCCGAAGATCTCAAAGTGCCAGAGATCAGCCCCAACCCCGTGCCCGAAAGCGGACCTGCGCTTCCGGAAGACATAGGCCCTTTATCTGACGACAACCCCGCAGTTGGACAACCCGATAAATCCGATTTAGACACAGATTCCACGTTTTGGGGATGGGGCTACAGGAGACCGTATTATAGTGGATGGAGAAGTTATTACAGTAGCCCGTGGAGACGTTGGGGCTATGGAAATTACGGGTATGGCCGAGGATTTGGAGGTTGGGGTTGGGGACGAGGCTGGGGATGGCGCGGCGGGTACTGGTAAATACCTAATTGAAATGCAAGGACTTTAGTTTTATAAGTTTCATTCTAAACAACTCATCAGCTGCATTACTGACGAGCTTTACACCGCGGTTTGTTTATAATTCGGGATCGAATTTTTTATAGTGGCCAGTTCAAATTATTGTATCTTGATTCGAGTTTGATCGATGTAAGTTTCACTAATTATATAAATTTCAAAAATAAACGAAACGAAAAAATAAATGAATTTTGTGATTTTTAGTAACCCCATCTTATGCTAGTGCGTGATATAGGTACGGAATACTAATGGTAAGGATTTTTTACCAGTTTGCAAAAAAATTAACAATTTGCAATGGAAACGAACGAGCATTCAACTTATGGTAAAAATACGCTATTTTAAGGTCGCAGTTTTTTCACACAAGTCATTCATCTTTTTGGCAATTAACATTAACTCATTCGTTTATGGTCATTTAAAAAGCTATTGTATATAATATGCTACAACTAATTATTTCTGTAGGTAGCTAATTGCCTGTTAGCGTGATTGAGGTTTTTCATTATAAGATCATCAAATTCCACATATTCGCTAAGATCAAACGAAAGAAGCTGTTAAATGAAGTTAAATTAAGACAAAATTCAACCTAGGTATAAGGCATTTAATGCAATGCAAATGCAAATAATGTAGGTAAGTAGCTAGTTTTCTTTGAAGATCGTTAACATGGTAATCTGTTTTCCCCACAAAACAGGAAGAAATGATGGTTTTCCCCACCTACTTACAAGCAAAACAAAAGAAGCACAAAATTTAAGTACCTACCTACTATACTTACAGGATAAACCGAGGGATAAACCAAAGTTAAACCATCAAACTGCTATAGATCTGGTACAAGAGTTCAAAATATACTTTTTTATGGACATTGTTATGACAACATTTTTTTAATTATTTAAATAACTAACTAATGTACTTTCAGAACAAAAATTAAAAAAAAGCAAGTACTCGCTTTCAAACGCACACTATCCACAAAACGTATAGTCGTAGTTAGTCAAGAGTAGCTGTGAAACTTGTGAAACAAGAAACGATCACTAGAGAGCATTATTAAAAGTTACAGTCCATTGGAATGATTTTTTTCGAGTTGTACCTAATTCATTTTACCCCAAAAAGGAATTAGTAAATCTTGGTCAGTGACCATTGTGCGACTAAACATGCCAATTGCCAACTCAAAATTTGGATTCATTCAAAGGAACATCATTACGTAAATGAAATATAAATTCCTAACGAATGAAAAAATAACCAAATCCCTCTGTATGAATCGAACAATAATAATTAAAATTACAAATGTGGTTCAGGCAATGAATTCTCCACAGTTCAGTTACTTTAAGGATATTATCCACTTTCGCTTGAACTCTACGGATACATCACGACCCTGTCCTCTGTTTTCCTTTGAACTGAACGCCGGATACATCGCTTCCCTACCCTCCGCTTTCCCTGGGCCCCATCTACCGATACATCAGGTTCTTGCCCTCCACGACGAATACATCGCGCCCCTATCCTCCAGTTTCCATTGGCCCCACCAACGGCTACATCGCGTCCCTAGCCTCCACTCCACAAAAATTCGACAATGAATCCAATTAGCAAAATCATGTTAAGCCATGGAAATTTTCTAAAGAATTGAAATAGGTTTTCACACAGATGGAATGGGACGCTCATTAAAAGGCACGGAAAACAAATATTGCATACCTACTAGAGTAAATATATTTCCGCCGTAAACGTTCTTTATTATAAATATGTACTTTTTCCTCAGTGAACCTCATTTTACAAAAAAATTAACGCCAGTTGTCATAAACTGATATTGATTTCGACGTTTGAATCTGCTAATGATTTTGGTAAGTGGATTTATTGCCGAATTTTTGATAAAATTGTGAGAAATACTCCTGAAAATGAACTAATTCGTATTTCGTATATCATTAGATAAGGAAAAAATCTTCTTTCGATTGGCGTCATTATCTCTAAGTTAACATGGCTAGCAATGAGCAAAAAACCTTTTTCCTATGTTAATTCCGTATGTTTGGTTTTAAAATATTCACCAGGTATATTGTGGCCTATTTTGTAAATAGGTACGATGTAAATAAATACAATGTGACCCCAATGATAAAATTATAGTTTAGGTAACGTTAATACCTATTAAATCGAAAGTTTTGCTGTTATTTATTATTCTAGTTTCTTCTGTTGTTAAACTTTCCGGAAATTGTTCACTGTTACATTAATTTTCTAGTCCACGTTAATTTAAACTTTTGGCCTGCTCATTTTTGTTTTTGCAACCCAACAAGAGACTAAACTTTTTGATGATTAAAATTGGTTTCATTTCAGCTTCCTTGAAATTTAATTGTGACTCCTTTGTCTGGTATGGAAAAAATACTGTTTTTTTGTATGAGTTGTAATTCCAGAGTAGATCCCATGACGATATCTCCCATGCGGTACAACTGAATACCGAACGATCTTCGAGATCTTTACGCATCTATAAGCGATCGGACATTCCTAAACAAAGTTAACATGCACACTGACAGACAGCAATACAAAATTATACGATCTCGGGAATAGTTAATAATTGATGGTCAGTTCATCTCTGTATTGAACTAAAAAGATTTAACAATACAATAAATTCAGTCAACTTTACAAAAGAACTAACTTAAATACTAAGAATGGACATAATAGTTATATACACATATCGATAACAATCAGACTTATTGGACCTCCCCGCTTCCAATGATGAATTAAGAGTACTGATTTTGGAAAACCAATCTGCTGCCAAAAATGCTCTCCGAATTCGATTGTCGCAATCGCTGCTTATGCCTGAACAGCGGTCTGAAAACAATGTCTTCCGCAGTTTCTAAATCGGCGGGGGTTCCAATGACACCTTTTTTGTTATCATTGTTAGACCTTCTGACCCGACCCTTAACGCCATCTCTGTCCTTTGCACCGAAAAGTGGAACATAAACAATTCCGGTTTCCTCCGGTGTCATCGGATCCTCTTTTTGTTCATCAAGCGTCGAACCTGCTCCAAGCGGTTCCGATTTCACATGCAAAAGCGGATTGAGCCCTAAACCGCTTTCATCGTTGTTTGGTTGTGATCTCTTCGAAACATAAAAGTATTCTTCGGATGATTTGTCTCGAGCTGGGCTGTAGCGTGAATAGTATCGCTCCTGAGGTGATCGGCGATTAATTTTTTCACTTCCAGGCAATTCAATCTTAACATCTCGAGTTATCTCTGGTCTGGCGGCTATTGATTCTAACACCGCTAAAGCAATCATAACCGATAACCTCATCTGTAATCAGAATGAACTGTTATTGAACTTACATCATGGAAAAATATCAACTTACCATGTGGTGTTGAATAATTTGTACAATCTTTTCTCTAGTAAGTTTGGATTCGTTATGAGACCATGCGTGCAGAATCTAGATTATATACTTACTTAGTTAATAACGTCTAATTTTTATTTGACGTGAATCTCAAGGTGTTAATCACTTGTGCCTTTTTGAGTAGTGTTTATACGGTTGAAGGTTTGAGCTATTATCTCCAAATAGTCGCGTATTTTGTTATAAATAAATACACATGTGATAATTGTTTAAACTGGCGCTGACATGGGGCTATGAATCAGTCGACTGCGTTTGTTAATATAGGAAACGTTACCTTTGTATTTATCAAGACCCTCATACCGCAAATTTACGGAAGTTTACGTTTTGTTTGGACAATTATTGGTATTTCACACTCTTGTTCAAAGATATAGGTATTTCGCTAATCAAAGTCATGAACAATTCGTAAATGGCATGTTAATAGTATACACGACCTTGCTTTATAAATAACAACCTTGCATCTGACTAGTGCCAATTTCTTAAAATGGTGTCCATTATTTCCTGTTTTGTATCTATAATTATCTGTATCTAGTTGTTTCTGGTAAACAACATAAAAATGCAATGACGCCAAAAAATGGTACCTACGGAAAAATTTCTATGCTGAACAAATCACGTAGTCGTACAATCCTCGTATTACTCACTTTATAAAGGCCAAAGTTAAGTAAGGATAATAAGGGTCTGGGAGACAATCGTACTAAATTACATTATTGTTAAACTAAGGAGTAAGGACAGTCCATTTTATTAATAATTATTCTGGGAAATTATTATATCTATTTGGGATATTTCGACTGTAAAATCTTTGCTCAAGGTACTCTTCTAGTATAATTGGTGCAATAAAAGATTTTCCACATTTTTATTGATACGAGTGTACCTACATACTACCTACTGCAAAATCATCTAAAAAATATATCGGAAAATCCTAAAATCTACGTAATGATTGAATAACAGCCTGCAATGAATCTTCGATTCCCAAGAGATGTTCAAATGACGAGACAAATCGAGTGGTTTGATATCCGAAGAGTGTAATGAATACAATTACTAAGCCTACTTGATTCAAATGTACAAGTAATTAATTTTACTGATATTCTTTGTTCAATAGTAGGTTAGGTCGGTAAAAAAGAACAAACAATCTACTTTAAATAATGCAAAAATCCAATATGGCACCAATTTAACAAAAGAAAGTTAATATTTACATCAGTATCCGCCACCCTGAATTAATTTTAACCCCAATTACGATTATCAAAAAATATTTAACTTCAAACAGCACACAAAACTGCAGAACATTGCCTATTTAATCTAGGTAATCTCTATAGTTTCAGTCTTTCAGTAATAACTAAAGCTACACCAATCTCGCTCGGACGGGGGTCACTGTGTACTATACGTTTTTAATACTATGCCCCAAGAAATGGAAGAGATCCATGTGCATTCCTAAATAATTAGTATAGTTCAGAAAATGCTCAGGTAACATTTTCTTAGGTTACGCAGCTGGAGCAGTGAAGTGATGTGAACATCAAAGTAATAAATGCATCACGCTAGGTCAGCAATTTCTTTTGGAACCCCTAATCACCACTCAAAATTTGCACGCTATCACACTTGCTCTGTTTATTTATCAAGTAGACCTATAATCAGAACTACTCCATACTACGAGAGGCAATTTTGAACAAGAGTCAATCTCAAAGGTTCGACTGTATCACCCCAAAAACGAACCAGTTTATATTTTTTCGCAATTTTTCTAATCTAATATCCTTCAAAGGGCCCGACCTATGGAAATTTATTGCCACGGACAGATTTCTATAACATTTTGTTATTATAAGGATCCATACAAAGGAATTTGGTTATTTTTTGATTAGTTGACAGGTAGGTAAGAGGTCTGTGTTGTGTACCTTTACGACAACTCGCGGTTTCGAATTTTACAATTCTGTTTTGAGTAATAGGTAAACAATGGTCAAGGGACTAACTGATTTAATTTTGAACTTTTTGTCCGTCCGTCTGTGTTTGTAGCTGGTTGTCTATATTGGTTTGAAGCGGTTTATTAAAAATGATTTCTATACAGGGTGGCCATTTGAAAACGAAACAGAGCCTATTTTGGGAACCTCAAAACATTTACGAAAAAATCCTCGGACCCGTCAATTTTTGATTCAAGGGGGAACCATTTTTTGCTAGTTTCGCCCCCCTAAGGGCAAAGCGCTAGCGGGGGTGACAACCGCCTCCAAAATTTTAAATGAATGGGGGGTCGAGTGATACCTTATTTTGAAGGTATTTTTATGTGGATTATAACCCTTAACTTTAAAATCGCTACTAATTTGCCTAGCCGATACAGGGGCTAATAAAAGTTATAAAAACGTGTCAACATTTTCTTATGAAAAAAAATGTAAATGAATTAGTTAAATTTTGGTTATTGTTGAGAGCGTTATTATAGCAACATTTTGAAGTTTAATAGTGATTGTCAATTGTTGTTGTCAAATCATAGTAGTGACAAATAGCACTTTAAACTTATTTAGTTGCAAAATCGGTACATTGAACAATGATACTGGTTTATCCACTTCCTGAATGAGTTGAAATAAATGCTCCTTTTTCTATTGGGCTGATTCAAATCCCAGAATATTTCGTGTGGTGCATACACAACATCCCGAAAAATTGAATGTTTGGGCTGGCATTTTTGATAATCATATCCTAGGCCCCTTCTATTTACCTCGCAATCTAACAGGAGAGATGTACCTGGAGTTATTAGAAAATACGATTCATCCAGCATTAGTGGAGATACTAGAAAATAACAACGAGTACTTGGAAAATCGTCTAGTATTTCAGCAAGATGGTGCGCCACCCTACTATATGCTGCAGGGGTTAATCAATATTTGGACCAAACGTTTCCAGGACAATGGATTGGAAGAAGAGGAGCTATTGAATGGCCTCCCCGTTCCCAGGACTTAAGTCCGTTAGATTTTTTTTATGGGGGCATTTAAAAACTAGAATGTATGCTAGTCAGCCAGCATCGTTAGACAACTTGCGACAAAGAATAATTGATGAATGTCGTCAAATCACCCCAGGAGTTTTGCAAAAAGTACGGGAAAGGTTTGAACAAAACCTGTATTATTGTATGGAAGTCGAAGGCCAACATTTTCAACATTTACTTGATTGAGTTTAGCTGTAAGCACTTAAAATAAAATTGATTTAAATCTTAAGAGTTATAATCTACATAAAATACCTTCAAAATAAGGTATCACTCGACCCCCCATTCGATTTAAAATTTTGGGGGCACTTGTCACCCCCGTTATAGCTTTGCCCCCAGGGGGGCGAAACTAGCAAAAAAATGGTTCCCCCTTGGATAAAAAATTGACGGGTCCCAGGATTTTTTCGTAAATGTTTTGAGGTCCCCAAAATAGGCTCTGTTTCGTTTTCAAATGGCCACCCTGTATAAATCATTGATCTTTTTGGCCATTAATGGATCAATGGTGAGAAACTGCATTTTGTAATATGCAGAAGCACCTTAGGTACGTTATTAAAATGTGTCAATTTGTCACGGTTTCCAAATAAAAATGCTGCTTCCAGACAACGCTAATTTAGTACGTAGGCGCTCAGACGTTGTGGTAATTCTATGTATGTACACTATGCGTATAGTTAGTGCAACATTCCAGTGAATGGTCTCGTTTCAGAATCGTTGCGTATAGGTATTGCATAGAAAGTTTGATTGTAGCCAAGTGAGCTAATTTCACATTTTTAATATACCTATTGCACTTCAAAACTTCATAATCCCTAAAGTAAAGCATATGCTTTATGTTAGGGATTAATAAACTTTTGGGTAGACAGGAGTATAGATTTCACTATCTTTGTTTTTATCCATCTTTTATGGCATTGTGCAAACTGAATGAACTCACAATTACCCAATGAGGTGCAAGTTCGCGGATTAATAAAAAGGTGTAAATACATAGTTATCTGCCGGACACGTTTTCTTACTCTTCGGGACTAGCTTCGGGATTTCATCTCTCAAGAGATTAAATTGGCAATGCAATCTACAAAATAAGCAAATTAAAAGCATAAGCAAAGTAACCATCGTTTTTCTTCTATACACGGTGTCCATTTTTCGAGTGCCACTATGGGGATCTCACTTATCTTAAGAGATAGAAAGTTGGTTAAATGGGGGCAAAGTTGCCAATTTTCGTGCTGAATAAGAATCTGAAAAGAAATTTGAAATATCTTCAATAGTTTTGAAGATATCGCAAAATAACGAAACTTTCTGATTTTCGTTTTTAATTTTTTCATGATAAACTAATCGTAGTAGACATTTCTAATTAACACATTATTTGGACACTTTTTAATGGAGATTTCAAATATGGCTTCCTGTTTTTAATAACTTTCAAGATTAGGGAGAAACACGTGGCAACTTTAGTTTTTCTTATGGGCGCCATTTTGAATTTTTACATTTTGAGATTACGTTTTTTTTCTCTTTACAACGTTATATCACACATGGTGGTTCAGTATCACATTTTTCCTAAAAATACAATTTTTAATTTTTTGAGAAGAGTGCTTTGGAAAAAGAAAACGTTCTTTTGTTGTGAACAAAAGGTTGACTTATTTCATGTAGTGTCATTTAGGTTTATGCTAGTTGGATTGCGAAAATGCCTTTTTCAAGTGCAGATCAAAGAGATATGATCCAAATTTAATACACTTCTCATCGAAATGCCCACATGGCTGCTGCAACATACTTGCAGCGTTATCCAGAGCGGCAACAACCTAGTTTGAGGTATTTTTCTTTGCTGCACAACTTAGGCGATTATGGCTCTTTTAAAAGATGTAGACAGTAATATGGTGATAGACCCGATGAATAGGAGCAGGCAATTTTGCAAGCGGTAAAAATTTTACATGATTACAACTACCAATCTCATCATCATCACTTTTTAAATGATGAAAGTAGTTGTAATCATGTAAAATCCGTCTGTCTCCTCAAGAGAAGTTGCAGCCCAGCTGAATTTGCCATCCCATCAAGTTGCTTGGAGAACTCTTAAAAATGACAAATATCGGGCTTAGGCAATTCATATTTCCCAAACGCTCCATCCAGGAGATCATGGACGACGGGTAGCTTTTTGTACGTTTGCCAATCATCAGATTCAAGAAAATGCAAATTTCCTTAATGACATCATAATGGTCTGATGAGTGTAAATTTACCAAGGCAGCAATGTTTAATTGCCACAATGAACATTACTGGTCAATTGAAAATCCTCATCAATTTCAAGAACGACGACCACAACTACGTTTTAGCGTTAACGTATGGGTCGGTTTATTGGGCGATACAATAATTGGTCCTTAAGAGACTCTAAATGCTGATCGGTACCTCCATTTCCTGAGGACATTTCTAACCGATTTTATTGACAATAACGTTCCTCTTCATCGTTTGAACTCGATATGGTTCCAGCAAGATGGCGCACCGCCCCATAATGCTAGGAGGGTTGGGAAATGCTTATCGGAATTGTTTCCCAATAATGCTATTGCTAATAGTGGCGACATACGCTGGCCGGCGCGGTCACCTGACCTGTCTCCCTTGGACTATTTTTTTGTGGGGAACAATGAAAAATGAAATTTACAAAACATTGCCAGCCGACCATGATGAACTTCGTCATAGAATAGTGAGCACTATCAGGCACAAGATTAGAAGAAGAGATGTGTCAAGGGCCATAGCAAATCTTAGGAAGAGAGTGGCACTATGCTCAAAATTAGGAGGTGGGCAATTTGAACACATGTTGTGATGTATTTTGTTCTAATTTTAATTATAATTTTCTTGCAAAACGAAGGTTCAATTCTGTTCAGATGAAAATCGAATTTCTACTTCTCTGACAACGCTGCAACCAGACAGATGGATCCAACTGTCAAACTTTTATTTACAACAAAAGAACGTTTTGTTTTTCCAAAGCACTCTTCTCAAAAAATTAAAAATTGTATTTTTAGGAAAAATGTGATACTGAACCACCATGTGTGTATATCGTTGTAAAGAGAAAAAAAGAAGTAATCTCAAAATGTGAAAATTTAAAATGGCGCCCATAAGAAAAACTAAAGTTTCCACGTGTTTCTCCGTCATCTTGAAAATTATTAAAAGCAGGATGCCATATTTGAAATCTCCATTAAAAAGTGTCCGAATAATGTGTCAATTAGAAATGTCTACTACGATTAGTTTATCATAACAAAAATTAAAAACGAAAATCAGAAATTTTCGTTTTTTTGCAATATCTCCCAAACTATTGAAGATATTTCAAATTTCTTTTCAGATTCTTATCCAGCACGAAAATTGGCAACTTTGCCCCCATTTAACCAACTTTCTATCTCTTGAGATAAGTGAGATCCCCATAGTGGCACTCGAAAAATGGACACCGTGTATAAATAGTAATGTAGTTTTTGAATAGAAAAATTTGATGAACTCCCACGAAAGGCGTTGATTTATTATAATCTGTTCGCACAATGTAACCGCCATAACGCGACCGTCAAAACGAACAGGAAATTAAATTACAGCAGCCAGTAAGCCAATATAGTTTCATGTGACAAGACTGGTATCAATGGAATTAAACCAAATGTATGTATACTGTCAACTTTCACTTTTTCCCTATTGTCGATTTTAGTCCCCATTTACCAATCGATGCTGAAAGCACAAGACAAATTCGAAATCGAACAAAATTGCAGAAGTGCCTTTTACTTGGATTAATACTTGCAAGTGTCGTCATTCTAGCGTTCATTGTTCATACGGTACGAATTGAAATTGGTAAGTATGCGATGGATCGCAATAATTTATTTGTTCAGAAAATCGAGGTACCTGCGGCACACCTGAATGCATGCAGATAGCCGCGCGGGTATTGGAACATTTGGATAAAGACGTAGATCCGTGCGAAGATTTCTATCGCTTTGCGTGTGGGAAGGTGGCGAACGTAACGTCTACAGAAAACTATCCCAAGAGGCTTTTGAAGAATAAAATTTCGCAACGGTTGCAAGAGTTGTTGGAAGAACCGATTGACGAAACCGATAGTCCCATCTTTAATTACGAGAAAGACTTCTATTCGGCTTGTATTGCTGATAAAAAAGGCGCTCAGTCGCTTAAAACCTTAAAAGAGATTTTTAATGATTTAAATGGATGGCCGCTTGTTGTTGGTAGTAGCTGGGAGGAACAGAGTTTCGATTGGTTGGAGTGGGTGTCCAAATTTCGGAAATATGGACTGAGGCATGATCAAATTTTGGGATTTGATGTTATGGTCGACAGTATAAATCCCATGAAACAAATTGTGAAGGTAGCTAAAATACATACTGATACAAAACATGCAATCCCAATTGTTCCCAGCTTTATCCGCCGCCATATATGGGCATGCCGAAAGGAGTTAAAGAAGTTGCCGTAATGTTTGGTGCTAATGATGACGTTACACTTGATCGAGAAATTGGAGATATGTTGGATTTTATGAAAAAAATTCAAGAGGTCACCCAAATCCTATTCCTTTACGAAAGTAATTAATTGCATTTTCAGATCAGAGTAAAACACATAAATTATACGCACGAACCACCTACAAGAGCTCTGGCAAATGAGTTTCAGGAAAAGCACAAAGATTTAGACTGGCTACATTATATCAATTCGCTAACGGAACCGGAACATACAATCCGTCCTGATGACTACCTGGAATTTATGTACACGGACTGTGTTAAAACTGCTCTCGAGCTCGTACGAGCATCTCCAAAAAGGTAAGTTAATGGTAGATTATTACTGGTTTGTTACTAAAACCGATATATGCAGAACAGTAGCCAATTATATGTTTTGGCGTGCCGTGGATGATCTTTACTCGATAATAATATCCGAAAGCCTCGACATTTATGATATGAAAAGAACACGCGTAGATATTTGCAAAGAAATCCTCAGATATAAGTATGTCCTTATTTTCGCATTTGGATGTTCAGGCTTGCTTAGTTTTAGCCCATGGTCATCATTTGTAGCCTACGGAAAAAAATTTTTAACAAATAACTCTAGAGAACGCGCTACCGTCATCTTCAATCACGTGAAAAGGGAATTTAAGCGCTTGTTCAACATTAACAAGTGGATGACCGAAGGTGACAAACAGAAGTTTAGGTATAAATTTAATACAATGACTGAAATTGTTGGCATCACAAATGATACCATAATTCACTCTACGTACCACGACTTGTTTAAAGATAATCTGGTTAGTACTTGGTTTTTCGAATTGCATTAGTGTTAGCAATTGCCAACAGATACCTAAAGATGGATTTCTTAAAATGTACCTGAACCTCAAAACGACGCTGAATACGCTCTCGAATAATGCCAGATTCCAGCAGCACTCTCAGGACTGGCGCTACTTACAATTCTTGCTCGATACAGACACTATCTACTTTGGTACACAAAATGCGATCAGTAAGTATCATAAGTTGTAAAGCGACATGCATTGTTAGATTATTTATATCTGAATTTCTATATATGTTAATTAGTGCTACCAATTGGGGCTTTACAAGACTGGTATTACGACGAATATGGACCGATGTACGTGAATTTTGCGACAATTGGTAAAAACCTTGCAGTTACGTTTGCTAAAGTGATCACCAGCATTGACGTTGCTTTTGAAGAGAAAATACGTTGGTCAGAAGAAACCTTGAAAAACTACGAAGAAGAAACTAATTGCGTTGAGCAAAAGGAAGTCAAGAGTTTGATGGTACGTAGACATGGCAATGCAAATTCGTTTTTACGTAGATATTTTAGGTGCAATACTATGATTATAAAATACTAGAATTGGGACAAATTGTTGGGTTGAAAGTAGCCTACAACGCTTACAAAAAGTGGGTTGAGGAAAATGAAGAAGAGTTGCCGGCTAAAGGCACGGGGTACAGTACAAATCAGCTGTTTTGGATAATAGCTCTCACTGATTCGTGTTTCGAGGATGCTTATGACTTCAATTTCTTTGTACATAATGAACCAATACAAAGAAACCCAAACTTTGCTTCAGATTTTTCTTGTAGTACTAACGCTAAAATGAATCCACCTAAGAAATGCAGTTTGTTGTAAATAAAACTTATTAAATCTAAATTGTTTCAATTTGGAAATAGTCGCTTAATTATATGATAACAAAAACCTTATGATCTGATAGGCTAAGCTGGCCTGTGTAAAGGTGCGTGAACTAATTATTTTAAAATTTATGAAATCATGGGTTACAGTGCCGTGATACTTCGGTAGCCAATAAGTGGTTGACAATTTCTTTTGTTTTTATTAAATGGAAAATTGCCACCACTGTATGATAAACATTGCTAAAAATGTTATCTTTTTTATTCCCATTCGTCTTGTAAATCGTTTACGATTACTTTTTTAACTTGTTGAAATTGCTTGTAAAATTTGAGGCATTACGATCATATACCAAGCAGTATAGGTAATTTCTAGCAAAGATCATGAAAAATATATTATAAGTTGAAGTATGACCATTTGCATCTTTAACGTTTAATGAAAACCCAAACTTGTGACAAGAAAATTATACAAAAAGTAAATTCAAGCGGTAAATCACTTCAGACTTGAAAGAGGTGGAAAACTATTACCTAAGCTATTTGTTGACATCAAAACCTACACACAACTTTTACTACATGCTTCCATTCGTCTTTGTAAATTTTCTTAGAAATACATTAACATTTTTACAAAGCTTATATTGGGCAACCTTAGAAATATTCGAGGATTCTCTTTTGAGACTTTCTCGGAAGTTTTAAATAAGTACAACTTTCCCTTTAAGATCTTAAAAACTGTCCTACGAATCTTCCAGAAATATTCATTCTTTCTTCTATATAGAAATATATCTTACAAAAAATCAACTTTAGAAACTTCCTTTGGGACTGAATTTGAAGCCAAAATTGTAAATAGAATCCAAGACGCGATTCTTAAAAAGTTTGTTCCGTCGATAGATCATTATGCTTCAGATATCTTATATATTCACCCATAAAATATACACAGAATCAAGTACTACCTATAGGTACAAATCGAGAATGCCGCGATGGTTGATACAAAAAATTTAAGATTTAAATTAAGCCAAAGATCTATTATATTCAGAAAGGTTCCACACACGGCAAGTGGGCAACTATCTGATTACTCTCAAAACTATGTTTGTTCTTTAGAAGTTTAGACTACCTAAACATGCCAGTCGATACAGGAAGTGCAAATATGCATAATTATCCATAAAAGACGCCTACATACCAGTATAGTAGGTATCCAATTTTTTCTATCATTTTATGTACAACTTATAGTACAGTCATTATAACCAGTAACTAGGAAAATAGGTAAATAAAGTAATTGGACCTTGTTTAAATCTCTCAAAGCTCTTTTTTTGTAAATAATTAATTTCCATTGTAATTTCCTACCAATCACCGAATCAAATATTGAAATTACGTTTAAAATGAAATTGATGTGTGCAAATTATTATCTATAATTCGAGCTTCTGTTGACTTTTCAATTACGAAACATAATAAAAGTTACTGGTCTCGAAATTTTCAGCAACACCTACCTTAACAATGTCCTTATTGTGCTTATTGCTCACCGTTTTCATATTTGTAATGGCGAACGCTATGTTTGATTATTCTTTGGTGCGAGAATTTTTAAAAGCGAAGTATTGCACTATGGCTACTTATTTTCATTGTTCAACAAAGCAAGGTAAGTGGGACCAAAGAATACTTAATAAGATACTCTTTGGTGGGACAGAGGTAGCCGGTATATATTCATTGTCGTATTACAGAAAATATTGAAGTAATGAAACTGTTTCTAAGTGATGATACAAGAGTCTCATTCCATGACGTTTCCAATCGAACATTCTCCTCACAGAGCGTTTTAGAAAAGCAACACTATCACATAGGGGTTATTATTGATGGAAATTGTCCAGATATTGAACCATTCCTCATAGAGGTACGTACTCGAACAAAGTTAACTCGCACTGATCATTTTTGCAATAGTGTGGAAACCGAAAATTCTTCTTCGAGACTTATCATTGGTTGGTTTTCGCCTCCGAAGAAAGTCTAGCGAATATTTTTGAAAACGTAAGTTTAAGCATTAACGCAGACATTAGCTTAGTTACACCAAATTACACCACCCAACCATTAACGTGGACAATATTCGACGTGTACAATCCCTCTCAAAGAAGAGGGGGGGATTTAAAAGTAGAAAAGAGCGGATTCTACAATGGGGATGAAGGATATAACGTCGAGTTGGTTTGGAATAAATACTATAAACGTAGAAATATGACTGGGACAATTTTTAAAGCCGCGATGGTGGTATGTTGGAGAGTAGGTAGAGGGCTAGTTTCTAACTCAACGCAGATTCCAGAAAATATAAGCATCACACTGGATGAGTACCTTCAGAGTGACGCGGAAAAGAATAACAACACATTCAGTCGGTTTAATGCTGTTGCGGTACATCTTTGTCAAGATTTCTACAACTTTTCGTAATACTGCAACTATCCTTGTAGAAGTTAGAAATTCCTCTTTTTTCAGAATGGAAAAGAGCATCATTAACTCTTGGGGATATGTGCAACCAGATGGTGATGTAAACGGTCTAGTAAGAAAATTAAAATACGACGAATTAGATTTTGGTATAGCGGCTCTGTTATACAAATTATTTCGTTTGAAGGTGATTGATTATGGATACGGTAACTGGGTAATGAAGTGAGTTTTTTACGTTTTATTGATTGAAGTGGAATATTTTTGGAAACACTTTAGATCAGTATTTCTCTTTCGACATCCGAAAAGCACCTCTAGCTCTTATGAATTATACTTTCGACCACTGAGTGGTTCAGTTTGGATGTCAACACTATTAGCGCTTGTACTCATAGTTTTTGTTCTACGAGTTATTGTATCAAGCGAAGTGAAACTGCTTAAGGGTAGCGAGGCAGCTTCAAATGTTGGAGAGAGCAGTTGGAGTTTCCTAATCATTTATAACATCGGGGAACTTTGCCAGCAAGGTGAGATTACCTAAGCCAGCACAAAATGAACAATAACAAATATCCTTAGGCTTCTCCTACATACCCATTCTTTCAAGTGGTCGAATTGTGATACTCAGTGTATTAATATTCTTTTTTCTCATTTATCAATTTTACTCAGCGAGTATCGTTTCGTTCCTATTGTTACCGCCAAAGAAAACAATAACAACTTTGTCCGATTTGTTGAAAAGTTCACTGGAAGTTGGAATGGAAAATATTTTATACGACATCGACTATATTCAGGTAGATAGTGTTAATAGTTTTAAGCTAGCAGATCTTTTCAGACAACCACCGATCCCGTGGCTATATCCCTATATAATAGGAAAATTAAACAACCTCATAATAAAACAAACTTCCTACCACCTCCAGAAGGATTAGACAAAGTTAAAACCGGCGGTTTCGCCTTTCATACCCAAACTAGCACTAGCTATCCCATCGTCGAACGTGTATTTGAAGAAAGGGCAATCTGCGAATTGGCCGAGGTACAACTTTACAAACCTCTCTACGCTCATATGCCTTTATCAAAAAAATCACCACTACGCGAGATGTTCATGTACTGGTAATAGGAAATCAAATTTGCTAACAAACGGCTGATTATAAATTGCAGCAACGTTTACCAAATGGAAGTTGGCATATTACATCGTTTAAGAGTACACTGGGATGCTCGAAAACCGCAATGTGTTGATTACACCCCATACCTAGAGGTTGAAGTTGGACTAGGCGAAGCTTACTGGGCGTTAGGTTTGTTGGGGTGTGGAATTCTACTGAGCGTACTGTTGTTGATGTTAGAACATGTTTGGAAGCATTGGGGAGCGAGACTTTTTACCAAAGAGAAATTAGCTTCTATTCTCTTCCCAAATAAGCTTCAAAGAGGTAGACGAAAGTAATATAAATATTCCGACGAGATTTATTTATTTATAGTATTGAGCTTCCTAGCTTATGTTCATAAAATATTACTTTTCAATCATTTTTATTAGAGAATGGTTGTATAAGTAATTAGCGCATAGTGGCAGTGTTACGATAGTAGTTTATTTTTAAATGCAACCGCGGCAAATTGGCACCTGCGGTAAGGTATTTCATATTACAGGAACTTAAAATTTAGCATATTGTGTATACAGGTAGGTAATATAGATGCACACAACATTTTGTGTAGACCTTTAAACAGCCAAAAGGTTGCATTAAACTCAGATGTGGAAAAAAACGAATTATTATTTCACTTTCCCTTTTTTTAAGACATACCAAACCAAGTAAAAAAAAATAAATTTGAATTTTCCACTCCCTCATATACTTATCCCTACTTAGCTAGCACATTCATGTCTGTAGTTTGAAAGTTTCATGTAATTAGAATCTAGCTACCCATTCCAGATTCAAATGATCTATTTACCAGATCCATATTTTACATGGTTAGTCTTATTTATCGTTAATCAGTAAAATTAGGTGGTTAAATCTGTTTTAAAAAATCATTGTCATAATACTCATAATAAATCATTGTTTTCAGTTTTTTTAACGACATTTTTTATATTAAATGTAACCTACAACAACAACAAAGATTTTGCCTCTAATAAACAAATCGGCCAAATTCATGGGTTCATTAATTTGTGGCAATTCCTGCTTCGACGGCGCATCAAGAAACAACCAGCTCTCCGGCCTCCCCCAGAATGGAAGAACCAGTTCGGCTTGCCAGCTCGACTTCGCGCCACGCTCCACCAGCCTGAAAAGTCACATCCAGGGCTCACTCCGACAACAGCGCTCTTTGACCCATACCTGATTTTTATTGTACAATTTGAGATGTTTGATTTGCATTTTGTTGTCGTAGTTTATTTCTCATCCTCACAAAACGCTGAGTATTATTCAATTTCCTTCCCCGTATGTCTCACGTCCAACGCATAAAAAGAACTCTAGGAGTTCTATCGTGCCGTCCCATCCAAGTCGGCTGCTATCGAGATTTGAAAGTGGTGCGAAAGTCCGTCGTTTCGACTTGAGAGTTAGGTGCCTCTGCTTAATTCTTTTTTCCCCAGAACTCTGACCAACTGCCAATTGTAATAAGTATAGCTTAAATCATACTCAATTGCAGTGCGCCCTAAGAATATCACAAGGAAGTTAAAACATTACGGTTTCCAAGTATTGTCATTTAAACTGTTAGGTATCTAACGAACAGGTTTCAGTTCGTGCATATTAATATTAGTGTGCCGTCCCCGCTTAGTGTAATGAATTTGATTATGCAAATACAAAAGTTATCGTGCACAACTACACACGGACATACAGACGGGCAGATAACAATACAACTTATAAACGATCTCGAGGATTGTTAATAAACGGCATAAGTGTAAAATTATGGTACTTCACATGAAAAACATAGATTTTTACCATAATTTTTTTCTTAAGCGACAGAGAAAAAATTGCTTCCTTGGCGCAAGCCTTGACACCAAATGAACCAAATAGCGAAAAAAGTAAAGAACTAGTAGCATTAAATTTATAACTTATAAATTCAATGCTATAGCGACCGGACGGACAAAGTGGTCACAATAGCGCAGTTCGTCACTTCTTTGCGGGTGGCTCCCAAACGAAACACGTTGGACCCTCAGTTTATTTGGAAAAAAGTTTGTTTTGATCCCCTCTACCACGCAATTTTTTTACATACTTATATGTAACACCCTGTATACATTTGTTTCTAATAATTTAATACATGCAGGGTGAACATTTTGTTGGAATAACTACATTTTCAAAACAAAACTTTTTCAAAGAATCTATTTATGAATCCAAAATTATAAACAGTTTGCTACCAATCTGTGTACTTTAAATTTGTGGTCAGTGGCAACAACTAGTTTTCGATACCTACTTTTTATTAAAGAGTACACTTTTTGGATATAGCAACATACAGGCTTATAATTATATTTCATAATCGAATTGATTGTATCGAAAATCATTGAAATATATAGTACAGTGGCTTGCGTCGCCAGAAATTAGTATTGCACAGGCGTTTAACCACATTTTTGACACTGGGCATGGGCAAAACCAAAAATATCGGTACACACGGTATCTTTGCACCCTTTCAAATGAGCCCCAAATCCGTTCAGTCATGTAGAAGTAGTACATGTGACGGACGGCTGACAAAGTGCAGCCAATAGTGATTTTTTACTTTCAGGAAAATACGCTAAAAAGTGTTATCTTTAAGGGTCATGAAAACTAGTTAAAAGTTAAAAAGATTTGCCGCCCTTGACCATGCGAAAGTACATCACTGGTCATAAAATTAAAGTACCTACATTAGTGGCGATTTTTTTAAATAATTTTAGATACTTCTTTTACACAAATTTCGTTTTGAAGATATATTCATGATCCAGATAAAATGTGCACCCTGTACAAATATGCACGCTTAAAAAGAAACACCTTGTGATGCCAATATTAATTATGCATGTTCCTTTACAGCCCAAATTTTGCAGAGGTGGTAACCCAGGAAAGAACAAACTATTTATTATGGCCATTATGAAGCCTTGTGTAAAATTTAGGCTTCCCTTCATGCTAAATACACAAAATTTGATTAAAAATTTTTATTTGCCATGCAATTACATAGATTAAATAAGCAGACTAGGACTTTACAAAAAGGAATTTCAACATTACAATTATGGACCCAATGTTTAGATTGTACAATTTTGGAAAACAATGTGTATCTAATTTACAAGCGACACTAAAGACTAAGTTAAAATGCTAAAACTACGATGGTAACAAAATGTTTGCAATCAATATGAATAGCTGCCTATTCAGTAATGATCACTTCGAATTACTTCCTAAATCACACCATTTATCATGTAAAAAATAGAGATTAAAATTGTAGAGTTGCTGATTATAGTTTAGTCCATTTAAAACACTTTTGTGCAAGTTGGCTGAAGAAAACTCTAATGATAAAAATTTTGAGATGAATGATAGAACGGTTTTCTGATATGTCCCAAAACCTTACATCCCGTCAATACCTAAATAAGTTGAATGCAGATTAAATATTGTAAAAGTATACTTATATTATACGAGTCTAAAGAATTCAAAAATGAAATTAGTTTTAAGTTTGGTATGTTATTACTAGTGGACCTAACTTCTACAGCAATTCTGTTACATACAGATACTATCACAATACGCAATACAATATCGGATTATGCAGTATATAAATGCTATATTGCATTGGTCAACTTGTTACTTATAAAAATGGGTTCGCTATAACAATTTGGTACGAAAAATGTACACACTAATTTGAGTGAAACTTTACAAAGAAAGGAAGTCATTTAATTAGTATGTACAAAAATTAAAGCCAACTAAGTATTATGGCTGGTGGTTTTCCGTAAATTCGATTTGTTAAAATTACAGATTGCACCTAAAAGGGCATTTCGATTTTTATCCTCCTTTGGCGTCGAATCGCCATTTGTTAATAAAGGTGCAGGTGGCGGTGGCGGAGGTGGCGGACATGGAGCAGCCGACGATCCTGTAAGTCACAAACACATTGCAGATAACACAAAAGCGTGTGTAATAAAAACAAGCAAAAAGGGAACAAAATGCACGACAAAAGAAATTGTACCATGTATCCTTAGCATCTTCTCAGACCTAAACAGATGATGACACGTAAAAAAAATTGCAAAGAAAACACAAAACATTGTCAAAGGCTACTTAATATAAAGATTTTTACTATTACCAAGTCAAACATTCCATGAAAACTAGACATAGTACAACAGTTAGAAAGTGAGAACTTTTGAATCTCTCATATGGAAAACTGAAAGACAAGTGGGAGGCATGCAAACCCATACTAATTATATATTTTTCAATACTCATTCAAGAATTAATTAGAAGTTTACAATTGCCTAATTACCTAACTACGATGTTAAAACTATATTAGTAGAAACAATAATTTCAATAATCATTAAAACGATAACATTTATTTACAAACCAGCGTTATTTCACGAATAGATGTACACAGGTCTGCAATAATGTATAGTTTTTGGTAACTCACATGTATCCTGGACTGTGGGCAGTAATAAATATTGATTTCTAAACCAAAGTATAAACCTAAGACTACCTCTAATAAGAAAAGCAACTTATACAATGTGTCAAAGATAAGGATGTTTACCATGGGATTCTCAGAGACCATAGAAGATACAACGATGGTCAAATTAGAAAAAAGGTGGTTATTGTTATGCTTTAAAAAAAACCAAAAAATTCTAATTACTCCCAAAAATACGCCAGAAACCCCGAAATTTTTCGATTTTGGTTTTTCTGATGCTATTTGAACAGATACAAAAAAAACACCTTCTCATTGCCACTTTTTGAGCTCTACAAGACTCAGTTGGAAAATTTGCAATACGTTTCGTTTCGGAGAAATCATCAACCTTATTTTTTTATATGACCCAAAAAAAAGTATGGAGTACTATTTTTTATTACTAATACCACAATGTACGGCATACAAAAAAGCAAAAGTTGGAAAGTTGGTTTCAACAAGATGGTGCACCCGTACACAACGCCCACATCGTGCGAAAATACCTATCAGACAAATTTTCCACTTTCTAGGAAATTCATTAGGCACTTAACAACTTTTTTTAAATTAAATAATTACAACAAAGCGACTCAATGCCAGAAATGTTAGTATGCAATTTTGGCCTCTTTATATTACACACCCTTTGACCTCAACAAATTAGTGAGTGAGAATGAACTCACCTGACATTGAAGGAGGTGTGCTAGTACCAATCGATGCGGTGGTACTAGTGCTTGTAGCACTATCTCCCGCCTCCCCATTTGTGACCTCCTTATGTTCACTTTTTTCTTTTAGAAGCTGTTCTTTTGCCAATTTTTGTTCTTGTTTCTACAGCAGAGACAATTATCAAACGCACACAACAATTAAATTTACCTTTTTGTGCCGCTGCTTTTTCTTTTCCTCCTCAGAGCTCATCATCTCCTGCACCCTAACAAGTCGCTTCTGACTGCGTACCAACTTTTGCTCCTCCTTCAATCGATCTTCCAATAATCCTTGAGCTAATTTTAATTGCTCTTTAACGGACGTTGGTATTTTGAGTTGCATTTTATCATTTGGAGATAATTGAAGAGCAACTGGTGCGAAAAACGAATGTTGCAGTAAATTATCGACAGTTGGTAAACCATTTTTACAACTTTCCGATGATAAAATTGACTCTAATACTGATCCTAAACAATTATTTGTACAAGACGTATTGTTTAAAAAGATTCGTTATTCATACGTAATAGTGGTGAGCACTCAGAAGGGAAACTGTCGACTGTACTTTCTTGAAGGGGAGCACCGAAGGTCATCTCATACAATGTATGACCAAAACAATATATGTCGATCGCCTCCATATTGCCGATCCGTTTGTGTTGCATGAAGTATGGCCGATAAAAAGAAGGTACCCCGAGGATTCCATTCTCAATATCTAATAATCTTACCCTATCGTTTTCTATAATTACGTTACCGCTATGCAGATGCCCTATAAAAATAGAAATAAGCACTCGGTTCGAATAATTTCCCGCTCTCACCATAAAACAACCCCTTATCTTTTAAAAATTTTAAAGCTTCTAAAATCTGTTTACCATACAGTGCAATTTGACTACAGTTTAACGGTTTATGTCCTTTAGGATTGCCATACTTTTTCAAGAACGACAGCCTAGGTTTGGCACCGCATATAGCATCTCTTAACGAACCGTTACTGTTACTACTACGTACTACAAGGCCCCCTGTATCTGTGCATAGACATAACTCAATTGGATATATAAACGGATGCTAAAAATGAGAAGCTAGAGTAACACCAACACATATGCATCAGGCTAGCAAGTCATATACTTGTTTTTGAGCGAAGTGCTGAACCAGGTGCTTTTTTGTCAAATTTAGTTTAAATTAATCAATCGAAAGCCCAGAGCTTTAAACTACCAAATGCAAAAAATAGTATCTTTAGTAGTTGCGACCCAACAAACACTGGCCCAATTGTGCAAATTAAAAGAACGTAATTTGTAATGTAATATTAATTCATTAAGGGGTGAACTTTGTTTTCGTCTGAGCATAACAATGAAATTTGGAACAAACGAAAATAAATAGAGGGTTATATCATTATCAACTTTATGGTATCGGTTATATACAGGGTGTTACACGACCGTTCGAAAAAAAAAATCGGGTTGTGAAGGGCATCAAAACAAGCACTTTTTCCAAATAAACGAGGGTCCAACGTGTTTCGTTTTGGGAGCCACCCCAAAGAGTGTTGAAATCTGCATTTCTCTTTAATTTTTTTTCCAGCAACCATAAGAGTTACAAAGTCGGGTGGCATGTCTTTGATAGGTTTTTGGGTATGCTCTTTCCGATTTTGCAATTTTTTTTTCAAAATTCCTACCCCTAAAGGGCGCACCCCTAAACTAGGGGTGCAAAAAAAAATTCTGATTTCGACGAAATTTGGTATCTGGGGTTTTTTAACATGAAAATCACGAATCTGAAATTAGTTTTTTGAAAATTCGAAAAAAAAAGTTCCACTGCAATTCTTGGCGGGACAACGAAAATAGAGATAATTCCACGAAATTTGTGTGTACATACTAAACGAGTTAAGGAACAAAACTGTCGAACAGTTTTTTTAAAATAACTTTTCAAACAAAAGTTATACTTCATTTGAATGTTGGTCCTTCGGGTCGCGAAGTGTCCAAGCCTACTAGTAAGCCATAATTTCGCATGTGTTGGTTTGACAATGTCGCAAAAACAAAAGATTAACGGTTTGAGTCGATATTTTGTTATTTGGAATTAATTCGGTCATTAATGATTTAAAAAATTTCGATGTATCGATTAAACACCTACCAAGGTATCTTAAAGCGCTGATCGATTATTTATTATCTAAATAGGTAGGGAAAAAGTCAATCACTTCCGTATGATACTTTTTCACTATGATCAAAAACTTTTTCCCCTACCTTATTTAGATAATAAATAATCGATCAGCGCTTTGTAGGAATTTGACAGTGGAAGAGGTCTTAGCCTATGCCTCAAAGTTATAACATGTTACATTAAAAACTAAGTACTTTCAAAATCTGCAATAAAATATGGGGTGTTCCATTTAAAAAAACACAATTTAAAATATGATACACCACTGGAATACAGCAAGCCCTCTGTGATATAAGACTTTTTTCGGTATATATTATGATACGAGAGGTCTTAAATGCTACACACTGTATAGAGAAAGTTCAAGAGTACTACAGGCAGACTGGCCCATCATAATTGATAATTTCACAACTTATGCAATAGTCCTTACGCATATAATGTCATATACTTCTTAATTTAGTCATTTTTGACATATTTTAACTTCTATGTCAAAAATGACCTTTTGCATTCAAAATCATAATTACCAATTTTTCTATATTAGAGCTGTTATTATTTAGTTGGGGCTGGTTTCCTTTTATATAAAAAATATGGGTGTTACAAACTCGTTAAAAATTGAATTAAAAAAAATCAGTATACAGACGGTATCATTCCTTCAACTCATAAGACTGCTATTTTAGCCAAAGGTCCCTTTCAAATAGCTAGATTTAACGAAAAATCAATTGAAGCTCATTTTATATTAAATGCAGTCTGTAACCATTATTGATAAGCTGATAATCAGTGACAAAATCCCAATGTGATTTGTGTAGGTATCTATGTAACTTAAAACGAATTAATTGTTGTATTGATATTTGTTCTTTTTTATTTAGATACCTATTTTTTTCGTTTTGTCTACTTTTACAACCGAGCTTCAATGGAAAAACAAAAAATGTTTGAACTGCACCTCAAGATTGCCTTTTCATATTTATTTTTGGTTTATCAATTCTATTTACTTGTCTTTTATATCTTAGCTCCAATGGGATTCAGCAATTTGCAAAAAAAACTTGGTATAAGCTAACAACTCGCTGTCAATCACCTGCATCTGCGTAATGCATTTAAACACCGCTTGTATATCTTTATCTTGCAAGTACTTATCAGGACCGTAATCAGTCCAACTAGCAATTAGCTCATCTTTTGGTAATGTTTTACATCTAACTTGATAAAAATGTTTGCGTAATCTCCATCCTATTTCAGATAAAGGTCCGACAACCTCCCAACCGACCTCACCACGAAGTGCTAGAGATACGTGTTGAAGTGCTAATTCTACAAATAGAAAATAATCTCCGAACAGGTAGATCTTCTAAATTACCGCTAAATGGTTGACAATAGTTGGCAGGGTCGACAAACGATCTCGCTGGTAGAGAAGACACCAAAATTGGATTCATTAGTACGCTGTTTAGATATTTCTGAAAATAGAATGGGTAGGTTAATGCTGGGGAAAAAGGAACATACTTGTAATCCTTGTTGGCGTTCTGAAATGAATTCGGGATCCCGGTTACCGATAAGTTTCTTTGGGGGTAAAGAGAGAGGAATGCCCGATGTCTGCAAGTGCGAGTGAAGTTCGACAAAGTCATTGTAACGCTTGTGTATCCGCCAAGTTTTTCGAGAAAAAGGGCCTCTATGAACACGAATTATGTATTCCTAAAATAAAAGGAAACCTCACGATTGCATTAGACCTTACTAACTTACAGTGTGACCATCCACTGTTATCCAATTTTCAATTACACATGATAAACCTTCAGTATCATCTAGTAATACTTTCTTGGGTCTTTCTTGCTCAAATATAGCCATTGATTTGAAGACAACATGAGTACTGTTAATAAATCCATCAGGTGATCATCACTTTACTTCTAAATGTCAAATTGACATTTTTAAATTGTTACTAAAAAATGCCTTTTAATTTTGTTTATTGCGAAATTACAAAATTATCTTGGCTTCTAACACAACTCGGTTCTCATCGGTAATTGATCGACATAACTTGCGATTTGCGAACTTTCAAAATTGCAATGTTGCCATTTTTATAGCTTATATACACAGTGTGTACAGGCGACCCGCGTTATCCGTTGCGTTGATCCAAGGCCCATAGCACAGTACCGTCCACATCGTATGTTTACTTAGGTACATTTTATTTTGTAGTAATGAATCCATGAAAAACAAACTTATGAACAAGAGAAGATTCAATCAAAAAATAGACCTAAAATTCAAAATGGCGGAACAAGAGAAGATTCAATCAAAAAATAGACCTAAAATTCAAAATGGCGGCATGTTGCGCACCTTAGATCAGTTGCGCACCCCCTAGATGTTTGTGGGGTTTTTGGATATGTCCAAAAGGTAAGTCCAAAGAACATTGTGGTCAAATTTCAAAACTGTTTTTTTTATTTGTCGATTTTGGTAGTAAATTGACTGGGCCAAAAATTAATTATTATAATGTTCATATGTATGTATATATGCTTCATAGTCCATGGTGCCATGGCGGTCATGTTCCCTGTTTTCCAGCGACATCAAGCCATTCTTTCAAATGGACTACCCACTCATTGATACCCTCAGTTTCTTCTTTCCTGCTGGTCCGTTGCTTGTGGCACAAATTGCACATTTTCTACGCCAATTAGTACACATAACGTCTTGATAGTTTTGCCAAAGAGTAGAAGAGTACCACTTAGGTCTTACTATGCCTATACCTACTTTAAATTCAATACCAAAACAGTTCTGTATCTATAAAATTTCAAAAGATATGCACGTTGGTTACAATTTAAAAACGCTCAACAGGTGGAATCGAACCACTTCGACGCTAATCGACTACAGATTTGAAGTCTGCACTCCAGACCACTGAAGATCAGTTGAGCGTTGGCGGATTTCCCAACACTGTATATACCGCAAGCTACCTACTAGACAACATGTGAGAGCTAAGTTTCATTTATTTATTGCATTGATGTGATACGCAGACTTAAAATCTATAATCTTTCCTAAATTTCGTGGCAAATTATAAACGAATGCTATTACATATGCCATTTAGCAATAACTTTAATTTATTCATAATAAATAAATTCATTGAAACTTTATAAGCTTTCAAATTTGCGGTGATGTATGGTGTGTTGCCTATTTTCCATTAAGAATGTACGTATGGTTTTTGACTCATTCAATACACAATTTATTTCATTAGGGAATAACAATAATAATACATTTTCTGGTTAATCGATTTTCTCGAAATTTATCAATATTTCTGATTATTAATAAAACTCATTTTCAAACTTTGCGCTCTTGTAAATGGCGACATCTAGCGTTAAAACCTCACATCCAACATCATTAACCTTAATGTTTTCACAGTAATGATTATATCATAACAGGTAAGTTATTATACATACAAAACAACGAGAAGATTATTCGAAACGTTTCGCAGTGTACAATCGAAAAGAAATGCTGTTCGCAATACCAAAAAGGTGCATATATCTAGGCCTGCCCTTAAGGAATCCCTTAATAAAGTTCCGCTATGGCTCTCGAGAACAACACCAGAGGGTAATCATCGAGGAAACTTCACAATCGTCTTCTACAACACAAAAGGCTGCACCTGCTGTGCAAAAATCTGAGCCAATATTCGATTATCAACTTCCTGCGAGGTATAAACGTGCACCAATAGACAGCGCCGAGATGGATTACATTAATAGGGGTGGGCCCGACTGACTCTGAATCTAGATGTAGACTTTTGTTGTAATTAAATGTATTATTATCTCTTTTTTTTTTCACTTTTTGTTTGCTGCATATTGATACTTGTCTAGCAAGAGAGGCCATCTAATAGATAGGGTTGCCAGACGTTCAGAATTTTTGCAGTTTCAAATTTAAACTAGTAATTCTGCTGTAACCAAGTAGATAGTCGATAACAGTTAACTGTTCTGAATTTATGAACAATTATTTTTTGTTGGTAGTTTTTGTTTCAACTGCAAAGGGTTTTGATTTGCAACAAAAATGTTGATATAATGTGCAGAATTTTATCATAGTATTTTCAATATTTAATTTAATCCCTCTCTTGTTTTTGGCCCTCAACAGGCATGCGCCCAATTACAGAGTGACCCGCATAATGCTAAAAATATATCGCCACTCCTCCAGACTCCCTATACAATTACCCTTATCCTCCCCTCCATCGGACAAACGTGTCTCAATTACTGTGTATTTTAATACTCCCAATCTGACAACCCTACTCAGCCTGATAAGATTCTGTACAAGATTGCCTATGCAGATACTTTCTGGACCCTAAAATGTACCTATGTGCTTGACAGTAACGTCCTCTTGCAGAGGATGCAACATAAGCAAAGAGACGGCTGACCAACGGTATACTAGAGGTACCATCCATCCAAAAGGAAGAAGCCCTGCCCGAAACACGGTAGGAATATACCTATTGACAGGTCTATTAAAGGCCGGGACACTGTCGAATGACTCCTGCAGAAAATGAGCCTTGAAGTACACCATCACTGTATAGAGGTGGAGAGAGGGAGAAGAAACATACAACTACTAACAGTACCTACACAGTACTTATGTAGTTTGAGAAATGAACTGAAAGGCGGACAAAACTCCATAACTTATACCGTTCTTAACACAAAATCGCTTCAAATTAATCCAATGACCATTTTTGTCAAAATCAAACTAACCGAGTTCGAGCATACCGGGCGGTGACTTGAACAACGCACCATAGCAATTTCAATAGTAATTTTTCCATTTCCGATTATTGGCTCCCCTAATTATTTTAGAGATAAAGTGTATCTAGGTTTTTTGTAGAGAAAAAAATTACGAATCCATGCATATTATACCTTTTAATTTTTTGAACTTTGAAACCAAGAAATTGGATAACAAAAAACTGGCGCTGTTAAGAAAATCCGTGGTGCCATGGCAGTTTGAGATCAAACAAAGCCAACTAATGGCAAATGTAGGCGCTTTTGTTTGAATTCATAATTCCATGGCATTACCGACTTTATAAACGCGACAGTTTTTAATTTTTAAATTTTTACTATTTCTGAATTTATAAAATAGGAAACAATAGTATATACGGATTGGTAATTTTTGTCTCTACAAAAAACCTAAATAGACTTTACTTCTAAAATAATTAGGGAAGCCAATAATGGGAAATTAAAAAATTACTATTGAAATTCCTATGGTGCGTTCGTCAAGTCACCACTCCGTATAAACTATTTGCTCCGATAGCAGTTACCTTTAGGCCTATACATATGTCGTTACAATAATTACCTAAGTTGAGAGTGTATATACGTCAATATTCCTTGCGCTAATTGTTACCTCACCCATTATGCGGTAGGTTAAAAATTGGCGAATTTGTATCTTCATAAAATTAATAAAAATAAATGTTGGATGACCTGTTATAACAAACGATCGTGACTTTCGCCGCTTTTAATAAACGATAAAAATATATACTTTCGAATACATTCTCTGCAGAAAAAGTTACTTGCCCTAGATCTAAACCTAATATATAGGTAAGTACCTACATGTATATGAGATAATGAAAAACACACATTGTTCAGTAATTGCAGTAAAAAAGAATGTCTGGTTATGGTTTTTCACCCGCGCACTGCATTTGTGTCCATATTTACCTACACCAAACGAATTAATAATCTTAGACGGTCCAAACGGCCATTCGTACATTCTGGGGACAGATTATGGCCCCAGTGGAAATAATGGACTAAACTGTCGATACTATGATTTCGCCAGAGCAGAGCAATCAATACCCTTAAAGATAGTGAAAGTTACCAAATTACCACCCTTTTTTTGAAACGCGCCTATAGGTAATGTGTAGAGTTAACAACTTGTTCCTTTAACTTATCAAGGTTTTTCCTACACTTTTTCTGCGAATAATTTCGTACGTACTTCCTAGTTCCCAAATGTAACACGCATTGCGTATCCTGCATCCGGTTTTCGAATGTATAAACATTTCTTAGAAGCCTATAGTTTATTTTTATACTCAACGTGATTTTTATTGACGATTACCTACTGAATTGTTAGAAATTGTTTCAATTTTTTATTGTTTCATTTTTATGGTGCGGTGCATTTACCGAAATATTCTTTCGTATACCTAAATAGCCTTAACAGTAACTCCAAAAATGTCCATTAGGTTTGCGTTTGTCCATCCATGCTTTCTCTACCACCATGGGCTATGTCAAAAATTTACGATAATAGGTAAACTTATTTCCTAATTCCTCCCCTTAATTTTGAAAAGTAAGAAAAAAAAACACCGCCCTAGATATGCATGAATTAGGACAAATTGGTGACTTTTTTACTTCTTCATAAATAATGACGTAGGTATAGGTACCACGAGCCGTATGTATACCTACAGTACAATGGGAGTAAAAATTCGCTGTCCGGAATCAGAAAGGATACTGACTGGCCGTGTACTTTTTATTGTGCCTGTACTGTTATTAGCGACTTCCAAAGAGAACCTTCACTTATTACCTTAAAAAAATTCAATATCTTCTCGTGCACGTATATATCACATGTCTTCTGAAAACGTACCTACCTACCCCTGCGCATGAAAGCTTAATTATAGAAGTGTTAGCAAACTTACACTTACACGTAAAAAGATCTATTATTATAAATGGCATTAATTAAACGTTACGAATCGATTTATTAATAATCGTTTAAATTAAATAGGTGCGGAGCGTAAAACCAGTCCTTTCATATAATATACAGAGTGGTACCTGAAAACCTTGATAAAGGGTCACTCATCACCAAACTTAAACTAGGCCATGGATACCTCGATTACTGTGATTGTAGTTTGTACTCGTTTAATATAATGTTAACGCGCTTTTTTGGCGTTTGCCTAAAAGAAATTTTAAGACTTTCTTGAAAAAGCCACCTTTACCCATCGCGAAATTAGGTTAACGGGTTCTGTACCTATGACTAATATGTATTCATTGCGTATTGAAAGAATAACAAATTGTTGGAGATTGTGCAACATGATAAGACAAGATATTTTACCGCGTAAATTGTGCCAAACCCTAACGCAATTGCGCAATGAAAAGATCTAGAACAAACGTTTGCCTTTTTCGAAGTTAACTGGAAATTTGAAGAAACGATTTCTTTTAATTAAGGGATTAATTAAAATTAAAAATTAATAGCGTGATAGGTGTTTATTCACCATAGCTAAAGAAGGCATGCACGCTTTTAATTTACTGCTATGTCTAACGATACTAAAAGCGTTCACCTCAAAGTGATGTAATCGTGCTGGTCCACGACGTGGTTGGGTAAGAGTCTAAATTGGCAAACTGAGGGCGAAACTATGCAATTAGATCATCACTTACAAATTATTAAGCGCATTACCAAATTAGTGTACTATTTTATACATCTTGCAAACAAACGTCGACTATATTCCTCATTTGGTATCAATGCAGCAACTTCAACAGACGAAGATATACGTGCTGATGGTCAAAACGAGACTATCCTCAACCAGCTACTTCAAGATTTAAGCACTTCGTCAAGGGTTACACTTACACTAGGTACCAAGGATACCGTCACTAGTGAGAACAGCAAACAAAGGATACGTTATATTAATGTGTGGATTCTTAACTAAGTTACCAAATTAAATACCCCTGGATAGGTCCCCTGGTTCAAATCTAATTTAATGGAATGTCCCCGATCAACTTTGATTTCTTTAATTTTGAGAATGCCGTCAGGTGAATGACTTTAATAATACTACAGGGTTCTTTACAACTTGTGCTTCAACAGTTTTGCACTTTGAATTTTCTCAAAGCTACCCCCCGTGGCCTGTCGTGGGAATTTTGTGAACGCAAACGAACTTGAGATTGCACGAAATTAAATTCTGTTGATTACGAAAAGGTCAGTGTAAAGTACAGGCACCTCCACAAAGGTAACTACTTCCAAAGCTTTCTATTTTTGTTCATCTTAAACGCGTCTTTATCAGGTGAAAAGGATCATTTATTTGGAGGACAACTAGGTCGAATGCCAGTATAAATTAGATACATCACGGCTTACGTCTCAATTTCCACTTTAACTTCATAGATTCTCAGATTGGTGTTACAACGCTTGATAGTTATTATTATTATTATAAACATGCTTTCCAGTCACTTGCGTTTTTGCAAAATGTAATGTTTTATTTCAAACCTCGGGATGGCTCTTTCTCGGTTAGTTTTTTTTTAACTTGAAAATCCTTCTGCATACTTACTAGTCGTTGGCTCTCAACGTGTTTTCCATTCCGTTGCTGTTAATGCTCCGCTCATTTTTTTGCTCAAAAAGGGGCACAACCCTTGCAACGATATACTACCCTTCAGGGTAATGATTCTATCAACTAGATCCCTGGTTATAGTCGAATCAACACAAAGGAAGCATTGTTTTCGAGGGTAACTTTTTGTCAAACTCGAATGTTTCCTATCCTGTGATTTCTGAGACGGCGAAAGTTAGGTACATACATGTGCTTTAACTAAACTGGATTTCCCATTAAATGGCATAGATGCGCAATTCGATTTAATAGCGCACCACTCAAAAACATACAAACCTGAAACCACCCCTTAATTTAGTATGCCCGGAAACTCCACAACAATTCAGAACAAAACTCGCCCAATCACGAATAGGAGAATACAAGTTAAATTTCAAATAAAAGAGAAATAGAAGCGGACAAGGGATTGAAAATTAATGTTAAGGATCTAGGATCCGGAGGTCTGGTGTTCGAACTTGGGTTGAGGTGAATTTTTCATCTATGGCAGACAGAGCTGGGCAGAATACTTTCAAAAAGTACATATTTGAATACTAAATAGTAAATACTTTACACAAATCAAAGGTATTAGAATACTAAATACTTTTACGTCCAGCACAAGCGAATACTAGATACAGATACATTGAAAAGTATTCAAATACTTTAGAATGTATTCGAATACTTTCAAAAGTATTCTAATACTATCAAAGGTATTCGAATACTATATAAAAAGTATTCGAATACTTTGAAAAGTATTTCATTATCTTACTTTGAAAAGTATTCGAATACAGTAAAAAGTATTTAAATACTTGTCACTCAAATACATTAAAAATTTAAAATAGTATACTAGATAAAAGGCTTAATACTACTTAAAAAATCAAGTTATACTTTGTATGGGGTTAGCTTTTTTTTATATTTCTATTGTTATATACAAATTTAAGGGGAGTAAAAGCGTATTATTATTATATTATTATATAGGAGTTACCTACCAGGACCTTTCTTATACCAGTTATATCCTTAAGAATACGTGTACCAGTTTTCAAAGCGATCGTACGTCGTGCACATGATACGTACGCCTTTCTGAAATTAATCCTAGCGATTTTGGAACAGATCCATTTTTGACCATCCGTTTGTCCGTGTGCATGATAACTTGTTAGAAACGTGCGATCGCTTTGAAAATTGGTACACATGGTCTTAAGGATATAAGAAAGGTCCCTATTGTTTTTAAGTTACGTAGACTATCGAGTTCGGTATTCAGATGTATCGGATTTTTATATTTGATTTTGTGACAATGGAAACTTTCCCTAAACATTTCTAAATTGTTCTCAAATATTTGAATAACTTAAAAGTACTGCCTTTTTTTGAGGCCCTCAAAAGAAATTGTCTCAGATCGACCCGGAAAAAAAAATTTCTTATAGAATGTGGCCTGTAGAATCCATAATTTCAAACAGTTCCAAGATTGGGCTACTAGTTCAAAAGTTACAGCCCTTTGAATTTTTTTTCGAAATTGGTTTCTAGTCTTTAACTTTTGATTGAGAAGTCTGATCGAAAAAGTACGAATTGATTTGGATTCTACGCACCCAAATTAATAAGAAAAAGTGTCTTCCCGAGAAATTTTGGTGTAGTCGATTTTTGGTAAAAAAGGAAGGTTATACACTGCCTTTTTTTGAGCCCCGAAGAAAAAATTGTCTCAGATCGACCCAGAAAAAAATTTTCTTATAGAATGTGGCCTGTAGAATCCATAATTTCAAACAGTTCCAAGATTGGGCTACTAGTTCAAAAGTTACAGCCCTTTGGATTTTCTTTCGAAATTCGTTTCTAGTCTATAACTTTTGATTGAAAAATCTAATCGAAAAAGTACGAATTGTTTTGGATTCTACGCACCAAAATTAATAAGAAAAAGTGTTTTCCCGAGAAATTTTGGTGCAGTTGATTTTTGGTAAAAAAGGAAGGTTATACACTGCCTTTTTTTGAGGCTCGAAGAAAAAATTGTCTCAGATCGACCCGGAAAAATTTTTTCTTATAGAATGTGGCCTGTAGAATCCACATAATTTCAAACAGTTCCAAGATTGGGCTATTAGTTCAAAAGTTACAGCCCTTTGAATTTTCATTCGAAATTGGTTTCTAGTCTATAACTTTTGATTGGGAAGTCTGATCGAAAAAGTACGAATTGTTTTGGATTCTACGCACCAAAATTAAGAAAAAGTGTTTTCCCGAGAAATTTTGGAGTAGTCGATTTTTGGTAAAAAAAGGAAGGTTAATTCAAGTACTATGCGAAGTATTCGAATACTTCTTAAAGTATTCAAATACCTTGCGAAGTATTCGAATACTTTACGAAGTATCCAAATACTTTGCGAAGTATTCGAATACTAAATATTTGTGAAAGTATTTGAGTTACAAAAACAAATACTGCTTCCATAAAAGTATTTAATTACAAAGTATTTGAATACTTTAAAGAATTTGAATACTAAAAAGTATTTACAAAATCGAATACTGCCCAGCTCTGATGGCAGAGATGGAAATTACCTTAGACCAGTTTCGAGCGTACTGCCGTCTACTCCGAATTAGGTTTTCCTGCAGTTTCCCTAATTCGTAAGGTAAATACCGGAGTAGTATATAACAACTTCAGACCTTCTGCAGAGGTACCTCTAAAAAGCATTATGCGGGTCACTCTGTAATTGGGCGCAAGCCTGATGTTGAGGGCCCAGAACAAGAGAGGGATAATAAATAAATAAATAAATCTACCTTCGGCATTTATATACCTAAGTCCCCTGAATAAGATGGCGTACAAATTACAAGATTTTTATAATTTTGGTCACGGTTTAAGAAGAGCACAGGCTCAAAAATTATTCACGAACATTTCATTACAAACGTTTCGGTTGAGGTCTATGGTCACATACAAAACTTATAATTATTATAGATACCAAATTTTGCGAAGATTAAAAAAATAAATAAAAACTACAGGATCCCACTAAAAATAACTAAGGGGCGAATCAAATCAAATTCTAGCTGAAACGGCAGATACGCCTTTTCAGAAATATGCTTGTATTAGTTGCTCATAATAGCACAAATCTGTGATAATTGCTACCTACCAATCGACTCGTAGTTGAACGCCCTGTATCATTTTAGTAAATTATAGTAGTATAGATCGAAGGATAGTTTCATGTTTTAAAACAAACTTTAACTAATTAAACATTAGCAATATCAAATAGGTATCTAAGATTCAGATCTTTTACTAACAAATCAGGTTGCATTCTGCCAGACCCACACATTATTCCTCCAATTCCGATTTGAGGATAAACGGCACAAAAAGATGAATTGAACGTCGTACCTATAAAGAGCCTTGTTTATTTACTTTCAATCCGGAAGTTAGTTGATCTTGATTTTCATAAATAAATTTTCACATTCTCAGCATAATATACCTACATTGGCATTGTGTAGAGGGTCACTTAATAACCTTTTATTCGGATATCCTTCCTCTACGACCGTGGCCCCTGTCTTTTACCTTTTGCATTAATAATTTACCTACTGATTGACCCTGATGATGCGTTTTTTGTGTAAATTTATTAATCGTTTACGCTCCGTAGGCATAGGTGGAAAAATTAGAATTAATGAAATTGTATAATAATACCGTTGAAAACTTGGAGAACTTGACATTGCAGCATTTTTTAATTCCTCGTTTGTAGTAGACGTATCTTTTAATTTTCACATGAGTGAACACGACGGTAATTATCGTAATGCAGTAGTAGTAACCCTGACCTGGGCAAAGGAGACGTGTATGGCTCTTGGAACTGAATTAAATACAATTAGGTAAGTTACCCATTGACGGAAATTGAAAAAATGACACCAAGAAATTTGATTTTAAACTTGAAGACGTGACTGACACCTGATGGATATACAAATTTTTCCGTGCATTGTCTACCAATTGGTAGGTGGATTTCTAAAAAGCCTTGCTTATTACCTACTCACGTTGTTGCCACATTCGCTTCTTAAAGGTTGTGCTGAGCTGATGGTGGACACTGTTAACTAAGAAAACGAAGACCAGAATTTGTCCTTTATTAATCCATCGAGATTGAAGAACTGCATGAAACACAAATAAATAACTCTTTGGAAATATACAGTCTAACCCGGTTACCATAGACAGATACGTGCAAATTTGCTGATAACGGTTGATAAGATTTCTGTTTCGTAATGTTCAAATGATCAGAATGCTATTAGTGGCGACAGGTTCAAATTTAACATTTTTGTAATAGTAATATCAAAGAGTAACCATATTCTTTGGTAATATCAAGCATCTGAGCTCATTATTTGCTTTATTTTGAATGTGTAAAATCGGAATTCGAAGTCCCATATCTTTTCTATTTGGGGAAAGGTACAGTTCATTTCGAAGGAAGAGGTGAATTGCAGATTCGCCAAAAACTCTCTAAAAAAGCAACAGTCAACGTAGACTGAGAGACGAACCGGCTTGGAAAAGGCGAACCACACCTGACTTGTGGTGGTGCATATTCTAAACCAAGTTACTAAATTGTTCATAAATTTAATCCAATGGGCGTACAAGGGTCTAAACTTCTGCACTTGCAATTTTGATCCCAACTGGAACAGAAGGTATTTTTTGTAACATGTATTCTCGACGGAAATTGACACTGAAAATAATAAAAAAAAGGAAAATAGAACAGCACTTAATTAACTAATAATTAAACCATTCCCACGATCTTCATTTCCATTAGAATGGAAAATATTTCAAAAACTGCTCCGGTAAGTAACAATGAATATCATTAAAAGGTAGGTCCGTACCATAGCCGTTCATACAAGTTAATTTAAAATACGAATTACATTAAAATGCCAAATAAGTAAATTAATTAACTCCGTATACTTACACACGTTGAGATAATGTTTATAAAAATTACTAGGTCAAGTGCAACAACTTTGAGAAGGTATTGTTACCTTCCTAGAATGCACTTAAAAATTATTAATTCAGAAAGTGAAAATGTTTTGGGTCAAGTTGGTAGATTTTTTTTAATTCCTCGACGGCGGCGTAGTAAAAAATGAAAATCTCGTAATCAATCAAAAATCGAATTGCTCGACCTCCGGAAGCCTGATCAAGGATTTTCTACTTGTACACCTCATAAAATTTAATAGCCGTTCCACATACGATGATCGAATCGTCTAACCTTGTGGATTTAGACTGCGACTTATGTGTTCAACTTAATATTTATAGGTCTTTTGGGGCAAGGCTCTCTGCATAGCAAATATCAGATTAATTGGTATAAGTAATGACAGCGTGACCCCGACTTAACTTCTCCTTTTTAACAAGATTTAACCCTGTCGTAGTAATTTTTCCTTGCGAAGTCGGCGTGAACTTCTTTTCCCTACGTCCATTTGGAAATAATCAACTAAAAAGCTTTTTCAACAGAAATACTGTCAACGTATCCGCACCTACGCCACCCTTGCTTACATCAGCAACTGCCGATTAAACTTAAGAGTCAAAACAGGTTTTTCATGTTGCTTGTCGTAAATACACAAAAGACAATCTTTCTGCCAAATGCCGTATAATTGTCCTAACAAAAGATCAAAATTGATTTATTGTCTCTCTTGTTCTGGACAGGCTTGCGCCCAATTACAGACCGGCCCGCATGCCCCTGCAGACGAATATCTGGGCAGATTGAGACTTTCCTCATAAGAGGTAAGGACGGAAAGATCTCCAATATCTCCAAGCATTTAGAAACTTTATTGAGATTTTATTCGCAATGTTTTTCCACCACCAGCTAGCTGATTAGAGCGATAAATTTTCAAAGTAAAATTTGTCACACTGCGCATGCGCAAAACCAAAAAATATTGGCATACACGTAATCTTTGGACCAAGCCCTTTCAAATGAGCCCCATATCGCCCAAATCGGTTCAGTGGTGTAAAAGGAGTGCGTGTGACGGACGGACGACCGACAAAGCGCAGCCAATAGCGATTTTTCACCATGAGGAAAATACGCTAAAAATCTAGATAATTAACGCCAGGACAAAAGATCGTATCAATTAAAATTTAATTTAACTAACAAGATTAATTGGTTTGCGTTCCGTCGTTATTTATAAAAACATACAAATTCGTTCACGGAATGCTAAATTGACTTCAAGTATAAATTTTTATAGAAAATCCCCAAAACGATCGACTTCTATTGTTACACAATGCAAAAAAATCAAAATAACTTACATTTATCGATGAGTCAAAGTTTTCTCCCATTGCCAGTTGGATAGTGGAACTTTTTGTGCAATACAATCGACCCTTTTGTATCACCTAGTAACCGGACCGCCCGATGAAAGTAAATCTCAGAAGACGCAATGAAAGTTCTGCACCTGGGACCACAACGCTTTCCTGGTAGCAATTTATTTTAACGCGAGCACGCTAATCATATAATGCAATAACAGGCAAATGTTCACTTACATATTAAGAAAGTAACATATTCGCACTGTATGTATGAAGATTTAAGGCCGATTCACATTATCGGTCACGTCACAGTCAGATCACGGTGCGGTCATAGCGTGTATTTCTTAATTTTTGGTGCATTATCGCGGTTTTCTAACTTATCAAAGAAGGCCAACTAAACCAATATTTATTGCGTTTTACTGAATACACTTTTTAATTATCTAATTAGGGGCACGTCACTGCAATTAGTCGCAATAATGGGTATTTGTTCAGTGTACGATACAGCTGTAACTCTAACAAGTTAGAATGCACTTCTTGTAATTCTTATTATCATCGTCAATGTGCAAATGTGAAACGCGAAGATTTACAAGTTCTGAAATCTCAAAATTTAGAGTGGAGATGTAATACCTGCTTAGCTAAATTGAAAGACGCGGATGGCAATGGACAAACAAAGTGCGTCTACCTGGATATTTTTTGGGTTACTCAATTTAGCCTATTCCTGATGCAGTATTTTAAAAATAAACGTGAAATGCTCTAATTTGGAAATAAAATTTATATGTTATCTTTGTAAATCATTTTACCAGATTTTTAACTTTCCATTAACATAAACCGATTCAGCCGTTTAGTCGGAAATAAGGTTCAGACGAACCGCCGACCGACAGACACACAAACCGACAGCATCGAGATTTTCTTTTATTCGGATTCCTGGTGCGTCAAAACGTGTATTTCGGCACTGAATCAATTTTATTCAATGATTTCGGTCAAAAAAGTGAGGTGTCATTGTTTATCCCAACGCAATACCTCCCTTACTAACTTGCGGGTGGTAAAAATGATGAATAGCAGCTAAACGACTCATTTTAGATATTATGTATAACACACAGTCACACTCAAATTGACCAAGAAATCGAAATATGCAAAAATATACAGGGAGTTTTATTTAAAAAACGCAACTTTGATATAAATCACCCTATATAACCGCATTGCAATCGACGTGCCTCGACAATGAATTTTAAATATGTGTGTTAATAAACCCACAATCTTCCACCCACGCGCTAATAGCCTACCCTGTTTTGACAGGTTGAAAAGAAATTTCACACAGAAAGAACGAGTCGCATCCATTTTATTCCTCATGGCCGGTGGCTAATCCTTTATCGACTTGATGGCACCTCGAGAATGTTCTAGAAGGATCGCTACAATATAAGACGGCATATAATAAGAATTTTCGACCCACTAACTGTTAGTGCCCCTTACTACCGACTACGCAGTTTTCTTTCCAACAACAAAAATTTTTCAATCATCTGAAGATGGGTAGACAGAGATATTTTAACATTTCAGTAAAAAACCAAAGACCGACTTGCCCTTTAATAAGTTTTGTATAACAGTAACCGCACCACGATCTCTATTTTTGTAGAAATTTATCGGCATTTTGTTTCGAGTGACGTAATGTTAATGATTCGATGAAATGTCCACGTTCCAACACGCCTAGGAGCCTAGGAAAGTTCGTATTGCTTTTGGAAACTATGCACCAAACGTAGGTACTTTGGTATATAAAAAGAGTAACTGTAAAGAGGAAGGTCATGCACTTACTTTTAAAGCTCCTTACTAAGGACGTTCTGGTAGCGACAAATGCTTAGCCATTTATTTGCACTTAAAGGCATTAAAATAAAGATTAGCATAGTAGTATTAGGACTTCTTTAGGAAACCCATATCTAGGATATTGTAAAAAATACGTTACCGTTCTAAAAAAAATGAGAGAGATGTACCTACGTCTAATTAGACTAATTGGTAAAGAAAGTTGCAAGTATTGTATAAACCGAAGGTATAGCAACACACAATTAAATACCAGAGAAAGTTTTTATATTATGAATTGTTAAAACCGATTAACAAAATTAAGAATACGGAATATCGTAAAAGATAAACCAATACTATTAATACTATTACATGGCAAGCGTTACGGTAGGTCACGTACTCGACCGTGACACTAACTAAAGGTAAAGTGAATTCAAAGCCGACAAGGACTACTGATCTTATTAGTATATTTTATAAAAAAGAGAGGGAAACGACACCACCTCTAAAGCACGATTTCAACAACCGCAGTTATAAAAGCCAGAAGATGTTAATATTGACAACAGTTTGTCGATGAAAGCTAGGTCATAAGACAAGTGTGTTGTGGCAGTGGCGAAAGTTCAGACACGTGCTTGCTAGTGACATACTTACTCCATAAGAACTCTTAAAAGACTGCATTAGTGATAACTGTTTTGTGATATTAGATTATAAGTGCAAGATGCCGTCCGCAATTGAGGATCAAATGCAAGAAATTAACGACAAACTGGGCGTTCTTCCCATTTCGACAAGTAAAATACTGGAACCGCGAGATAGCATCTCTTCAATCGATAGTGACGTTTCTTTATCGTTCGACGAAAAACCGAAAGAAAGTACCACGGAAAATGAAGATGAAGGTGCGCACATGGCTGACTTATCTGACAGCGCGTCCGACACCGGTTCTCGAGATGGTGGAGGTAAAGATTCCGGTTGCGAGGTTACGCCTGAGGTAACGGAACCGCCGTTTACACCACCCTCCGATGAGCTTTCGGAAAAAATAGTGGCCCAAGTAGAGTTTTACTTTAGCGATCCAAATATCACCAAGGATGCATTTTTACTTAAGCACGTCAAACGCAACAAAGAAGGATATGTCTCCTTAAAACTCATATCTAGCTTTAAAAGGGTGAAACACTTGACCAAGGATTGGAGGGTAGTCGCGCATGCTTTGGCACGATCGACTAAGCTCGAGATTAATGAAGCCGGTACAAAGCTGAGGCGCAAAGAACCGCTACCACAGTACGACGAAACCACCCCCTCACGTACTATTGTGGCTGTTCATATGCCGATTGAGAAAGTGACGATTGAGAACGTAGCTGAACTGTTTCGGACATGCGGTGAAATCGCCTTGGTCCGAATTTTAAGACCTGGAAATCCAATACCGGCCGACGTTAGACAGTTTATCAACAAAAACCCTTCGCTAAACGGCCTTGTTTGTGCACTCGTGGAGTTTGTCATATCCGAATCTGCTCGAAACGCCATCAAGTTGCAGGAATTGTACGGAGAAAACATGAAAGTAAGTTCACATCGCCTTTTCCTTCCTATTAACCCTTATTTCTCTAGGTATACGAACTAAACGGCGTTCCTCACATGGAGCGTAAGAAGAAAAACAACCACAAGACCAACAAACCTCGAATCGCCCACGATTTGCCTGAATACTCGACTAACTCATCCTGTCCAAGTAGCTCGGAAGCAGAAGATTTGCGCTTAAAATTCGACCCTCGAAGAATACGAAGAGGATCGTCGATTAATTTCCCCTCAAAATGTACGGAACCGGCCGCTTGGTTGCAAAGAAGACTGTCGGCATCGAGTACAGAGGCGCACTTCATGTTCATCCCACGACGCATGTCGAACAGCAGCCGCGATTCCAGCGACTCAAATTTGTTTTTGCCGCGCAAATACAGCACCTGCAGCAGTATCAGCATGGACGGCTCCAGTTTTATTACTCGAAGAATGTCCTCCTGTAGCCAATCGTCCGAAAATGGGTGTGCAAGATCTAGAAGTAACAGCGCGGCGTTTCCCGAAAACATCGTTCGAATGCCACAGGGACCCGACGGCTCCAAAGGATTCAGGCAACGATTTCAATTAAGTAACTGAAACACAGGGTGCTCTCGTCAATTAATCTAATTGCATTAACACATTGATGGGATACTCGATTTATTGAATGAATCGAGTAACCGTTAAAACCGGATTATTTCAATTAAATAGACACCGTGACCTCCTTCATCTGAATTTGTTAGTCACGTTTCGTTTACTACTTTCACCTAAATACACTTGTAATTCTTTTCCATATAACAAAAAATATTTTTCGTAAAGTTTCACTTCAAATTAGACGCACTTCTAACATCTAATTAATTTATCTCGCTTTTCCTACTTATTTATTTATTAGTTTTGCAAATGTGCAAAATTTGTTAATTGTACGTACTATGTATTTCATTATACACTATGTGAATAATGTCTTTGACATGTAAATATTATTTATTGATACAAAAAGTATTTATTGTACATTATGTAAATTTGTTTTGATTAAATGTGTTTTTAACAAATTAGAACACGTATTAGAAATTTAAGAAAAAAGTAAACAATTAAAGAGCAAATACTTTCTCTAATGTCCGTTACTGTCTCCGGTACTTTCTTTATAATATCGAACAAGTTCAACGTATCTTCAATTGGATACGCTTGACATTGCAAAATCACCAGAATGGAAAAGAGAAATGAGCCGATTGCTATATCCTGCGCTTAATTGCAACTTAATTTGCAAGAAATTGTGTTATTAACGGAAATAATGTACGTATAACGGCAAGCTAATGGTTTCGTGTCTGCACTTAAATGATTTTTGCAATGTAATATTGTTCTTATTTTTCATGCGTTTATATATTTACCAATTAAAATTTGATTTTTATTGTAGGTAAATTGAATTAGTTCCGTTTGTCATGTAAGTACCTACGCTAGATATGGTAAAAGAAAGGTGTTCTGCATTCAGTCTTCCAATTCTACAGCAAGATATTTTAGATTCTGATGGTGTCAAATTTTTCATTTGAATTGGTTGATTTACCATACACCAATGCTTTAATATTCTGATTAATGCACAGACCATTGTGCATTAGATCATCTTTACGTAGCTACGGTGGAGACAAATACGAAAAAAAAAACAATTTGGGATGGGAGCTCCAGAATTGCCTATACACATCCTCCGCTAAATATATTACGTCCATAGAATGGTTGGAATGGCCATTTTACAGTTATAACTTGCTTGGTTTGCTGGTTACACTCTATTACGCATCAAATGTAATAACATTTTGTTAGACCTATAACAATGTGGATTTTAATTGAGCCACCTCGTTTTGCTTCAATTAAATTTGTATTCTATTTCGGAGTCGTCGTCACCCATCATAGCGATGTTCTAGATGAAAGTTAATTCCTTCGTCGGATGACACCAATAATGATACCTAACCAATCTCATTTTCTTCAATTTATTATCAACGTGACAAAGGGTGTTTGATTTTCTCGGCCGCGTAGCAGCAGTGACACTTTACCAGACTACTTTTCTTGTCGTCTGTCACTTTACCGGCGCCATCAACAATTTTTCGGCCGCATTTGTCACATTGGTAATGAGTCATGTCATCATTGACAGATTGACATTAATCAAAACTTCTATAGGAAAATTGCAATTTTACATTAAAATACGATTTAGGGTAAAATAAATTTAATACAGGATAGAAAATAGCAAGACAGAAGCACAAAAAATATGCTCCAAATAAAGACCCCTATGACTTTGGTTTGATTGCAGTTCAGCACCTCTACTGAAATATAACCCAAAATCCTTGATCTGCGGACAATTATTTATACTGGGTATGTAAAAAAGGTAAGGTGGTATAGTATAGCTATAGGGGATCAAATCAAGCACTTTTTCCAAATAAACTGAGGATCCACGGTGTTTCATTTCGAAGCCATCTTAAAAAAGTGGTGAAATTGGCTTTTTTTTTCTCAGAAACCATAAGAGTTATCAAGATGTCTTTGCATAGGTTTTGGGATATGCCCTTTTCCGATTTTGTAAAAATATTTTCAAAATGTTAACCACGGAAGGGGAAATTGCAGTAAAATTTTTTTCGAATTTTCAAAAAGTAATTGCAGATTCTTGATTTTCATGTTCAAAAATCCCTAGATACCAAATTTCGCCGAAATCAGAATTTTTTACACGCCCCCATTTAGGGTAAATTCTGATGCAAACGCGCTATACGAGTTACATAACATCAAGGGAGAACAGTAAAATTATTTATTTCTACTTGGATTTACAAAAACAGATTTTCAAACACAATTTTCAATTTTGATGCACTTTTGAACACTCACATTGACAAAATTAACACAGCCCTTAACTTTTTTCATTCATTATTGTCACTTGACCATTCGATCAAGTATATAGTCACCTTCACGTTGATCGTTCTTTTAAATCTTCTTAAATACCGAGAACACCATGCTACGATGTCACTTTTTTCCAACAACCTACATTTGTCATGACACTTTCTTATATCGAAAACCAAGTTTCAACAACTGCTTGCAAAGAGTTTCTATTCCACCCATATAATTGATCTTTTTTGCATTTTTTCTACGTACCTTACGTTCAACTGTATACATTTCTTGTACAGTTCTTCTTAAAATACACAGACCAGCTTCATCAAAATCGATCTTGTTTGTAGGCTCCACATGGCGTTTTTTCTTAGGAAATCTTAACTTGGAGGGCCCAACTTCACCAGATTCTTCACGAATTTGTTTTATAAAACTAACTGACTTCCCAGTCATCTTAGATTTAAGCTATATGCGTCTTGAAAAAGACGAGTTTGTATAAATTTGGAAACGGAAAACGTAAAATAAAACAAATGCAAAAAGCAAAGTGTAAATTAAAATAACGTGAAGCGTAAATTGTCAAAACCATAGGTCAAAAGAGTATAATTAATAATTATGGCGCCTTTTATTGGCCAGTTTGAATTATTTATTTCAAAATTAGTTCGCATATTTTCAGGGCCCATTCTGAGCATGGTAACACTGTACCTCCCGAAGGCTGTGACCAATCCCACACTGTTGAATGTTATAACTGTAAAGTTGTGGGTCTGCTAAACCCTTGACCGCCTGTTCCAGAATGAGCTGGATTGCTAGAAAAATTAATTTTCGTACACCTTGTCCTAGCAATATTATAAACCCACTTATGGCCGTTTGCACCGCTCAAATTTGTCGGTGCAAACGACCATTAGTTTCTCCAACACCAAGATGATATGATGCGTAATAATTACAACCATGTTGTAGACGTCAACAGGACTTCACTTTCATCAGATTAATTGAATTATCTGAAATTTAGCTCTTGGTTCCAAATTCAAAGCACGAGTTGGAGTAGAAACACAGTGTAATTTTTAATACTTTTCTCTTTTTGAACTATGTACTAGGTATAGATTCATGTACTGCATTATAATTCACTTTATTTTATAAGACAATTCACTTAGGCGCTTCCGCCCTCTCTTGTTCAACTGCTGCGTTTTGAAAATAAATAACAACTTTAATTTTTACACAACTGTACTTGCTTATTAAATAAAAACTAGAATACTAGCGGCGAGTAGAACACAACTAGCGTGTACGCCACCAAAGTTTGATACATTAAGTCAAAATAAATGGCAAAAATAATAGTACTCCTGTATGGATAAGAGAACAATAAATATATTTACAATCGGTCTTAGGATCCCACATATCTTATGACCGTTACATGCTGCTATTCCAATGTATTTGAATTTTCCGAATCAGACATATTACTGTCTGAAGCTGGATGTCATGGTAACCTAGTTTTCTGCTTTATTGCAAGAACGTAACGCTGAGCCACATAAAGTGGTGGACTATATCCGTTAGTATAACTGAAGTCCTCAAACAAAAGTTCGTATTCGTCAGTATGAGTTTGAGGCAATTTATTGACGACCGCTTTATAAAAGCATGTTGTCTGAGGGTATAAGGCCATTACTAAAACAAGCCATATTTTTACTATTCCACCAGAATTTGTGTTGTTTCACTTGAACAAGCCAGACACAGCCACCGTGACGGCTCCCGGTCTTCCCTCAGGGCTAAATAATTATTGATTTTAATATAATTACTTACATAATCTAACTAATAGGAATAAGAGCAGGATCACCAGATTTTTGCGCTTAATTCCTGAATGTGGATAGTTACCATGTGCGTTTTTTTCGTGCTGTGACTTCGCCCTGTAATTTTCCTTTACAAGAATCAAGATCTCATTTTAATTTGAAATTTTCAAGAGGGTGTTTAGGATCTACAAGGAGGGTTTTAAGGAGGGAGATAATATTTTCATACTGCAGATAGATTGTCATGGTACAAATAACAATCGACCTGTTTCAGGTTTTTCCCGATGAATTTATTCCGTACATATAGACGGCCTGTGCATGGACAGTACAACGGGTCTGTTTCTTGAAGGGAACATTTGTCACCACCAGTTTAAGCAGAGAAAGTACTTCCAGTGGTAGAGGAAAGCAGAAGATACAATTTAATGCATGGAAGATCAGCAATGAATCATAGTGCAAGGCCTCCCCCTGTCTTTTTCAAATTAATGGCGCTTAATGACGTGTCACACTATAATTTTACATAATGTTTTACATTCACCCACGGATATCTAGATTAGATTTTGAAATTCTTGTAAATTTATATAACATTACAGAGCGTGACATGTAATTATTTTTCTTTTTCCTTTATTTCATTTCGTAAAAATCCAATATGGCGTCCATAAGAAATAAGAAAGTAGTAGCCTGTACCTTCTTCATCTAGTGTTATAGAAATTCTGATAACAGATTCAGATTCTCGGAACAAAAGTGTCCATAGCTGGTGCTAACGAGAACTGTCCATTTCCGTTTAAGCTAGGGGAAAATGACTACGAAATTAAACATTTTCAGTTTTTTGTCAAATCACAGTTATTTTCAAGGATTTTTTCAAATGCATTTTTTTCCCAAAAAGGAACAACTTTGCCCCCATTTAACCTACACTGTATCTCTCCCAATGGTCAGCCACGAATTTGAACGACCCTGTAAAGCCACCCTACTTACAACATACACATTCATAATAATGACAAAATATCATGCTTGCAGTAAATATAAGATAGGGAAGACTGCTTCCGACCACACTCCTTCTCAAATTCTGTTATCCTCAAACACCTCGTCAAACACTAAACATAGGAGGTGACCACTTTCTCGACAAGCGATTTATTTGATTTGTTGAGCTGTTTTCTTTTCCCTTTACCAATTGAAGATTCCAGTATTCATGAAGGAGCGTATCTTAAAGTGGGGAGGAATGAGCATTTGTCTAGGGAACTGTGTCTGTAGCATCATCAAGTGCAGCAACACCCCCTTACCAAAGAACTTACCAACGGTTCTCTCTGGGAACAAAGCGGTGGGATCGGTCTCGGGATTTGCACGCATTAGTGGCAAAGGAACCACATATTTCTTACTTAACACGTGGCGTTTCTTTTGATTTTGTTCCTCTAAAATATCGTCAACTTCATATTTGTTAAGAGCATGGTTGTAACTGACAACCTCGGCCAAAATCCAATTGTCTCCATCACCTTCGGCCACTTTGACCAGAGCTGCAACCATGTCACCTACCTAAGATGCACATTACGAAATTACACATATAGGTACAAAAAGTGATACCTTTGCAAAGTAATTAGGTTCAGCCGGCACAGCACCGCACAAGGGTGGTGGTTTCTCACCAATTTTGCTAACAAAAAGTGGTAATGTCTGTGCGGAACTCAGTAGCATCTTCATCCATGCTCCTCTTCGTATGGTTTCTTTATTACCGGCATTGCGTGCCTGTAATAAGTTTGACTATTAGTTTTTTTTTTTAATTGTGACCTGGAAACGAATCCTAACCTGTATACGTCGTTCATTTTTTATGTTCCTAATGTCTGAGATTTTTTGTAAAGCCTTCCGTAGTAACTCCTCCTCCTGCTCAGCTTGTAACATTGCAGTCTTGTATACACTCTTGATGTCGGTTTGCTAAACAATTGGTTATATGATTAACGTTAAATTTGATGAACCTACCATAAAACTACTTCTTTCATCTTGACTATTGAATTTATTAATTGTATTAATTCCATTTTCACTTTGCTGACGTTTCTTCTCGATGTCGTGCACTAACCTATACAAAGACTTTAAACATTCTTGCACCTGCTGTGCAGCAATAGAATCAGCAGTGAAGGGCATTGTATTAATTGCAGGTTTTACTAGCAAAATGTTTTCCCAAACTTACAGCATTATACCAAGAGACAATCACAAACACAAATGCTACCTAGAAAAAAGTCTCGTTGTATCAATTTTTAACAAGAATAGTTACAATTGTAGTAACAGCATTAGGATGAAAATGAAATTTTATTAATCCAAACAGCATTTAAATATTTACAAGAATATAAACAGTTTAAAACTTTCCAGTCCCACTAAAACGGCTCAATAACCACGGTCAATTGTAAGTTGCCAGTGGCCAACAACAGCTGTTAATGATTTTTAGCGATGTTGCCGTTACCGCAACAGTACACAAATTTGAAAAGCATGGAACCAAAGCGAATCTTATCTAATCATTTAAACATTTCGCTGCTCGCGACGTGTTATTGCGTATACAAAAACTATAGCGAGTGACGCGTATATGCGCATTAAAAGTTTACAGTATCTGCGAGTGCCGTTTATACACGAATTTAAAATCTAGTATAGGTGCGTTCGTTTATACGTTAACTCCAAACACTCCATCTCATGTGCAAACGGAACGCAATAGACGTGATCATAACATAAAATAATCTCTGTTATACATACCTATAGAGGTCTATACCCATTTTGTGATATGGTAACAGGATTTTGCTGTGATGTAGACAAGTAGGCATTCCCATTCGAGATCGATGCTGGAGTTGAATGGAACCAATCCTGCACATTAGCTTATCTGATGACCGTTTTTGGCTACAATGGTATGATCTCATTAATATTTCTTGTTATGTTAACATGAAAAATCTGATGTATATATGGCGAAGTTGTAAAATCTGACAGATTCAAGGAACCTAAAGACACATATTATTTCGTCTCTACAAAATGAAGTACCTACTTTTTGAAGCGTTTCGATGAAAAATCCGAAGCATACGACGGACCACACAGTTTGAAATATTTAAAGAAACGAAGAATGAGAAGAATATTAAGTATTAAAGACTGGAACAATCCCAAGAATTAATCAACAGGACGTAAAAATTTCTTTCACTATATTTGTGTGTAATAAACAAAGACATGGCAACGTTTAATATGGGCTGAAGGGTTGATCAACTGCGCATGCGTCATTTGATCTTGCGCAGTTGTGCATGTTGCGTCAAATTCAGATGTTATTGTGAATATCAGTGACCATTTATCTGAAAATTCAATTTTCTAGGTTTTGTATGAATATAAGATCAGCCCGTTAGTAAATTATGTCACAAAATAGAGACGAGATTTTGGCAAACTTTCAGGTACGTCCATTTTTTTTCTTTGTTGTTTATAAATCTTAGGTTAGTTGAATGACATTCATTATTTGAAAGTTTTGTCTTATTCAGGCTTGTACTGGAATTGACGATTACGCATTGGCCATTTATCACCTAGAAAGTACAGATTGGGATTTACTGGTAAACTGTTGAAAAATCAATTTCATTATTATTACACACAATGATTGTAGAGTGCCGTTAATCGTGTGGTACCGGCAGATAGCCAATCGTTTAACAACAGTGGTTCACAAGATGTTATAATGATTGAAGATGACATGCCAGTTGTGCAAATGCCAATTGAAGTGGGTACAGACATGGCCTCTGTCGGAAATAATACACCTCAATCAAACTCCTTTGTTGTGGCAACTGAAAATCATGTAGATCATCACCCTCTTCCATCTACGTCTTCATCAAAACTTACACCTAAAATGTTGCACTTTAATATACAATATTGTGATCGTACAATTCCTGTTGATATTCCAGATACGGGGACAGTAGGTAAGTATGTTTCACGCCACCTCTGGAGTTCACTGAAGTATGAATTATTTAAGCCGACATTAAATTAAAACTGAGTAAAGAATTGAAGATTGCACCCTGTCGTCAACTTTTGTCGAATTGGGCCAGACTTCCACAATATGAAAATACTCCTCTGTCGAAACTGAAAATTCCCGATGAAAGCACTTTGCAGCTGCATATAAAATCTAGCGATAGCAGTTTTACTACAGATCATGAGTAAGAACTTTGAAGGCAGGTGGTGCTGTAATTAAATGTTGCATTTCAGGTCGGAACGGTTGACTGGTACATACACATTAAATGTAACTGACGAAAATACTAACAAACATTACAGTGTTAAGTATTTGGGTACCATCCCGATCTTGAAAGTGAAAACAGATACATACTCAATGACCAATATTCACGTACGTAACCAAATATGGTGTGGTTGGCCGCCAAATATCGATGATCAAACCATGTTGGCACTTTCTGGAATTAAGTATGTATTATTTATTTCTGTTGATGTGAAATGTATGTTAATGTCATACTGAAAAGGACTCTTAACTGAGTACCATGGTTTTCTATGTTCATTGATGTTGGTGCGATAAGAACCTTCTAGCTAGTGTTTTTAAAAGACATTGGCGCTAGTTTTATGTGAGAAATCATTGTCGTATAATAAATATGTTGATGGTATTGATTGCTCCTTGGGCATCTCTTGTACCTGCCTACCTAATAGTACTAATAGTATACTAATGGCTATTGTTAACTAATAACATATCTGTCTGAGCAAGTTCATATTTTTGGACTTTGTGTACATGATAATTCGCAAACGGTTTCGAGTTTTCCAATTCTGTTTTCAGTAGGTATTATGTTTATCATCACCCAAGTAAGAACTGATTAAATTGTCAGTGACCCAGGAGCTCGTTTGCTATATTTGTTACTAGTTTATTGTATTTCTACTTCTTGTTTCCATTGCTTCTTCTTCAGTGGTTGTTATTTTCATGACCTGTTTTGGCGTCTGTCGGCTCGAGTTCTAGTGATTATCCATTTTATTCCAATTAAATGGCAAACCAAGATCAGCAAATTAGATGATCAATATTGCAGTTCTTTCCTATTGATTGCATAGAACGACTCCTGTTTTCTCTTTCTTTATCATTGACATAAATAAATAAATAAGTAAATAAAAACATGTAAGTAATTTAAACTATGCAGATGAAAAAAAAAATGTTGCGCATGCGCATTCCAACTTTTGTATTTGCGCAATCCAATTTTTTTATTTGTTAATTACCTCGGATTATCGGGATTGTACTGTATTCACTCCATTACATTACAAAGTGGTGTATTGTGTACACTGTGTCCAAGATAATGATGTCTATCATGGGGTTCACACAAACCATAGAGGATGGGAAGATGGTCATTAGGGAAAAGTTGCGCAGTTAAAGAGTTATCATCATGCTGTGAAGAAAACCAGAAAATTCCTATTACTTCCGAAGATATGCCGGAAAAACTGAAATTTGTTGCTTCTATTTATTTCTGATTTTATTTGAACAGATACAAAAAAATTAAACGTGCGAGAATACCTATCGCACAAGTTTCTTGGAAAATGGAAGATATATCCGATTGGTATTCTGGGACGATTAAGGCGATGTGGGCGGGTGCACCATTCTGTTGAAACCAACAGTATCCAACTTTTGTATTAAAAAATACTATTAAATAGGGTATGTACAATGAGAAAGTAAAATTTTTGTTGTATCTGTTCAAATAAAATCAGAAAAAAATAAAAACAAAATTGGCAAATTTCGGTTTTTCTGGCATCTCTTCGGAAGTATAAGGAATTTTCTGGTTTTCTTTAAAGTATGATAATAACTCTTTCTTTGCGCATCTTTTCTCTAATTTGAGATGTGGTTTGTATGGTTTCCATGATCTCCATGATGTACCTATAACACTGGGAAGATACAAGGCAAGTAACAAGAAAATCCGATCAAATCAAATTAAAATCAAATTAATAAGTGTAAATTAAATGTCCCCTGATTACAATATCTCAAAGCTACTACCGCAAAATATTATTATTATACACCAGGAGTCGGCAATCGGCGGCCCGCGGGCCACTTGTGGCCCACGCGGCGTTTCTTAGTGGCCCGCGAAGTGTTTCAAATTTTACTAAATATATGACCCGACTTTTACATTAGAATAATGTGAAAATAAACGGCAAAATTGCGACTTACATTAGAACGAACTTGAAGTATGAATGAAATTACGAGTGAAATTACTACATGAAAAATAACTGTACCAATTTACGGCGCTAAAACTGTTAATTCAAATACAAATTTTCCGGGGGAGGACCCCCATCCCCTTGGGGGTACTCCGTACCCCCAACCCCCCCGTTGGCCCCTCATACAGATCACAAGTACACATTCGCCCACACTTACCGAAAGGTTGCCGACCCCTGTTATACACTAACAAAATAATGATGAGGATCATACATCGGTTCAGGTGACATTAATGAATTACAAACAAATAGTGATCGTACAGTTGTTACAAAAAATATCGTTATAATTTCCTTTCAAAGGAATTATCCAAAATATTTACTAATTGGTTGACTTTAGTGTGCTCACGCTTATTTACCCTCAATCTTTTTACATAACCTCAAACTGTGTTAGATGCAAGTTTTCTTTATTCTCAATTCCAAGGCCTTCTGGACATTTTCCACTATATGTTATCTAGATACAAAATATAAGTATATATATTTTTCTATTTCGGTGTCACAATGATGATTTTGTACAACTGTTTTCGACCCGGTCAGTTGTACAAAGACAGTGATTATAGTCGTTTTTTTTTTGGTAACTCATCTCTTAAGTTGGCACTGTTGGCAGTTACTAGTTAGTACATGAGTACAAGTAGGTACTTCGTTGGGTACTTCCATGTTTGAACTTCAAAATGTCAGTCTTACTACGCTGCCAACCTAAAACTTAACGGCATAAAAAGTGTTCCCAACATAAAACATGTTAGTTCTAATGTTCCGTATAGTTTCTGATAATGATTTTTTTAATTAAATTAAAGCACCGAAATAGAAAAAATAGTATGAAAAACGCGTGTTACAATGCTTTATTGTAATACTCCTATCTTGCGAACACTCGTGGCTACGCTTCGCGTCGCCACTCGTGCCACAAGATAGTCGTATTACAATAGGTCGCATTGTAACACTTGTCTTTCAATATACTATTGTATCTAGATACTAAAAAAAAGTATCTGTCGCAACACTGAATATAGCTCCCCAAAAACTTGGCAAAAATGTAGAACCCCATTCTCCAACTAAATCGGAATCCACAAAAATATAGGTTCAATCACCAGAAATGATTATAATTGGAAATTGCAATTAGAACCACATGGTTTTAACCCTGCTTGCTTAGCGTGCGGCCACCATTTTGGAGCCTACTGATAATTTAAATCTGGGCACAAAAGAGAGTGTTTAAGGTGTAAGGTCTAATGTTTATGCATTGATAACCGTTGAAAAAAATCAATGTGTATAGCAGCACGGACTCGTCCACTATGTTGGAGCCCACTGAAAGTTCTATGTCCTGCATGTATTGTGTTGTGATCTAAAGAAAAACCATTGATTTTTTCAACGGTTATCAATAATCCAAAAATAAACACTGCGTACTCTCGAAAATAAAATATTAACCCTTTCCATCGCCAAGTAAGCGTTCGAATACCTTTTGTCAACGTACACCAATTAAATTCACTTGAGCCACCACTAAAACTTTGAAAGAAAAACCGAGGGAGGAGATAAACTTTTACAAAACAGCACACAATTATTACTCGATGTTCCTAATATGTATCTTTTTTTAAACGTAATTTCGCTAAACAATAAAGCATCAAAATAAAACATCTAATTCAATCTAAATTAGCGACAACATTTAATCTTAAAAAATTGAATACCAATAAAAACGTCTGTATGGCGTAGTTTACACAACAATATTTAATGCTTAATGCATAAATTGAGGATTTATTCTGATAGTTGTGCAGTGCTGGTAGGGTGTCTTAATAGAGTTTATAGGACACGTCTGTTCATATGATTCCAGGATGGCGTTGTTCTTTGGGATTACAAACTTGCCTTTATTTCAGTTACCCGGAACATGACCTTTCAGTGAGACGTAACATTTTAACAAATCACACCCGCGAAAAGAAGCCAAACAATACGGTTGAAATTCATGACAGCGACGATGACGAGTTCGAAGATGCCACTGAAACGTTCACAGTTGATGATGAAATGTTTGTCGATAACGTAACCACTAGACGAGTTGAACCTCTTAGTAAGCATGTCATAAAATTTTCAAATTTCTTCATTTTTATTTTATTCTTTTTTAGTACCTGAACACATTGAAGATGAAATAGTAGGTAGTATCAGTTTTGTGGAACAATATACCGCCCGCTATGGGGATGTTCATCCCACCTTCTATCAGGGCACTTTGGATGATGCTTTAAAGGAGGCCTGTCCGAAATCGGCAAAAGATGTGAGATTCTATTTTAGTTGTGTACTAGCTAACAGTTTAAAATTTTAGCGCAAAATCCTAGCAGTTTACTTGCACCACGATGCGAGTGTCTTATCAAACGTTTTCTGTACACAACTGTTAGGCTTTGAGAGTGTTATACAAACTATCGAGGCCAATTTTATCTTGTGGGGTTGGGATCTGACATTTGAAAGTAACCGGACGAGATTGCAGAATTCGGTTAACATGTGCTTAGGCTCGACCGCCGCCGTTAGTTTACGAAATATTCCCGTGGATAAACTTCCCGCGATCATTATTATCATGCGAATTCGTTCATCTACCGATGTGTTTAGCGTTATACACGGAAACGTAGGCGTTAGCGAGTTATTGTCGAGCTTAACTGAAGCAATGGAAGTCTTTACTGAGCATCAAAGGGTCGAGATGAAGGAGGAGGACGAACGCACGGCCAGGGAGTTGGTCAAATGGGAGCAAGATCAAGCGTATCGCGAGAGCCTTGAAGCAGATAGGTAAGTTTCATACTTGTTCAAATAGATGCTTCAATTGAGGTTTTTATAACGAAATTGGGGAAGTTGTTTTGGAATACTGAGTATACTGAGGACATGAAAACTCCCTCCCCCTCCCCCCCTACCTTTTGCAAGTTGGTTTGCTATTTTGTTTCCCTGTTGCATTAATGTCCTAGGATTCAACATAACTTGTTGCTGTTGGGCTTACTCAGGGGTTGTAATAGGTTGACACATTAAGTTGTATCATTGCTTTGTACAGCCATTGGGACAGTTTGAAATAGCACCTGATGCTGGTTACAGATGGGTGTTCCCTAAATTGTTGTACGATGTAGGTATGTGAGTCATCATGATTTGCCAATATTTATGCATTGTAATATCAAACATTCAGCAAAACAGCAACTAGGAATTCGTATTTAGCACACCCAAAAATGTACAATCGCCAAATAACTTTCTCAATTTTGTTACGGAAAAACCACATCTTGACTAGACTAGATTTAATACACAACCACTTTTAAAGAGCAAAGGAAGAAGCCAAACGTATTCAAGAACGTGAATTGCACGAGGAGAGACAGCGAGTTGAAAATGAAATGGTTGAAGAAGCTGCGAGAAAAGAAGCATATCGTAAACAAGTCGAAGCAAGTCTACCCTCAGAACCGATGGACCGAGGTGATAATATTGCAAAAATAAGATTCCGTTTACCAAAAGGGGAAAACATAGAAAGACGATTTCAAGCAAGCACGCCATTGAAGGTATACTCTGTCAGTTTTTTTTGATACCTTTAATAACTTGACTGTGTATAGGTACTGTTCGATTACTTAATTGTTAAAGGTTACCCGGTTGAAGAATTTAAGGTCATATCTAGCTGGCCTAGACGAGATGTAAGCTATGGTTTATCTTTCGCCAATGGCATATACTAACTTCTGTTTTAGCTCACGTTGTTGGATAGTAAAATGACATTACAAGAGTTAAAGCTGTGTCCACAAGAAACTGTGATATTGGAAGAACGATAAATTAATACATTCCAAATGAAAAAAAAAACCACAAGTGCAGCAATGTTGGAGAACAGGTGAACAATACGAAGAATTTTCTTAGCTATGTTTTTCATCTTTGCCTACTTGAAAATTGGAATTGTTTGTAATCCATTTTGTTAAATAAACATTATTATTGATTTGAGGTGTATTAATATTGAGGAAAGTAACAAAGTGGAAGGTTAAGACTGTAAATCTTTTCCGCTGATAGTGTGCGTGTAAGCTATATTTAAGAAAAAAATATTGCAAAAGGTGTAAATATTTTATTTATTATTAAGAGTGTAAGTATATGTTAATTATTTGTATGGCTCTTTTCTTTGAATCTCTTTTGTATATAATTTAGATTTGTAAGTAGTTAAAAGTCACCGTGGCTTATGTAAAATGTTAAAAGTGTAACATCTCAAGACAAGCAGCATCTTCACAAGAACCTTGTTCTTTCTTTTTCTAATAGCTATTTAATGTAATTTTAAAAATATAGTAGTAGGTTTTGTACGAAATTTTTCTGTACTAATTGTATTTATTTATCATTAATAGATTTAAACATGAGATGTATTTATGCAGATCAATTTCAATCCCATAAACAAATATCCACCCACAAATTGGATATTTGTAAGAGTATACTATGTTGAGTGTTGAAATTGCTTTTGGCACATCCTTAAATAAATAAATGAAATTGTAAGTTTTTTTTTACCTAGAGTTATGTGACAACAATATTGACAGGGAAGAGACTTTCCCGTCAGATGTATTTTTACAATTTTTTATATAAAACAGCTCAGCTTCTGAAACTGTTATTTTATTCTCCAACTGAACGTGACTTTTAAGCTTGGCGATCACGCTCTCTATTGTGTTAAAAGTTGAATAAGTCCCAGAAAGAATGAGAACATTAATAATAATAATGTGTTTATTTCCACCAAATTAAAGAAATGGAAACCACAGGGGTTATCGGTTCAGTTGCTGCACAGGCATTATTGACAATGTGTGTCAATTCACTTAACTTAATAACAATTATGGTTGGTACTTCAGCAAGTCACTTTTCTAAACCAACTATTCTTCGAATATCTCAATTTGTAAAATGTATTTTTCATCACCTCGAATCGATTAAATGAGAATAAAGTGCAAATATTTAAACTTATTTGGCAGGTGCAGATTTATTCATTTATTAACCACTTAACTACACCCTTCATTGTTGCTGTGGTTTTACTTTTAAGCGAACGGGAGATTACGTGTTCACTTTTAAGAAAAGCTCACTGTATATTCCCATTGAAAGCATCCTGTATATCAAATCTTTTTATTAATTTGCAGGGATTTTTATGCAGTTGGCAACGGTCATGGCCAACCTGTATTCAAAAACATGGTATGTCAAGGTTTTGCAAAACACGCTGTCGTTTTTTAGGTGCCGGCTTCTTTTCAATAAAACGGTCAAATACATCTCAATTTGTTTGTAATAAAATAGACCAGGTGAACTTATCCAATTTAACGATTTTCCGGACGACAGGATTACACTAATTTGTACCTGAAAAGCTGTTTACATTTTGTATAAACAGAGAATATGGCAGAAACTGAGGACTTAGGCTTGGGCTCTGAAGACCATTTAGATGGCTTGGATGAAAACGGAGTAAACGATGAAGCGTTGCTGAATGATACGGATGGAGATGGAGGTGGAGCGGACGATCCCGAATTGGAAGCTATCAAAGCTCGTGTGCGTGAAATGGAAGAGGAGGCCGAGAAATTGAAACAGCTGCAAAATGAGGTTGATAAACAGATGAACATGGGGAGTCCGCCTGGATTAAGTATACTTTTTCGGTTACTTTGTATACTTTATCTCTTATATTTCAGCGAGTCCTTTAAATATGTCTTTTGAAGAAAAAATGGAGGTGGATAATCGGAGCATTTACGTCGGAAATGTAGACTATGGTGCGACAGCTGAAGAGTTAGAGCAACATTTTCATGGTTGTGGTTCTATAAATCGCGTTACTATTTTGTGTAACAAGTACGATGGACATCCCAAAGGATTTGCTTACATTGAATTCGGCGACCGTGATTCCCTTCAAACTGCCATGGCGATGGACGAGTCTATCTTCAGAGGAAGACAAATTAAGGTGTGCTTGTCTACATTTAAGTACAGGATACAGTGTTAATTTAGGTGATGCCGAAAAGGACCAACCGCCCAGGAGTGTCATCGACAAATCGACCTCCGCGTGGATCTCGTTTTCGAGGAGGTGGACGTGGCGCTATTACAAGGGGAGGATATTATGGTGGATTTAGACCTACCCGTAGGCCAAGGTTGGTTATAAATTTGATATTGAACATAAATATTTTTTACTTTTTTCTCATATAACATGGTTTTCTATGTGCAGGAGCTACAGACGAGGAGGGTATTTTGCGCCTTATTAATTGGATATCTGGTGCAGGTTTTTATACGTTTAACTGATTTACATTCATTTCCTTACACAACTCCCACATTTGCCAAATTGGTTTTTAAATTTAAAAAAAAGAAAAAACAAGACAAAAAAAAGAAAAAAGATGGTTGGCGGATCGAAATGTCTACGATATAGGTTCTAGATTAATTCATATAGAGTATTTCAATAGTTTGAGAGAAAAAAATTATTTAAGTAGAAAATTGAAATATTCTATATACTTTCAAAAAGATACTTTGGTGTGAAAGTGTGTGAATGTCTTAAAAAATATTGATCGATTCATATGTGAAGAGAACTAGTTGGAACTGTTGTGGAATGTCTACATTTGTTTCCTTGCCTTTACAATCCATTTTAATGTTATGTAAGATTTACAGGTACCATCATCCTGTGATTTCAAGGATGCGATTAATCGTAATCATTAATTTAAAAAATCATTAAAATATAAGTAAAAAAAATGTATTATTAAATAAATTTCTCGTAATGTATTTCATTTATTATTTATTCTTCTGTGCAGTTAGCATTGCCATGATGGAACAGCAAGTATGGTTGTTGGTTTTTTATAAAATAGAGGAATTATTAGAGTAGGCGAAAGATATAAATGTAAATAGTATCAAATGGTCAAGAAATGAACTTTTACAAAGAAAGATTATCTGCATTTTCCAAAAGTCCCTTTTGAAATACAGTTAAAAAATAAGATGAAAGTTGGCAACCCTGCATTGGACATTCGAATTAGGTTAGAATTTCATAGCAACTTCAGCTCAAAACAAGTGAAATGTTACATCCATCCAGTGGGATCGGACAGTTTGCAGCTAATTCAAGAAAAATAATAAGATTCCTTCGTTCAGGCTGTACGAATAGACCTTTCTATCACATTGTTGTTTCAGAAGTGCGTAGAACTTATACACAATAGCCGAGCTAACGCAATTTACTTGCAGAGACGAAATACACAAAATGAGCCAGTTATTGAACAGGTAGGGTCATATGATCCTATCCCAAATGAGTGTAATGAAAAATTGGTGTCCTTAAATTATGAGCGGATTCAATATTGGATTGGAAATGGTGCAGATACTACCACATCAGTTGCAGAGCTCCTCGGTAATATTGTTTTTTAATATCCTTACACTTGTGATCCCTTTGTAGGATTAGCTGGTTTCTATCCAATTCATCCGCGCCAGTACCTAACGGCATGGCGTAATAGAAGGAATGCAAATGCACAAACTTAAAAATTGTTTAACTTGACATTGTATAAATATTTAATAATTAAAAACGAGATAAAATACACAGTGGACTTAGTAGCTATAAAAAAATTATTGGTGCCAAAGTATGAATCGTTGCATAAATCTCACAAAGTAAAACCATAAGCTAATGCAAGTACCACACCAGGCTTTAAACATTCCAGTAACAACAGGCAAATAGTGCATAAAAATTATTGTTGTTTTTCTAATATCTTCGTAGCTGAAAGAAAAACATTATTTGTGGAATTTACGACAAGAATGAATACCTTCTTGTCGCACTTTATTGATTGTGTCATCGACTCTTGAATGATGTTGTAGATAGTAAGGTTTTATTATACGATTATATAGAATTAGAGAACCATTAAATTCAGTTGGTATCATCAACCACACCATAAAGACGCACTACAATAGATATTACAAACAGTAACGATCTTTTGTAAATCTTACCTTGAGTAACCAATACATTGGGAACCAACCAACGATAATATCGGCGAAGAATTCCACAAGTGAAAATAATGCGTAAACAACCCAATAAGTTAACCACTTTGTATCATCATCTTTATGAGGCGTTTCAATTGCATGTATGGACACATAAGCAGGATACAGAAAGCCTACACAGTTACAAACCAGCTGTCCTGCGAAGCCAAACATCAACCAAAGTGCAAGGCCAGCAACCGATACTAAAAATAAGTATTTTCACACACAATGTCGATAACCGCCTATTACAATTAGTACCAAAAAATATATAAACCCGATTAATGCCAGTTTTCGCCTCTATCTGAGCCAGAATCGCCGTCCATGGTTTGCTGCCATCATTAAGGGTGGCTTCAAGTTTTTCCTTAATTTCCATTACTTTTGCTGCCATTTTCCCTTCAAGTTTTTTCGCCCTATATATTAAGGATTAAGCAAATCAGCGCGATCAATTTCAAGCTTGTATTAGCGTAAAAGTGGTAAAATTACCGGTTACCTACCAATTTCAAGGTGATTATGCTGATTTTAAAAATGAATCTGATTGGTCAGATAGTGAAATGAAAGGGGAAAATGGAAGTACAATCTGCTGTGGTCTAAATTTTTTGGTGGTTAAAACCTAAAATAAAACTAGATCACCCGCTTATGTTTCCCTTTCTTCTGGGTGCCAAGCACAAATTATAGATTGGAAAATGGGAAAAAAATAATCTATTTTTTTAACGCACTCTTCGTAGATGAAAAATGCAAATAAATGTGTAAAATTTGTACCATTTAATTTGAAAAGGATTAAAAATGAGTTACAATTTCAAAAAGGCGGTAAGGTGTAGGGTTTTTTTTGTTGACCGTTGGTAATCTAGTTGTTCCATCTAAACGCGACTCGTTCTGAAAGCGCCCAATTTTAAAAATTCGGCGTCGTTTTCAAAACCCTTTGGCCACCATCAATAGTTAATCATTGAACTACAAATACAGTTCAATGATATTAATATAACTTACGGATAATTTGGCCTTCATTCTTCAATTTTCAAGTGCCAACTTTAAAGCATTGTGGCCCCGGAATTTAAAATCTCAGTTTTTAGCGCACCTTTACGTTATGTACTGAGATTTGTGTTTCAAACAAACGTTATTCCTTTCATACCAGAAAGTGTACTACCTTGAAGTTTAGTTTATTATTATAGGTAGTTTGTGGCACAGATTTTTGAGAGTGTCTCAATTTGGACGTCCCGTTATCACACCAAAAACTTGTTTAAGTAGTAATATTTGCCGAAGCGGCTTATTCACATTGTAGGTATACTTTTCTAAAAAACAGGCATGCGCTTGGCGTTTCTTTGGCCTATCTCACTAACCGCGCAATTTAAAAAAAATGCCCCAATAAGTTTTGGAAAATATTTCACTTCCTGTGAACATAATTAGATAAAGAAACAAAAATACTTGATGTACTACAAAAATTACAGCACCCACAATGGACTAACAGTTATGTAAAATGAGTTGTTATTTAAAAAATGTACAAAGAGTACTTTTGTATTTAAAAGGTGGTTTCTCGACTCTGTGAGCCATATCGGAACGGAACTGCCACCAACTTGAAAATATTTTAGATGATTTCTTTTTATCTACTAGTACATTGTCAAATTTTCAAAACGGTTGGATCCTGTTCCAGGCGTTGCTCACGGAACACCTTGTATAATAAAACACGTAACGCATGCGCTTTCAAAGAATTGCGTTTAGCTTTAGGTGATAATTCCGCCGGTCGCCATATTCATTTCAGATTCTGTCAAGAGGTGAGAGTCAGCCATTCGGAAGTAAATTTTCCAAATAACAACCCATTTCGGTTAAATCTCTATTTATCACCGCAAAGAAACGGAAAAAGGTATGTTACATTCTTAAATACAATTTTTGGCTATATCTGCTTTGGAGGTAGATTAGGGTGCACTGCTTCTCACACTGATTATGTAACTTTTCTTTTATTTAGCTTTTTACAGGATTATTATTATGCTGGCTGTACGCCCTTTATTTAAAGCGCTCAAGCAAGTGAGGTATTACCCTGTTGTTGCAGCCCCACCTTGTAATCCCATCTCAACCTGTGATTTGTTTATCCACGGCTTTATAATTATATTTACCTTTGTGTCCGTTCCTGCTTATGTTACCTATAACATTCCAAAATGGAGAGATGCTAACAAATAACACTTTTCTATTGTACTTACTAATATTGTAATAAAATGATTGTTTGAAATTTGTCTGTACATATCAATGTTTTTACAGCTATGTTATCTGCACGACCTTTAGTGAGAATTCTCCCCCATGTGAGAAAAATGGCAAGTATATCAGGGCCACCTAGTGTTCCTGTCAGCAAGGCAGAGTTAATCTGTCATGGAAGTGTTATTGTTGTTTCATGTTTAGCGATACCTGTTTATGTGCTAACACACATCCGTCAATATAGAGGATTAGCATAAAGATAACTATTTAGTAAGATGTACTGTATATATAGTAACAAATAAAAACATGTAGGGGAATTAGTTGTGATTAACATTGGTTTTTGATTGTAATGTTTCTTAATTGAAATTTATATTTTAGCTATGTTTGCTCTCAAATCTGTTATGCGAATGAGCCGAGCACGGTATAGTGTTGTTGTGGCACCACCTTCAAATCCTATGACTACGGCCGAAAAGTGTGGCCACATGTTCGTTATGATTGTTGTAATGTTTACGTGCCCTATATATATTACTCTTAACATCCACAAATATCGCAAGCTGGATTAAGTACCTAGTTGGTTTAAATGTGTAGTCTATTCCTACATGTAGAAAAGTAAAATATATCGTACTGTCTGAACCATATTATTTAAATGTTGAACTGCATGATTTAAATAGTTACTTGGTGCCATTTTTCCCAAAACTGCATTGGAGTAAACATTCCTAACTTTCTCTCTGGTACCTATTTGAAAAAATTTGATGATTTTGCATGAATGTTTGATTGCTGATAATGATAATTCCAATAAATTTGGAAAACGTTCTGTTTAAAATGGTGAAAGTATCAGAAAACACGTAGTAATGTAAGTACATTGTAACTGTATTTTTCTGAAACTAATTCACCACTTTGTCTCTAAAAAGGGCGAAAAAATGTAACTTTCCTCTCTAGTGAGGAAAGTAAAAAAAATTAGCAATCTATTGTTTGCACTGAAATGATCGACATTTATAATAATTATTTCAATGGTTGTTTGGTTCAGCTGATATTCAATTCGATTAGAAGTATACGTACATAATATCAAAATTTCACAAAAATCATTCGATAAATAGGAAAGTTAGGTCTGCGCATGCGCAAATTTATTTCATAGTATGTTCCCTAAGAATCACTTTAATGAGAAGTATATCGTTAAAATATCTTGGTAAGAAGTTGGGATACGCTTGCGCAGAAACGGAAACTTATTCGACATCCTTTTTCTTTTCGCCCACCCTACACTACCTACATAAAAACAAACCGCAGCCTTCTACGAGGTCTGAGTGCTGAGATCTGAAACCTTCACCCAGCCGACGGAATTCACTCATGTATAAGCATAGTGTAAGGTATAAGCTTTACTTTCACGAAAGATACGCAAAAAATTCCCATCGCACAATAAAAGTTTATTTGTACTTTGACGATGAAAGCGCCACTTAATCCACAAATTACAGAAATAAAAAGTTTGTTTTTTTAATTGTTTAGGAATAAATAAATAAGATATTTTGTCACTATAACTTGTGTGAAGGTAATTATATAATGAGGCAATTACCATTTTATTGTTCATTTTGCATTTTTAACGTGAAGATAGTGTTAAAACGTTTACGTTTGTTACATTATTCCCTACTCACACATATACCTATATGTCCTGTTTAAAAAGGCGTATAGATCTTTTTCACACTATCTTGTTTTCTCGAGCACAAATTTCGCTCGTTCCGGGCTCGCCCACAGAGACAAAATTAGTATAGTGATAAGATAAAGTACCTACCATAGTACTACAGCTTTTTAATTGCTTGACGATGAATTTTAAAACTTTACCTTGATAACATACATTATAGGCGACATGTTAGGTCAAAAAACCTTGGAGTGCTTCTGATAAGAATGTCAGATGTATATCATCTTTCCACGACATAATTATCACATATTTGCTTATTAAATGTACCATTGTATTTAAATGGGATGATTTTACCTACACGAAAAGAAACGTAAGAACTGATAAGGAACATGAGTGCACATTCATTTTGTTGATAATCTCGCCTAGTGAATACCTACATATTTTTGGATACCTTTACAGAACTATAGTTTTAAAATTAGTGGCAACAATTAGAGTGACCACAAGAAATTGCGATTAATATATAAGTAAGCAACATAATACCGATATCATTATCTTGAGATATATTAAAAACTAGATTAGGCAGAGTTACTAACCACAAAATTGTAGTAGTCAACCCAATATATTAATATACCTATCGCGAGTGTGCCCAAACCGAGAAGCAATGGCTCAAGATCTTTCAGAACTTCACCAAAAACTCCATAAAGTCCTTTATGACGAAACCAAGGTTTGGTCACCAGTTTTTAAAATAATCGAAAAAAATATTGGAATAGAAAGACAATTTATAGTTATAGGTAAGTACCTACTACTTACAATAGAATATTTTTTGGTGTTCACCGTGAGGATTTTTAGGATTTGGCGTTTTTCTTTTATTATGGTTAATTTTCGGTTACGCCGGTCAGCTACTTTCCAATATTGTTGGAACAGCGTATCCCGCCTATGCTTCGATGCATGCAATTGAGACGACAAATCCGACAGATGATACGAAATGGTTAACATACTGGGTGGTATTTTCCTTTTTCTCCATCGTCGAATACTTTGCGGCGATTATTGTTGGATGGTTTCCATTGTATTGGTTAGCAAAGGTATAGGTGGTTGGATCATTTCATTTACCTACAATTGTTTTTTTTATTTAATTTTCTAGTGCGCTTTCCTTGTATGGTTAATGATTCCTGTTAGTTTCAATGGATCCTTAGTGATATATAATAGTATAATTAAACCATACTTTCTGCAATATCACGGCATTGTCGACGATGCTCTCGATAAAGCTCAAAAGTCGGGTAAGTGGTCTACAATACGATTGTTTCATTATACTCACTTGTTTTTTCTTTCAGCTAATGAAGCTTTAGATGCTGCCAAGGTGAAATAATTTTTATAATGCATGTTCCTTTACTTTTAGGTGTTATCGTGACTTTCCTTTTCGTTTGTTGAAAGACCTCTCACTGTACTTATTTAACATGATTGTGATTTAGAGTAAAGCTTTTGATATTTGTGAGTTATTTATATTTTTTGAAAGGAACAGAAACACTCCGCTGAGTCCCCATTAACACTGCCTTGCCCCTAACTCTTATACCTAGGTATAGCTACCCGTCGGAAATATTTTATAAATTAAAGTCGGGTGGCCCTTACTTTTTCAAGAATTTTCGGCTCCTTATTCTCTTCTCCTTTCTACGTTACACTCAACAAACATCAATCAATCGCACATTTGCTCGAATGTGCCCTTTCGCTATATTCGATCAAAATTATCATATTTTTACTGATTTGCTCTGTTTACTATACCACCAAGATCAAGCAAGAATAATAAATTATCCTTCTTAATTTCTTCAGAAAACCAGACATAAGTTACAATGGCGGTGCGGATCATTCCAATAGCATTGCCACAATTACCTAGAGCGTAAAATGCGTAAAAATCCCGGTGCCTATGATGATTGACGATTTTTTAGGAAGTCGGCGACAAACGAAGAAATGAAATAAATAGGGAAACAAATTTAAAGGCAAACCAAAGTGGCGTCCATCGCGAAAACTAATCATTAAAAATGTTAACAATAGCTGCATACATTTTCATTTCGTCTCCCTTTCTACAGTAACAGTTCATTTGGATCATTTCATAGTTCATTATGGTATGAATTTCTAGGAATACTGCATTGATTATAACGGTTAATTATTATGTATCACACTTGGATTCACACGTAAATTTATAACATTTAAAAAATACTATCATTAAGTCAAATTTTAGAAACGGGTAGGTAGGTGTACTTGGTCCGGACATTTTTTTGACTACGCCACTTTTTACTTCATGGGTAATAAAGTTACACTTTTTGTTTTCATCCAGTAGCATTGTTTAAATTTAAACATGGCCGGTAAGTACCTATCTCAGAAATAAACGTACCTAGTGATTCTGTTTGTGGTATTAAAAGTTTCACAAAAAAGTAGTAGAGGGTCGCGAAAATAGCAATGCTCAGCTGAGACCATGGTGATGTATGGCTGAGACAGAGGACAAGGTAATCTCAACCAAATAATAAGACACCACGGTGCACTGCTGTTGCATTATGTGTTGCCTATCATCGACAACACAATTTTCATTATTCGACGAAACCTAATCGTCACGTACAATTCTGGAAATTGCTGTGAGCTATTGTTTCCTCACGGCAATAATCACAAATAAAAATTCCAGAGTAATATTCCTCCCTATACTTAATAAATATTTTGTATTTTTTCCTTGACATAGGTACGAAACGAAGAACTTAAAATTGCAAAATATCTCAAAAATTTGGAACAATTGTAGAAGTGTCAATTAAAATTAAAGCAATTATCTTTTTCAAATTCAATTCCTATTTCATTAAAAATTGTTTTACTCTGTAGAATACGAAAACCGTACTTACCTATGAATTGCATATCCATACGGAGAGTTTGGAGGATTTGCCAAACTTTCTTATTGCTAAAAAGAAAACTAAATAACGTCTTCCAAGCAGGAACCGTAGTAATTTATACTTTTAAAGCGATCAGGGTTGTTAATTTTGGCGGCATTTTGCATGAATTCGAGACGGCCATTTTATGTCAGTCACGTGACCCATAACTGTGTTAAGTTACGTTTGACCGAGGTATGGTTAAGAACACAGTCACTTTTATTGTAGGCTTTAAATTTAGTTTAATCCTCGTTGGTAGTTGCAATATTAATATAATTAGTTAATTAGTGTTATAAAAATCGTGTTGATGAAGGAAGAACGTGATTGTAAGATTTTATTTGTCAAATCCATTGATATTTTCTGTAAGATGTCAATATACACTGTCTATGCATAAGCTTTGAAATGGCGTCCTTCCACATGGCGATTAAATTTTGATCCGTATTTTTGGACGTACGCAGTCTAGTTGAGAAGATTTTCTTCATATTTCGAAAACCGGCATTTTTTAGCGTAGTGAAACTATTATATCACCAAAGAGAGTTCTTTAACCGTTGCTTTCTTTGTATGACGAATTTTACAAGGTTGCCATGTTTTAATAACATTACAAGATTTCTATCGTAGTTCATTAACAATTTTGGTGTTTATAATAAAACGTGCCTAACTAATTTTCTGTTTTCGTTCCAGAAAAGCTATTGTAAATAATTGTAAATACTGTAAAGATGAGTTCGACTACTCGAACCACTATTAAGGGTGGTAAAAGTGCTAAAGGGGATTCCAGTAAATCACACAAACATGACAAATCCGACACAGGTAAAGGTTCCGATAAACAGCATGGCGGCGGCGAAAATGCGAGGTCCAAAACTGACGATCCAGGCATTAAAGAAAAGGTGCGACAAGTTACAGAGATGACTAGGAGATCGGAGGAGGAAGTCTGTCTGGCTTTATACGAGTGCGATTACGATGCGGAACGCGCCATTAACATGCTATACGAGAATTTTATTGAGGTAAGCGCATAGCCATCCGTTTAGATATCGAGAGTGATTTTCGAAAAGTAAAACATTGTTTCTATTACGCTTTAGGGCGAGTGGGAAACATCCAGTAAGAAAAAAAAGAATAGACAGGCTTCGACTAGTAAAACTGAAACAGAAGAGGCAGCTCCCGTCGATGAATGGAACGAAACCCCAGAGCAACCTAGTGATAAAGAGAAACCGAGGAACAAAAATGGAGGCGGCCCACCTCGTCTCCATGGCAGACATAACGATAATAGAGGATGTAAGTAATGTTGCAACTAAATGCTCGATTTTCATATAAGATGGGTGTCATTTGTTGCCATTACTAAGGCAAACAATTGTTTCATGTCCGGAGGATACACTTTTGGTTAATAACAGTAGAACTGAGATTTGGCTTCCTGATAGTGTACCAGGCTCATTGCGAAACTAACAAAAAAAGCCTCCATGCATAATAATAATATAGTGTTAATTATGTGTGGAAATCCGACTAAGTACAGAATTTGTGCAGGTTCTTTTTAGTATAGCCGAGTGCTTTTAAATTGTAGATACACAGAACTGTCTGAATACTAACATCTACAAGACACTGTTGTGTGCCGAGGCCAGGGTACCATAACTTAATACGTTGTGAATCAAAGCGTATAGGCAGCATGTTATTTTCCTTTGAGGCGCAAACCATTAACCTGCATAAAACAAAAATCGTTTTGCTGATTTTTATTAACGAGCTCCTAAGTGAGTTCATGATTTTGGACTTTTTGTTCGTCCGTTCGTTTGTGTACATGATAACTCGTGAACGATTTCAAATTTTCGAATTCTATTTTCAGTGACCCAGGAGGGTGTTTGCTATATTTGTTACAAGTTTATTGAAATTGTATTGCAGTGTTCGTTATATTCAGGCGTATGTCCTCATAGCGTTTTAGTGTGAAGGTCTGAATTTTAGTTTTCCTTTTGTTTAATTTTAGGTTATTTACTGTCCATGGTCGAGATTCCGGTGCGTATGACCTCATGAGTGGTATGATAGTCATCGCCAATCGAGATTAGGTTAGCATTTTCAGCATACAGTATACACTTAATACGATTAGGCAGATAGAAAGACATGTTATTGATGCAGATTGAGAACACTAGCGGGCCCAGTATTGACCCCTGCGGATATTGATACTTCTTGGGATACGTTGTTGTTATACCGTAAGCCACTGGCTTCTTCTATTTAAATAGGACGACATTAAGGGTACCTAGTGTTTTTATCAAACTTGTATACTAATTCCAACTTAAGGCGCTTATGTGACACACAGTACCATGCCTTAGTAAGGTGTGGTGTAAAAGCCATGACAGCATTCTGCTCCTTTTTGTAACACCCAAAGATGGTTTGTTTAACATTTGTGTTTGTAAGTGCTCTCTTACTGAATCCACATTGGTGTTCATTGGAAAGACAGACATAGAGCTGTCAGATATACAATAGTATATTGAAAGACAAGTGTTACAATGCGACCTATTGTAATACGACTATCTTGTGGCACGAGTGTCCACAAGATAGGAGTATTAAAATAAAGCATTGTAACACGTGTTTTTCATACTATTTTTTCTATTTCGGGGCTTTAATTTAATTAAAAAGTAATTATGAAAAACTACAGGAAACTTTAGAATTAATTTGTCTTAAGTTGGCAACACCATTTACGTTGAGAAATTTTAAGTTGGCAGCGTAGATAAACACAACACTGACATTTGGAAACTTTAACTTCCATGAATGTGTAATTTTTATTCGTAGATAAATTTATTTATGGTGGATGTGTAAACTGCTGATTTGGAATGTATTAAGTTTTTCGTGTACCAAAAATCAAGGAAAACACATAAATTTTACGTAATTTGATTTCACATCTGATGATTTGACGTTGACGTCTTGGCGAACTGCCAACTTAGAGATGAAAAGTTACCAAAAACAATGTTACAATGGAACTCATTGAAACACTGTTTTTGCTGTATACAGTTGCACAAAATTCTCATTGTAACACCGAAATAGAAAAAATGAATTTAAGACGATATGAACTGAAGGTTGCTCAAGGAAGGGCTTCCTCTGCAATTGTTTCAAAGATTAATTTGGTAAATCACATTTTTAATCATTTACTATACAGAGTAGACGAGTCTCTATATACTTTAAATTTGTGGTCAGTGGCGTACTATCACTATTTTTTATTACATATTCTAAAAGTGCACACCTTTTACGCTGCTACATCCAAAAAGCGCACTCTTAATAAATATGTAATGAAAATTAGTAGTAGCTGCCATTAAAAAAATATACCCCTCTTGGTAATGCAGAAGTACGCCACTGTCCACAAATTGAGGATTGAACATACCTTCTACCCTTCATGGTATTCTAATGAAAGGTCTCATGGAAACGAATTGGTTTTTACAAGCTATAACTTTAATGCGTGACTCCTTTTCGAGATTAGCGGGTTAGGGGGGAGGGGGTAGAAATTGATTTTATCTCAGGGGGCTGGTTTTATCCTGCATGGTACTCTAATGAACGGTTTCTGCCAATCATAGTCCCCCTTCTCGACCCCTTATCATGATAGACTATAATGCCTTATATTTCAAGAGCGGATTGTCGGAGGAGGGTACTCATGAAGGACGATTGTGACGTCTGGAATAAATATATTCATTGGTGATGGCAAAACTTTAAAACCGAATATGTCAAAAACAGTTTGTCGGAGGGGAGTACTCACAAAAGGCAAAATGCAGTGCCTGGACGAAACATATCTAGTGGGGAAGTCAAAGCGAATATCTTGAAAGTATAGTATTGGAAGACAGTATTCATAAAGGCCAACTAGAAGGTCTGGACGAGACACATCTCCTGGTGAGGTCAAAACTTCACTGCAAATATTTGCAGCACGGAATATTGGAGGAGGTACTTTCAAAGGGCGGAAAGATTTTCAAGATGAAGATCCTTCTTGCATTATGTAGCGTAGATTTTGAGCGTGTGCCAGGCGGTTTTTAAATGGTTATGCGTAAAGATCTCCCTCCCCATAATCTACTAATAAGGTAAACATCGATAAATATAGCATCCTACTACCTTTGTAACCAGCTACTTAGGTTTAAAAAAATGCGCTGTGTCTGCACAGGAGTTGTGAACAGATCCAGTTTTTGAAATTTTCTAAACGGAATTTTAGTCACTTCACAAAACTGAAAAACTTGTCAAAACAGTCTATTGACTGACCGTTAACTTACTATGAGGTTTGGACCCAGGACGTCCCTTATAAAAATTGAAGGGAACACAAAAGACAAATTTCGTTTTAATTTTCCGTACCTTAAACGGTCAGAAATGGACGATCCCAATTAGCACCTTCTATGGGCACTTTTTTCATAGGATCTGTAATCTGTGTAATCACAATTTCCATAACACGCTTGATGTAGAAGCTACAGGCTACTAATTTCTTATTTCGTATGGCCGCCATATTGGATTTTTACGGAATGAGATGGAGGACAAAAAAAAGAAAAATAACGACCACACTGTATTGCGAAGGCGTCTAAGGGAGATCGTATCTTTTATTTTGGTCAAGTATACGTTAGAATGCAAAATTTTGCGTTATACGCATCACAAAATTTGCACTACACCGCTACCGATTAGAACTTCTACATACAGGGACTGCTAGCAACTATATATAAAGTTGTCTCAGGACTTAGAAGCATGAGGAGCCCCAAATTTAAACATTTAGCTGTCAAATTCATTTTGGCATATGAACGTCTTCTAGGGGGAAACAACTTTGAATTTTTGTTGTACATTCCTATGAATTAATTTGAATTAACGTGAATTAATTTGTATTGACGGGAATTAATTTGAATTTTTGGTATACACCAAAAATGGTACGTGTTTCCCCCTAGAACGTCTTCGTGTAATTTTAGGTATTCTCAATGCATTTGTATTAACGATTTGCCTTCAGTGAACTCTGCAGAACGCTCACATTTGAAATCCCGGGCATACGCTTTAAGAGGGAAATTGGCGTAAACTCTTGACTATACGTCAACATAGCTATTTTTAGCGCCAAAAAACAATTTCCGCAGATTCTCGCGTTCGTTCCTCATGATTTCTCAAATTTTTTGCAATAATAGCTCCGCGATCGCGGACTCACCTTCATTTTTCATGATGGACTCGTCCGTCATTTTTTTAAAATGGCGGAAAATGTATCTATCTCTCACCGTTATATTATTATATTTCGGAGATTCGTCTGTACGTACATACAGACTTTTTGAACCTCATTTTCAGGGTCCAGCGACCTTTTAGAACGTCTATGTAGGCCCTTGTAACAAGATCTGTTCACTAAGTCAATGAAAATAAAGTCAAAATTCGCTTTAAAAAACTGTAAGGAGTAGGGTATCATTAGAATTGCCGAAAGGGGGGCACAATTACAAGATGTTCATTAGAAAGTGATAGCCTAAGAGTCTAACCTGTACTGTACTGTTAACGACATAATTTACCCACAACTTTGATTTTCGCACATTTTTTTGTGAAACCAGTAATAACAGAATCATTGACATCTAAATTTTATGTTACTCTGGTCTTACAATATTTTTCAGCATTCATCCTGTATATCAACTAGTCCTAGTTGATAATGTGTAAATCTGCTTTATCTATAGTACCAATTTGCAAGGCCTTATTTTTCTTTCTCACGCGTGGATTTATCTTATCAGTCAATGTAATTTCAAATTGTGGGTTATCTGCCATGTGGGTTACCACGTTCTTTTTTCTTCTGCTAGTAGTAAGTTTGATTTTATTTTTATAAATCAAAATTTTGATTTAGATTTATCAATTCTATAGGAACTTGTTTCGGCTCACAAGGTAAAAGACATGGTAGCTATGAAATTCGGTGTTAACCATTTGCATGTACTTAGTCTAAAAAAAATGCTCCTTTGCACATCTTTTCAATTTTCTGAAACTCTTAGTTAAAATATATAACCAAATCTTCATGGCTCAACCAATCTCAGCTTTTCCTGTTATTTTTGCAAAAATCTTTATAAATGCCTCCCTAAAGCAAAGTGGTGATTTTCATGACAACGTATTGTACTAAAGTCAATAGTGAGGCTAATACACAAAAACTCAAAATATACAATAAAAATTTTTTTAATTTAGGGAGGGGTAGAGAAAATAAAGAGAACGAGCGTAACCTGAACGATGGAAACCAACAGGATCGTAAGGAACGACGTGGCAGGGGTGGACATGTTAGAGGAGGACCTGGTCGAGGACGCGGTGGTGGAAGGGCTGGGTCCAGGTATCCACCACGCAACAATCGGAGTAATTTTCCGAACGCTAGACCTACAATTGAGACATGGGACAACTCAATACCGTGGGAAAGCACCACAATTACGAACAGTTCTCATACAAACTTTGCGGGTAATTTTCTCTCAATGAATTTGTCGCAGTTTTAAAACTCATATTGTAGAAGAAAATTGGGACGAGTTTCCCCAAACAGATGATTGGTCAACGGAGGAATATACAGGTAGTTTAGCGGATACTAAGGTGTTCACACCAAGTATGGCTATGGCATCTGAAATTGAGGCAAACATGGAAGCCAATTCACCCAATGTTATGCCATCAATGACGATAGAAGCTGTATGTTGCTGCGTGGCAGGTTTCAATTTGACTAATGTTGACCTTTGCAGATGGATCCTCCGATGGTTGGAAGTTTAAATGCTGCCCAAACGCAGTATTTTAACCAATTAACGCAACAAAGTAATGAAAATGTGAAAGCTGCGCAGTACTCAAGTCACCAATCTCAGTCGTACGACTCAACATCTCAGCCGTATAATACGGCACAAACTTACGCTAACAATAACACAAACACTTCGGCACAATATAACAATGCTCAATACGGTTCATCTCCTAATACAAACACATACAGCAACAACAGTAACTACGTAGTCGGGAATAGTAACTATGTGACGACCCCCGATACACAGACACCACCCCAACATCATCCCGTGCGGACTAAGGCGCAAAGAGCGAGGGTACCACCTCCCTCCAAGGTAATTGCTTGCTCTGACGCGTGTAATGAGAATTGACACAGTCTTTCAGATTCCCTCGAGTGCTGTCGAAATGCCGGGTGACATCAATAGTAGCATTGCTTATTTGGATGTCCAGTTTGGTGCAATGGACTTTATCTCTGATGCCAGTTCCTTCGACGGTGTTGTAGATAATAAATTTAGTCCAACAAACGATACTAATTTAACAAGCACCTTGCAAACCCCAAATTCTAACATAGATCTGATGGATCTCAGCCAATCAGTGCAAAATCCCCCATTAGATGTGTATGCCTCTAAACCAAATACCCAACAAAGCAGTATTACAACGGTTCTCTCGCAAAATGTAATATTTAACGATCAGTTTTGTCGTATTTTAATTGGAGCCTTTCAGATTTCTAATGCGGACACCATTCCACAAGCTAACGAACATTTGACGGCGTCATATACAACGTTACCGAGGAGCTCTACTGTTGCTGCTAATGCGACTCAGACAATAACACCTGCGGCGCTTGAACTGAACAAACAAAGTGAAAAACATTCTTATTCGCAAAGTTCTTCGTATAATTCGTATCAGCCGAAGACCACCACTTATCAAAATCAAAACTATAGCTCTTCAAGTTACAGCACGCCACAGGTACTTATCTCTACCAAATTATCACATTTCAAGATCTGCGTTGTAGTTTAACGTCTTCTCCCCTTATTTATGTATCGCTCATTAGAAGCAGTAGACTTTCAACACATGAGATTGTCTTATTACAAATGTGTGTAATGTTCCCATACCATAAATTTTCTACCTGAAGAACCGAGATGGCGCCACTTCCGGTGTTTACGGAAGCGGCTCCATCTTGTGTATATTGAGGTCCATTTTTACAGATTTTTAGTTCATTACATTTTCAAAGTGGGATTAATACTTTAATGCTACCAAATAGCCACCTAATGAAATATTGTTACCCTTTGGAGGTGTAGACTTAAACATACATGATGAGTCGATGACGAAACTGAGAGCTGGTGTAATGTGAACAGTTGTATCTTGGACAAGTTATTTGTACAATTTACATTCTGTCATAATTACGCCTTCATCAGTGTTGATTTGGCAGTCTGACTTCTTGCGTACATTTCACAGGATTGTGAATATACGACTAGGATCTAACTTGTTCCTGTTTACTTTTAGACGACCGCGAACAGCTACGTCAACAGTAATACACCATCGTACAACACACAGAATGCTGGTAATGCTTATCAAAATTCGTATTCATCTGTCAGTTCATATCAAACGAGTAATTCAAACTCATCGACTTTTCCGGCAATTAGTCAAGCTAATAGCTATCCTGCCAACAATCAATTTCATCAACAAACTAGTCAATCCGTCTATGGAGGAAATACAGGTAAATCTCTTTGGTTTGTCGCAGGTTCGCGTTACTCGATTTTTTTATGTTTCAGGTCTTAATAGCAATTCGAGTTATGGTAACGCGACGAGCGGAAATCAGTACAGTAGTTACAATACCAGTAGTAATAAATCGGTGAAGGAGTCGAATTATGATGGTAGCACAACTTCCGTTAGTAGCACGACGACCGTTGTTAGTAGCATTAACAACACATCCTCGCTAACACAAACAACATCGACGGGAGCGAAATCTACAACTGCATTAGGTAAGTATTTAAATTGCACTAAGTTGCAAGAAAATAGGAAGGATCATTGTTCCTTCTCTGTATGCTTTATTCAATTATAATATGCAGTGCAGCATGTAGTGTTTGATATTCCGAAGACCTGTAAACACTTGAAGATGGTCACTATGGCTTGCCTACATGGGTTGACCATAGTGGGACGTTACGGGTCGTAGTAGCAAAGTGGCAGTTTGTGTTATAACAATTTCTAGGTAGAACTACTCTCATGCTGCTTGCTTTGCCTTTAAAAAATATCCTTCTGTTAGTTGATGGGTTTACTGGACTGTTACTCACATTAGGTCAATTAGGTGTCCTATTCTCATGTACCACTTGAAAATGAAATTAAATGATATGTTTGAGTGGCCTTTCACAGGGATATACTTTATAGTTCCACACTGGGATGCTTTATCGCCGAGTTAGAAGCAAAAGTATAAACATAAGAGATAAGACCCAGTACTGGTACGTTTTAAATTGTACAGGGTGGCCAAATATGGTGAGGTACTGTATCTGGGAACCTATCCATTGTAGAGGCTTGCGGTAAAAAAATTTTTTACTAAAACGGCTAAGAGAAAAACTGGAAAATATGTTGAAGTTTCTGCAATGGCCGCTAGGGGGCGTAACTGCAATCTGGAATCTAAAAAAATGATTTTTCTGTGAATTCCGCTATATTAGCGTAACAAAAAAATGTCCGGTCTTTGAACTTGACGATAATCTGAACCTTTTTTGTTTGACAATTTTTCATGTATCTCTAAAAATGATGTGGTGGGGGGTATTCAAAGGTTTCCGTAAAGAACACCCTGTATCTTCGAAACGACTGAGCCGATTTTAACAAACTCAGGTTAATTGAAAAGAGTTATTCTTCGGCTATAAATATTATAATATTTGAAGTTTTGTTAGTTTCACATATCGCCGCTTGAGGGCTTTTTTCGACATTCCGACCGAAATGGTTAATTTTCTCAAAAAAATGAAATGCGTTGGTTTGATTTTTTTTTCATGAAAAAGTAGCTAAATGATGCCTAAACAAGCTTGCGAAAACCCCATCTCGATATCTTGCTCCTAACCTAAAATTTAGGCCAAAGAAAATTTTATACCCTCAAAATTTTATTTTTTTTAAGCGAATTTTTTCGGAATTATTTTTATTATATAATTTGTGGCCCTAAGGTGGATCGATTTAAAAAAGCAAGCTTACGGCGTAAATGCCCGAAATGCTGGCCACCACGATATAAAAAAATATATATATCTCAAGATTTCGAGATGCTGTTTTCGCGGGTTTGTTTAGGCATCATTTAGCCACTTTTTCATGAAAAAAAATCGAACCAATGCATTTAATTTTTTTGAGAAAATTAACCATTTTTGTCGGAATGTCGAAAAAAGCCCTCAAGCGGTGATATGTGAAACTAACAAAACTTCAAATAGTATAATATTTGTAGCTGAAGAATAGCTCTTTTGAACTAACTCGAGTTTGTTTAAATCGGCTCAGCCATTTCGAATATACAGAGTGTTCTTTACGGAAACCTTTGAATACCCCCCACCACTTCATTTTTAGAGATACAGGAAAAATTGTCAAACAAAAATTATTCAGATTATCGTCAACTTGAAAGACCGGACATTTTTTTGTTAGGTTAATATAGCGGAATTCACAGAAACATCAGTTTTTTAGATTCCAAATTGCAGTTACGCCCCTTAGCGGTCATTTCAGAAACTTAAAAATACTTTCCAGGTTTTTCTCGTGGCCATTTTAGTAATAAATTTTTTACCCCAAGCCTCTGCGATGAATAGATTCTCAGATACAGTATCTCGCATTCTTAGTTGGCCACCCTGTACATCTAAGGTCCTCATTTTGTGTTGTGGCAGTTTGCGGGCGTTTGTTGTTTATGCTAAAGGAAGTGTCAGGGCAAAGATAATTTAGGGTAAACTAGGGAAATCATTACAGAGATGGGTAAAAGTGTGAAACCAAAATATCTCTGGAGTTTCAAGAAAGCTAGTGGTAGGTAGGTACCTATAGTCAATTGTGTATTTCTATTTTAATTTTTAATAGAACATTTTTTTAAGTACAAATATTGTAAAAAAATGTTCTAGTTAAAATTTGACATAATATACAGGATGTTCCTTTACAAATTTTAATAAACTTGTATTTGTTAAATACCAAGCAAGTACACAATTCATTATAATAGCTTCAGCAGTCAAGTGTAGCACGTCACATCAAACAAAAAGAATGTCCAGTGTAATCTGTTCCTATCAAACACATTGGTGCTGCTTAACCTAACTTAAATTAAATTAAATGGGTGTTCCTATTGGGCAAATAAAGCATTATTATTATTTAAGTTTCACTTATTAATAGTATGTTCCATGAATGAACCGATATTACCGAAACCATGGTTCCGGTATTCTCCATTTATTTGTGGTGACGTCTTATTTACGGAACAATACCGAGTACCGATTGCAGAGCAACATAACCTCAAACGTCTTATCGTAAAAGTTGAGTTGTTGAGAAAAATCTGTTGCATGTACTACACGCATTGACTGAGGAAGCAAAAACAATACATGTATGAAGGTGTGATTCTGATTCAGTTATTTTGGTTCATAATTTTTCATGCTTCAATGATATATTTGAAGGTTGTATCTTCATTGATATTGGGTCAGGAAAAAACCGAAAATTCATGAATTTCGCAAAAATCTGTCAGGGTTCAAATCACTACATTGCTCCAATGCGATGATCCAACTTTTGCGAAAACCATTTATGATACTTGAGGTGGAATCGCTTTGTATAAAGATTTGTGGAGGCGGATACATTAATGGATTATGGATCAATAAATGTAAAACAAATTTCATCCAAATAATTCTCATAGGTCAATTACTTTAGGAATATTCTCAAACAAAATTAATTACGCAAGTTCCAAAAAATAACCGCACACCACTTTAAGAAATCATAACAATTTTAAATAACTGAAGTAATTGACGTGAATAATATTCCCTTTTGGTAACACTTAATCTTATCTCTCCTTGGAAAATACCGCTCCTTTTAGAAATATCGAAATGGATCGCTTCGATGGTACAGTTGACGGTAACTTTATGTTCATGATGAAGGCAAAATTAGATAGACGAAAAGTTTGCATAAATCGCGAATCCCAAGTAAACTGGCTACAACTTCTCGAAGCTAATACACAAGATCATGATTACACCCAGGAATAAAATACCAATGTTTCACTGTGTTGGTATTACACTAGAATTCCGATTATCTGTGTTCTACGGGACCGAAGAAGCACATATAACTGGAAAGCACGGATAATCCAAATATTATTTCTATTTTGCCATTTTAAAGAGAAACACGCACACGCGCGGTTGTAACACAATGTCAGGTTAAACTTCAGTTTGGTTTAACCGACAGATTTGAGAAATACGATTGGCCAACTTGTGAAATATTAGCCAATCAAATCCTTTAACCCACAATTCAACTATAAACTGAAGTTTAACCTGACATTATACAAGAGTAGTCTTCGGGTTTCGCCTATTAGCTGTTTGTTAATGCAGAATAAGTTTTATAAATTCTGTCAAGTGTTTAAGGTACTAGGAGTAGAGAAAAAAATTTTAATTTTTGCTCGGATTTTCCTGTATAAAAAGTTGATTACAATTATTAATGATTTGTTTGTTTGTTTTTTAAGCTAAGAATACAAACAACAACGTGATGTCGAATATACCACCGGCCGGCGTAACTCCCGTTATGAGTACACAATACATAATGAGCAACGTGCCGTTTTTCCAGCAGCCTATCTACTCGTTTGAAGAAATGCAGTTATTACAACAAAGGATGCCTCATATGGTGAGTAACAATGCAGAGTGCATAGAGGGAGAACCTTTGTTTTTCTAGACGGGTTATTATGATATGAGTTACCAAACACCAACAACGTTAACGGCGGTAAGGGACGGAACCTTGGCTAATGTAGCGTATTCCATTTCGGATGGTCGGTTTACACGGGGAGACAACAATACCTCACCGGTACCTTCCACTCTATCGCAACAGACGAGTACGGGACATCAAGCGCAGCCTATGCTAGCTGCCCAAACGGGAGCTGCACCATTTTTTTATGCACCTTACAATGCCTTACAGCCGACGTATCAGTTTCCAGTGTATCCTGTAAGTATTTCTATCGTTTAGTTTTATTTAAATAACTTTCCCATTGTTGTCATATGCTTGCATATTCTAATTTTGCATTTTATTTAACCCGCTTCCGATCGAAAAGAATATGCTCAATTGGATCCTATTACGTACATGAACATGTAGTTACGTTGTAGGTGTCTTTTAACAGCTTGTATGTTTATGCGTACATGATTCGGCAGAAATATGTTACTAGCTGGGGTTTTTTTAATCTGAATGTGCAAAAGTATTATATATTTTAATAACGTAATTATCCCGTTGCATATGTGACAGGTGAATGATAGGATTATCGCATTGCAGCAACTTCCAACCGTTACGAATGCTCATGGGTCTAATAACAGTCAGTATCCTAAACCGGCGACGTATGGATCTGGTTATGGTTCTGGCTATGACCCTCTCACGCAGACCCAAGATTATAGTAAAGGAGGGTATGTAAGCAATACTCAAAGTCAAAGTAAGGGGTCTGGTGCTAACGCTTCAACGGGTGGCTCATCTGCTAATGATTTAACTGCTATTTATGGAAAATCGCATACAGCACTGGGAAAAGTTAATGTAAGCATAAATTGTCTCTTCGTTTTATTGTTTATGTGCCTTTTTATATGATGATACAGATGACGAGACCGATGTAGGTGTTTGTATAGAATTAACGCTCGTATGAACAAGTGTTTTGTTTCATATTTGCTTATTCTATTGATAACACCTACAGTAGACGATTTGGCAATCTGACTTGTACTACAAAATAATTTTTTTATCTTACGAAAGAATGGATTCCTCAATTTAAATTACATTGTTTCAGTCGTATGATAAACAAGGATTTCATTCGGGAACCCCACCTCCATTCCCTGGAACATTACATGGGAATCAAAGTACGGCGTTAGCGCCTAGCGGGACTAACTTTAATCCGATGTACATTTCAACGATGCCACCACAACAGCACCATTCAACTCCTCTAATTCATCAACCGATACATCAGGTATAATGAGTAAATTTTTCAATAGTTGTGTTGCCAATAATGGAAACCACAATTTTTTATGTGAAAAAATTAAAAATGTCTCATTACTAGTCAATCGCAACATTCCACGTTGGTTTATATTGAAACTTAATGTTAATTGATTGTTATTGTTTTACGTGTTTCTATGCAGCATGTCCTTCTTTTTGGTTATTCAGGTTTTGTTTTGCTTATAGATGGAAGTACGGCAAGGCCGGCGTATGGTAAGTTAAATCTTAAAAAACACGTGAGCTTTTCTTGTTTTGCGTTATTGTCGTACTGCTGGTATGAGAATGACTTACGAATAAGATGCCTGTAACATTGCTTGTACTAATTCGTAATTTTTGGAGCGTTTAAACAGTAATTATGTAATAAAAACACAAATGTAATATGTTGAATAATCGACACACCGAAATGGCAATTTAAAGCTCGGATCAAAAATGTTTTTGTTCTTACTCAAATTATACTCTGTTTTGTGATAGACAGTTCAACAGAATACTGCACTGACGGTGAGCAAATCCAAAAGAGAGATGGAGTGTTAATTTAATATCATAACCTAAAAAATGAACATTTTTTTCTATTCCTAAATTGCACAGTTCCTCTGTAAAATGCTGTAACAAAAGCTTACTAACTTAAGCATGCATTGTGACATAATTGGGGTTAATTTGGAAGGGTGAGTAACAAAATTGAACTGGGAAATTGAATTATCTCTTAATTCCCTTTTTTCTGCCCTTTTGGTGTGGGTGTCATTGTAAAGTATGTAGTTTGAAAGGAGAAGTGATTAATATTTAACTGTGGCATTGAGTTACTATAAAACATTTGTTCCGTTGTAAGTGTTTGCATGGGACACAGTGGGTTGAAGGGTATATTAAACTTGGGTCAGTTGTTGAATATAGTAACAATGAAACCTTGAAAGGGGTTTATGTAAGTAGATTGGTGGAAATGTGTCTTATGAAACAGGAAGATACTGTTTAGAATATTCAGTTACTCGGAATATCCATCCACCATATCATTTCGTCAATTTGACAGAAATGAGTTTGGTTTAGTTTACGGTATAGTAGTGTTTCTAATGGCTGCAGATGCAGAAGCTATATGGGGTATTGATAAAAGCTGTCAATTGTAGATAGGGTTGCTGGTTGCACATTCTCCGACTGTACCACCAATTAGAACAGTTGTTACAATTAACACCTTAAGGATTTTGTTTCTTTAAAATTTGTGTCGAGATCAAGAATCAAGTCGGTTAAGACTTGCTAAAGAACTACAGAAGAATTACTTTATCTAATCACTGATATTTTGCTTTATCGTCGTGAGAGTGTGGTTAGGGTTGTTTAAGTGTCGTCAGAATATTCTAAAAAGCGAAAAGAATTGATTTGATTCAAAAAAGGACCAACATATGATAATCCCCTTTGTTTAGTCAACCTCATTGTATATGATTGGTAAAGGGTGGGTATATTTCGCACAAATAGCCTCAAAAACTTAATCTAGATTCGGCGCAATACGATTTCTGGCCATTTTTATTTTGTTTGCTTATATTAGAGGAACGGGCGTCCTATAATTGTTTTGGTAGTGGTTGGCCATTGATAATTTGTTTTTCTGAATGTCAAACGTCAAAGTCACAAAAAATCAGACACGTTTAAATTAAACAACAAAAGCAATTGTGTCAAATTTGACAAATGTCACATGTAAACACACAGAAACCAATAACAGGAACTGTAGTTAAATATTTCAGACTCTCAATTACATATTAACAAGTATTTATTTGTTTTGTATCAGCAACAAAAATTGGTATAGATGTATGTGACCACAAAATTGCTTATTGACAAATTTTGAAAAAAAATAATTTTTAAATCTAAAATCAATATACCTAAAGGTGAAATTTCTGATTATCATAATTTTTGGTTAAGAATGCAGTGTATCTCAGCTGTTTTTCAAGATAGAGACTTGCAGTTTCGCGACCATGTGCCAGTTTTTTTGTGAAACTTAACACCACAGTCAATCTAGTTACTTTCGTTTCTGAGACACAGAGTGAGAACGAAAAGTTGGGCTATAAATCCGGAGGTCGAGTGTTCGAACCTGGTTTGAGGTGAATTTTTCATCTGTGGCAGAGATGGGAATTTCCTTAGGTCAGTTTCATGCATTCTGCCGGCTACTCCGAATTAGGTTTTCCTGCAGTTTTCCTAATTCGTAAGGTAAATACTGGAGTAGTATAGAACAACTTAAGACCTTCTGCTGGGGCAACTTTAAAAAGCATTCAAGCCTGTTGAGGGCCTAGAACAAGAGGGACAATAAATAAATAAATAAATAAATCTTTTTGGGATGTATCATGTCTTACTATCCAAATAAGATAGAAAGATACCAACTTTGGGTCAAATCTCAGAAACGGTGGTCCAAAATTGTTTTGACTACGCCACTGGGTTCTACGTAACAATATCTAAAACATGCACTTTTAACCTTTTTTTCTATCTTACATGTGATAACATCCCAAAAGTCAAACTTTTCGTTTTCATTCTGTATTTGAGAAACAAACGTAACTAGATTGATTCTGTTTGTGGTATTAAAAGTTTCACAAAAAGTGGCACTAGGTCGCAAAAACCGCAAGTCTCTACCTTTAAAAACAACCAAGATACACTGCAGTCTCAACCAAAGTAGGACACACTGTACATTATTAAAATGTTAAAATTGTCGGAGTTAAAAAGTGCATGGGAGAAACAGAATAGGGTTGCATGTTGCTCCTTGTAGTCTGCATACCGCCTCAGTAATGTTTCAATAGACATGTTTCAACAGAAACATCTTTCTTTCGTGTTGTCTATAATATACAAATTAGAGAGAAAAAACTCTACAAGGTGTCCATATTTTGCCCACCACCGTCAGGATTTTGGGTATCTTCAGAGCAGAATTTAAAATTTCAAATGTAGTTTTCATAATAATTTAATAAAGTTACGTAGTATATTCAAAGCAACTAAAATACTCATATATTTAATTGTGAAAAGAGGATCTTGGAGATAAAAGATGACATTGTATCGATTGTTTTGATAGTATACAGGGTGGTTCAAATTCGTGACTTACCGTTGGGATCTCCGTAACGGCGAGAGATATAGTGAAGGTTAAATGGAGTTGTTCCTGTTTGTTAAAGCTTTTGAAATCTTTAAAAATATCACTGAAAAATTGAAAATGCAAATTTCGTTTTTATTTTGCTTAGCTTAAACAGTCGAAAGTGTCTATGGGCATGTCTTTTCAAAGTATGTGAATCTTTAATCAGAATTCCCATAACACTACATGTAGAAAGGTACAGGCTACTACTTTCTTATTTCTTATGGACGCCATATTGGATTTTTACAGAATGAGATCGCCGTCATAGTCATGTTGTCTTATAGCGTTTTCGATTGGCAAAACTCGTACAGCACGAGTGTTGCACGAGAAACTGAAGAAATCCATGTGAAAATTGCTCTCAATGGAACATAAATATTCGTAAATATTTGTTGTCATTTGTCCATAACCTCATTTTAGATTTAGGTAATCGTCAAATCTCTATTCTAAAAAATGACAAACGATTTCAGTATTATTTATGATAAACGATGAGGAATATAAATTTGAAATTCCTGTAAAGGACCAATTTTTGGCGTTCAGTTTAATGAGCAACTTTTTGTAAAATAGAAGTTATGGCTAGTTCATCATCTTCGCTATCGCTAGATGACCACAAAAAACTCTCCCAACGCAAGAAACAAATTCAAATTGTCGCACGTTTGTTTTGAAAATTTGTTAACTAGCAGCTCCACGAGCTCTCGGACCTCGTGCGTCGAAATTTGCACTGAGTGCGTAATTGTTGCATCACATTTGCCAATGGAACACAGAAAATTGCCCTAAAATTACCAATAGAACGTAAAAATTGCACTCGTGCAGCACAAGTTTTGCCAATCGAAAACGCTATTAGTTACTTGTTGATGTTTTGTTGAGAAATGAATGTAAAACTTGATTGATTTGGACATTTTTTTGTAAATGTGTGTAAAAGTATAGTGTGACACCTCATTGTTTTCCTTTTTTTGTTCTCTCTCATTCCGTAAAAATCCAATATGGCGTCCATAAGAAATAAGAAAGTAGCCTGTAGCTTCTACATCTCGCGTATTATGGACGTTCTGATAACAGATTCAGATTCTGCGAAAAAAAGTGCTCATAGAAAGTGCTAACGAGAAAGTTCAAATACGTTATTTTAGTCGGAAACTTTGCCCCTATTTAACGTACACTGTTATGGAGATCCCAAGTGGTGAGTCACGAATTTAAACCACCCTGTACAATATTTGATCTAAAATATTCACTAAAATGCCTTACTCAGATGCAGTAAAGCTTCTACATTCTGCCTTCAAATGAAAAACTTTTCATATCCAATTCCTTTCAAGGAGGCGCAAAAAAAGGACACCTTTGTGTATGTCAAAACAGTCTTGCATAATGTAATTTTGGCAATTTGAATGCGTGGCAAGTTTTAACCTAACTGTTGTGTTCTGGATCAGTGTTTGGAAATGTGTTAAGTTTTGAAAAAAAATGATGTACTTATGAAATAACTGAATTGTTCTCATTGCATCAAGTAAACTAACTTTTATGTGTGAACGTTAAATGTCCATTATTGGTAAACGCTTGTTTGCTTGTTATATACTGGCATCCCTACAATCATCCTTGACGTTGTTCCTCATTGTTGTAGGATTCCACTAGTACAGGTCAGCGTTCGCAAGCATCCAGCCAAGCAAAATCTGGGGCAAAGCAGAACTATCCGCCGTCCTATTGGAATCAAGCCTAAATAAGCTGCCCACCTGATCACTTTGTCATTCTTAGATAATGGTTTGTGGCAAATGTATGTGTGAAAAAAGTAACTACTCAAGCGAACCACTAATTGCCCTTTGTTATCTTTAGTGATTAACATTTTTTTTTAATGTGTCTAAAAGTAAATTATTTTTCTTTATATTTATTTTGAAAAAATGTGCATAAGATTTTATACAAAATGAACACAAATCTAATGTATGATATTTTTTATGACCATTTTGTCAGTTTTATTTTGTATAAAATCGAGGAACTATTTTATTTTTAGGTTGTAAAATCGTTCGCAATTTCTGTTACAGCTCTATTTAGGTAGTGGAAGAGGAGAACAAAATTTAATTTTTTTTTTCGATTTAGTATCTCCATGTGTATAATGCAGAAATTGTTTAAGACTGTATTTTATATTACAAAAAAATACATGATCCTTTTTTACCCATATTAGTAGAATGATTACTTATTGGTTTTTCATTTAGCTTAATTTTTTATTATAGGTGACAAAGTGATTTGACTGGTGTTTAAAGTCAATTTACAGGTCTCGCAAATCACAAAAAAATAATATGTTGATCGGTTTGAGTGCCGAGTATTGTTGTAAATATTAAAATTGCTTAGAAAGAAATTTCGTACTGAAGAAATCTGTATCTAGGTCTTTGCCTTGCATTTTACATTAGTAAATAGTATTCAGTAGGTAAATTAACGTACCTAAAATTTTGGTCATTTTGACTGACCTTGTGGTAATCTTTCTTTTGTGGAAAAGATTTGCCAGTATTGATCTTTGATTTATTATTAGGTTATGTTATAAACTAAATTATCTTTATGTAACTATGCTATGTATAAATAATCACATGTGTAGAAATCACGACTTACTGTATATGTGTAGTTTTGTTTTGTATTTGCCTGAGAATCTACAAATGAAAATACATATTAATATGGATATATTAATACTTTATTTTCCCTGTAGTTAATAAAAATAATTAATTTGTTTTATTTATTAGCTTTAAGTACAACTGAGACGTTTGAGCGCCTCAATCGTTTTTTCTAATAATTGTTTAATTTTCTTAGACAATTTGGGTTTAAAGAAAAAAATTGACAACTGTAAAGGGTTGCTATTTGTCATTGCTCATAATGCGCTCTTGAATAGAATATTTTGCAATTAAAATCCCTTTGAATTTGTGTTGACCGACTTTGTAATTGGTTTACACTTGTGAACTTTGGGATCAACGTGTGCTTAAGACAGTTTGGGGTATGTGGAATGAAACGTATACAAATTTTAAATGTTAATTAACTCGTTGCTTTTTTATAGGGGACCACAGATGACCATTTAGCCAATTGAAAATATCTTCTATGGAACTCGAGCTGAACAAAGTGAAAACAATTCTATTTGCAATTCATATCAACAGTTCAGGTATTTATCTCTTTTCGAACTTATTAGTTATTACATGCTAAATCTACATGATGAGTCGATGACGAAACTGAGTGCTGGTTGTAATGTGAGCAGTTGTATCTTGGACAAGTTTTTTGTGCAATTTACATTCTATCACAATTACCCCTGTGTCAATGTTGATTTGGCAGTCTGATTTTTTGCACATTTCTCTCAAACCGTTGTTAATACAACTGGAATCTAATTTATTTCTTTTTAGATAACTACAAACAGTTGCTGGTACCTCATCACATCACTAGTACACTGTCCTGTAACGCATAGAGCACCAGTAATCCCGATTAAAATTGGTGTTCATCTGCTTCTTTGTATCAAATAAGTAATCAATTTTTCCGGCAATTCAGTAAGCTAAAAGCAATTCCGCAAAGTGGTTATACAGAGTGGTGCAGGTAAGTTACTGATTCTGTTACAGGATAGTTTTATTTGTTTTATTAATGTTTCAGATCTTAATAGCAATGCGAGCTGTAGTAATGTGGCCAGCGGAAATCAAAGTACTCATAGTGAAAAAAAATAGTATATATACCGCATGGCCATGGTAGAGAAGTCTATTATTGCCTTCGCACCTTACACCGCTCAGCGCAAGCGCATCGGGATTATAAACTGTGCTCGGGCAATAATACTAGACTTCCCTACCTTGTTATATACTTTACTAGTTTCTATGTCGTTTTGCTGTGCGTGAAAAAAATATAATGGGATTAATAGGTATGACATTAAAAGAAAATTGAATATAATAATAAAAAACTAGCACCCAATTTTTTTCCAAAATTTTAAGTCATAAACCAAGTGCCCAATAAATTTTTGAATGTGGTATATTATTACCCAGTCATAATTTTGGTTTATGGAGGGATGGTGTCCCGGAATTAAAGGTAGTCAATATGGCAACCCTGTTGTGACATCAAGAGTAATCTTCCAGTATGTAAAGCCTTTATTTATTTTTTTATTATCCTTCTCTTGTTCTGGGCCCTCAACAGGTAAAAAAACTCATTTTATATGACTGTCAAAATGACATGTCTCAAACACTAATGTTTAACAAAGGCACATGTTGGATTTGTTCAAAACATTACTAAATTATACAATTTGTTTTAAATATTGCCCACGGCATATCAACTTCGTCAGGGGCCCTAGGCAGTGTACCCCCTTTCTCTCCTTTACTTCATCCTGTTCTTTTTAATAGTATATACCATGGTAGAGAAATCTATAGTATTATTTTGCCCCCCCCCCCTCCTTGAATGAAACGATTAAGCTCAACTTTTTGCCTTTCTAAAGCTATGTCCCCTTTGAATTTAATGCAATTCGTTGCAACGGAGCTGTCGAAAAAGCATTTTCCTTATTTTTGGCTTACATTTCCAATTCACTTCGATCTACAAATATGATAAGGAATCTAATTACAAAATTTTATCGTAATCGGTCCATCCGTACATTTTATAAATCGATGGCATGAACGTCGTAAAATTGGGAGGTTATTGAAAACACTCCAAATTTCGATTTTGAGATTTCACCGGATCTTGACGTTTTAAGGTCCCAGGAGTCCAAAACAGTGGTTTAAATAAATTCTTGTATGCTCGTACGGGCGGTGCAGGCGAAATTACCCGACCGGCGACCGATTTGGTTAAAATTTGAAACAGATGTTCTCTTAAATAGTCTCGAGAGCTGAAAAACTTTGGGAAGCGATTCGAAAAAGGGAAATGCCTGTGGTAAAAAAAATCGATATTTATTGAATTACGTATAACTGTGTAAGTAGCAACCCGCGACTTGACCGACGCTTAAATTTTCTTATTTAGTAAGGTATGAGCAACAAAATTTTGATTCGAGAGGTGGAAATTAGGTCACGGCTAATATTAATTAGTTTAACAGTTCGCGTTAAGAAGTTTTTACCCATCAGTGAGTTGACTGTGTAGTTAAATACAGTGGTGGGTGAAATCATAGCCGTGTAATTGATCGGTGCGATTGACGAGGTTTTTGCTACCATTTTTTGGTTTTTAGAAAATGTCACGTTACACCCATTGATTGTACACCTGTACAATCATTGGTTACACTGTTACAAGTTTGTTGACCCTGTATAATATACATGGAATGCACCCACTTGAGTTGTAGTAATTTTAACAAGTAACTAAAATGACGTATGGCAATGCTGTTTGTTACTGTCATTGTGACAGCGACGGCCATCGTTCTTAAAACACAATAAATTAAATTTGCAATGTTGAATTCGGCATATATTTCAATGTTTTTGACTTTGAAATGCAACGAAATTGAGTTTGGAAAACGAAATATTCAATGCCAATATCTAAATGGTGTGTGCTTATATACAGTTTATAGTCGAAATTTCTATATCTAACCTATTGTTTATTTAATTTTTTTTGTTTATTAACTGTATGTGAGTACTTGAATTTTGTTTCGTTTCAGATGCGATTCGTAATTAATTAGTCACTTCCAATTGGAAGATATACGAGAATGTATTAGCTTATGCTCACAATTTACACAATGAATTTTAACCACTCCTGGAATGGAAATAGGGGTAGAAATCGTGGCAATAGGGGCTCTACACGAAATTGGAGAGGTGGACACTATAGAGGGGGATCACATTTTCATCGTGGTGCTCCTCCACTGTTAAATTCGGATAATTATTATAGCCCTAATCGATTCCGTGGACACGAAAACTTCTCTAATTAGTATACACCAACCACCTGTTTGTTTTTTACCTAACCGTGTGCTTTTTTAGTTATCCACATTTGCCTATTGGTCAAAATGAACAATGGGCTCCAAGGAGTAGACCTCCGCTTCTGGTCAATCCACGACAGTCGATTCCACATAACTCGCATTTTCAACATCAGAACCCCCCCAGATCGCTATCACCACTACCCGGTTCGGAAGAGTATATGGAGCGAAACATAAGTGAAAAGAGTGCATTATTAAAACGTGAACTTGAACTCGAAGGCTCTGGTTCAATTACTGACAGTGTGAGACCGTTACAATCAGTGAATAGTGACTTCCAAACTGATAGTGCAAATAACAACTTTTTCGAAAACACATATCCGAGGGAATGTGATGAAGATAAGACGGTGTGTGAAGTGTCACAATCCCCACGTCGAAGTAAAAAGCAACGACCTATTTCGCAGAGCGTAGAGGAGATCCACCAAAAAATTATAAATCACATTTCTAATTTAAGTTATAATAAAAAAATGAATTTAGTAAATCTCTCGGGACCGTCCGGATATGACATTGCTATTCAGGAGATCACGCGACAAAAACGCATGGAACTTTCCAAGGTGTTACGAGATATGTGTCACAATAAATTTAAGGAGACTGAGGATAGCAGTCAAGTTATTAATGCTATTATTCCTGACTTTGATATTAAAATCGAGGAGTTGCCGCGAGAAGTGGTGGAGCAGCTTAGTAGTACTCTGGATGAGGATGTTACAGAACGTGTCAGTATGTGCATCGATCCAGAGTTGATGTTTCAGCAGGCCGCCGAGATGTTAAGTACTACGTTGGATATTGACAAAACCTGCGAAGAGGACAATAAGACACAAGTAGAGGCTGATTTTAATTGCGTAACCTTTGCAAGTGAACAAATTAGCGATGAACCGATAGTCGACAGAATAGAAAATAAGGTTTGCTTTTTTTTGTTAGATTAAACAAAAATTACTGTTGAAAATCGGTGTACTACGGATAGATCATTTACAGCTAGTTATTAGGCTTATAATAACATAATCAGACAATCACATGGTAAGTTAAAACCGAGGTTAAAACTAAACAGTACAAGGAATGTTGCATTTGGGTCATTGAATGTAACATTCATGCTGCTCTGTCACAACCCTAATCATTTTTTGAGGGTAATGTGGCAATACCAAATACCAGGGCAAATTCCATTAAGTATATTGTGAAATCCTGAACTTCTTGAAGTTACACAGAGCTCCTACGAAACCCTAGGGAACTCGTTCATAATCCCTAGATTGTAATCTGAAAACGGCCTTTTTTCATCCAGTGGTAAAGCTCTTTCAAGAAGATGAATTTATCTATCGCATATAGGGTGTATGTAAATAAATAATGGTGGGGTAGAGGTGGCAAAAAGAAACATTTTTATAAATAACTAAGTGTTGAGATATGCATAACTTTCTTTTTGAAAAGCTATATGTATGTAAAAGTCAGGAGTTTACCTGACAACTAGTTTTTTTTGCTGAGAGGTTGTGTAACCTTTATGAGGCACCCTGTACTTGGGTCATAGTAGTGTGACGTGCGATACTCCATTACTGGCATACTTGCTATTCTTTTCTTTTTGGTCTAGTTCACACTGGTTTATTTAAATTTGTGCTCATTCGGGCTTCGTTTTCCCCAGTTTTATAGATTTGCATGCATGTGCTCACTATCGTGACCCAGTTAACTTCTGACTCGCATTTTGCATTGTTTGTACTACGTTATCCGACGTTAGTCGTATTCTGCATTTTTTAAAGACATTTCTATCTGTCTATTCACAGGGGAGCCCAATCAGGCAGCATTTAGGTATACCAAAGGCCTATTGGTGCAGAGCCTGTTCCTCTCAATAAAGGATAGGACTCTGTTTTGCACAAGTTGCTTCACCCTCTCTGGTTCCAGAGGTTCCAGCTGTCTCCAAGGAGTTGAGCTCTGTGTCTAATCAAGGCGTCACAGTGATCAACCATATGCCGGTAGTTTTATCTGTCTCACCACAGAACTTCCATAATCCCAATGTGATGCAGGTGATACCTGTAAAGACAACAGTGACCTTAATTTGGTTTCTATTCAGTTTTAGAAGCATAGAAGATCCAAAGCCCCTTGCCCAGGGCTTGGAAAAAAAAAAAAAAAAAGCCAACGTGTTTCATTCCTCCGGCATCCCCGACTACAGGGATACCGGAGGCGGGCTGCTCAGGGCTTCCTGGCCCTCTTCAGCCAGAGAACGGGATTGTAAGGATGGGTAAAGTTAGGGATGGGAACGGAAGGAACGGAGTTAGGGTGCTGAGGGGGAGAGTACTGCTCCAGCATTTGCCTAGTAGATTTCAACATAATGCTAGCATTATGCGAAGCTACGTATGTCTGAGGAACAAAACCCCAGACAGAGCAGTCGGCAGCGGGATTCGAACCCACAACCTCCCGAATAGCATCGGTGAGCGCGACCACTGCGCCACGTGCCTCGGTCAGGGCTTGGGTGCCAAACGGCTATCAAATTTCGCTGATTTACTCCCTCCCCCCTTAAATTATTTCCTGAGATGTTGTTTCTCAAAGTAAAATGTCATAACTTTTACATGCGACAACCAATTGGACGTAACCTCATTTTTTAAATAGAACACCCTGTATATTTGAACCTAAAAAGACTTTTTTAAATATATAATGTAATCGCAATAAATAGGGAAAACTACGAAAGCGTAGAACGGACAAGGTAGTTCAAATTATGTAATCCCGAGATATAATGCGGGATTATACTTAATCCCGAAATATAAGTCGGGATTATACTTAATCCCGAGATATAAGTTGGGATTATACTTAATCCCGAGATATAAGTCGGGATTATGCTTAATCCCGAGATATAAGTCGGGATTATAGTAATCTCGAGATATAAGTGAGGATTATACTTAATCCCGAGATTATACTTAAGTATAATCCTCACTTACATCTCGAGATTACGTATAATCCCGACTTATATCTCAAGATTACGTATAATCCTTACATATCTCGGGATTAAGTATAATCCCGACTTATTTCTCGAGATTAAGTATAATCCCGACTTATATCTTGGAATTAAGTATAAGCCCGACTTATATCTCGGGATTAAGTATAAGCCCGACTTATATCTCGGGATTAAGTATAATCCCGACATATCTCGGGATTACGTATAATCCTCACTTACATCTCGAGATTACATATAATCCCGACTTATATCTCGGGATTAAGTATAATCCCGACTTATATCTCGAGATTACGTATAATCCCGACTTATATTTCGGGATTAAGTATAAGCCTGACTTATATCTCGGGATTAAGTATAATCCCAACATATCTCCCCGACATATCTCACATATCTCGGGATTACGTATAATCCTCACTTACATCTCGAGATTACATATAATCCCGACTTATATCTCGGGATTAAGTATAATCCCGACTTTTATCTCGAGATTACGTATAATCCCCACTTATATCTCGGGATTAAGAATAAGCCCGACTTATATCTCGGGATTAAGTATAAGCCCGACTTATATCTCGAGATTAAGTATAAGCCCGACTTATATCTCGAGATTACATATAATCCCGACTTATTTCTCGAGATTAAGTATAATCCCGACTTATATCTGGGGATTAAGTATAATCCTCACTTACATTTCGAGATTACGTATAATCCCGACATATCTTGGGATTAAGTATAATCCCGACTTATATCTCGGGCTTAAGTATAATCCCGAATTTTATCTCGGGATTACATAATTTGAACTACCTTGTCCGTTCTACGCTTTCGTAGAAAACACAAGTGATTAAAAAAAATTAAAAATGCTTAAGAAAGAATAAAACATTTAAGAAAGGTACAAATATTAAAAAAGAAACAATTATACCTATTGAAATTTTTTAATTTTTTGAAAAATCTTATATTGCACTTTAGTGTTATATTTTTGGAAAGCGAATTTAATATGCTCTTTTCCGAATAAAATATACAGAGCGTTCCACAAAAAAAAATTATGTTGGGTCTTGGGTTAGGTCCTATAACTTTTATTACCTGATCCCGTACACTTATTTTAAAACGGCAGATTATTCAACAGTTTTATAAAGAAACTCGTAACATCTTTCTATATCACCTTTAATAAATATAGTTCATTCTGAGATTGACAATTTTTTGATTTTCCTACATACATTTTAAATTGAAATATTTTAATCAAAAACTAACATATTAAGAATCTCTTTTCCAAAATATAACACCACAAAAATTCCATATTGATTCAAATAGATTCAAAAGATTTAAAAAACCGAAAGAATCAAAATTTTTTTGAAATTTTGTTGTATTTATCAATTGTTGACCTTTTTTTAAATGTTTTTTGAGCCCTTTTTGAATATCATCATTAGTGTATTATATTTTTTAAAAGTTAATATGCTATATTTTTAGATTATTAAGCGGCAGAGCAAAGCGATGTAAGCTTTATAGGGAAGTCGGTGGTGTCCGTCTGTCCGTCCGTGAACACCATAACTGTCACACGCTTGGACCGATTCGGTTCAAACTTTGCACAGTTGACATATATACATACCACATGTAACCAGCCTATTGAAAATGGGTCAAATCTAATGATTTATTTATTTTTTAATTTATTTATTATCCCTCTCTTGTTCTGGGTCCTCAACAGGCTTACTGAGTGACCCGCATAATACTTTTTAGAGGTGCCTCTGCAGAAATTACCATTAGTTCAATGGGTGACATAGTTCATGAACTTTAAATAATATTCTCCAGCAAGATGATTCAATCTTATTCACTGTACCCAATTTATAGCATTTGATGATCTATCTGTAGTGTATCTATTTCACAGTCTAGATACATGATTTAATCTATGATGGAGGTGTTTTAATGTGGATGTTTGTTTACAGGATTCAACGGATAATGCTGCACCTGACGAATCAATTAGCACACCAACCGTGCCCAATATTGAAAGTTGTCCACCACCAACATTTACTTTCGATATTACCGAATCATTAGAATTTGACAATTCTGCAGTTACTGAATCGATTAACACTCCAAGTGTTCCGAATATTGAAAGTTGTCCACTGCCAACATTTACTTTTGATCTTCCTGAACCATTAGAATTTGGTATTCCATCACCGGTTGCCGCACCACCGCCCTCATCACAAGAAACAGATTACATAGAAACACCTGTCACTGAATTCGTTAAACCAGAGGCCGAGCTCTATTCCCCTGGTCACGAGTCTTCAAATTGCAGCTCTCCAGAACCTTGTACTCTAAATTACGACGTCATGAACATGCCAGAGCCCGGTGACATTCCCATACCGCAAGAAGTGCATACATGCGCTCCCCCGCCAAACACAGATCTTGCAGAAGAGACACATACCGAATCAGACGTGTTGGATCTTAACAATAGAGGCAAAATATCCTTTAACTTAAATAAGCGCACTCTATTGAAAAATGATGAATTTACAGAAAACAAATCGGTAAAAGATGAGGAGGAAAAATCTCAAGCGTCCGCTGTTGAATCTCAAACGGAAGAAAAACTAGAAGCACCTAAAGTTGTCGAGAGCGAAATTCCGAAGGAAGATAAAGCAGAAAAGGTTAGAGAACGTAAAAGTCGATCAAAAAACAAAGAAGCAAAAGCAAAAGAGACGAAAGAAGAGAAGAAGATAGAGAAGGAAGGATCACCACCGAAGAAAGTTCATAAAGATCGTAAGAACAAAAGTAAGACAAAGGATGAGGATGACGAGGAGAAGAGGAAACAGGAGAAGAAGACAAAGTTGAAGTATGAAACTGAAGAACCACATAAAATAGAAAAAGAAGACAGATCTGAGCGAAAACGAGATAAATATAATGTTACCGAGACCAGCAGGCTGTCTTATGATGATGACTTAGAAAGGCGAAAGGATAAAAAAAGTAAAAATAAGTATGATGACGAGTATTACAGTTCCAAGTACGAGCGTAGCAAATTTGATGTGTATCAAGGTCAAGGTTATGATGATGGGTACCGGAAACGGTACAGGGAGAGTCCTGTTGTTGAGGATGATAAACATCGACGAACGGAGCATGTCGAGAGGTATCGTGAGGTAGAGCCTGATCTATATCATTATTCGAAGTATCCTGTTGAAATCGAGGAGGGCAGGAACAGCAAAAGGTAAGTCACTGATGATCGTTTGCATAGGGTTGTTCTTTCATTCTTAATGCCTCGCCTTAAGTAATTGTGGATGTAAATTGGTACATTACTGCAACTTCTCTTTTTTCTTGGGGTACTTAAACCTTGGCTCAAAAATTATAAGTATTGGAACGCAGGGTCAATAATAATAATAATAATAATAATAATTTTTTTATAGTCTAGGTATGTATATTTCATGATGTACAGGGTGGCCAAATAAGAATGCGAGGTATTGTATCTGGGAACTTGTCCATCGTAGAGGCTTGCGGTAAACAAATTTATTACTAAAACGGCCACGAGAAAAACCTGGAAAATATTTTTAAGTTTCTGAAATGACCGCTAGGGGGCATAACTGCAATCTGGTATCTAAAAAAGTGATTTTTCTGTGAATTCCGCTATATTAACCTAACAAAAAAAATGTCCGGTCTTTGAAGACGACGATAATCTGAACTTTCTTTGTTTGACAATTTTTCCTGTATCTCTAAAAATGAAGTGGTGGGGGTTATTCAAAGGTTTCCGTAAAGAACACCCTGTATCTTCGAAACGACTGAGCCGATTTTAACAAACTCGGGTTAATTGAAAAGAGTTATTCTTCGGCTACAAATATTATAATATTTGAAGTTTTGTTAGTTTCACATATCGCCGTTTGAGGGCTTTTTTCGACATTCCCACAGAAATGGTTAATTTTCTCAAAAAAATTAAATGCGTTGGTTCGATTTTTTTTTCAAGAAAAAGTAGCTAAATGATGCCTAAACAAGCTCGCGAAAACCGCATCTCGATATCTTGTTCCTAACCTAAAATTTAGGCCAAAGAAAATTTTATACCCTCAAAATTTTATTTTTTTAAGATAATTTTTCCGGAATTATTTTTATTATATAATTTGTGGCCCCAAGGTGGATCGATTTAAAAAAGGAAGCTTAATGCCGCCGTAAATGCTCGAAATGCTGGTCATCATGATATAAAAATATATATATATATATATATATATATGTATATATCTATATCTCAAGATATCGAGATGCTGTTTTCGCGAGTTTGTTTAGGCATCATTTAGCTACTTTTTCATGAAAAAAAAATCGAACCAATTCATTTAATTTTTTTGAGAAAATTAACCATTTCTGTCGGAATGTCGAAAAAAGCCCTCAAGCGGTGATATGTGAAACTAACAAAACTTCAAATAGTATATTTGTAGCTGAAGAATAGCTCTTTTGAACTAACCCGAGTTTGTTTAAATTGGCTCAGCCGTTTCGAAGATATAGAGTGTTCTTTACGGAAACCTTTGAATACCCCCCACCACTTCATTTTTAGAGATACAGGAAAAATTGTCAAAGCCCGGGCATTTTTTTGTTAGGTTAATATAGCGGAATTCACAGAAAAATCACTTTTTTAGATTCCAGATTGCAGTTACGCCCCCTAGCGGTCATTTCAGAAACTTAAAAATATTTTCCAGGTTTTTCTCGTGGCCGTTTTAGTAATAAATTTTTTTACCGCAAGCCTCTACGATGGATAGATTCTCAGATACAGTACCTCACATTCTTATTTGGCCACCCTGTACAATGTCATAAACTATAGGTACCATCACAAATCTGTGATCTTGTTAATAATTCCTAATTCTTATATTCTATGAAAAAACATGGAAACCACCGAACTCTCCTTAATAATAATAATAAATTATTATTATATTATTACAATATTTTATTTTATAGTTGATTACTGTCATGTATATTTCATAATATCATAAAATAATAATAATATAATATATTTGCAGAAAAAATGTTTACAATTACATTGAAATACATTTGACGCAAGTATTGTCAATACATTAGAAACCCTTCCCTAAATTCTTACACTGCCTACCAGAATTTTGTACACAATGTACAAAATATTTTGAAAAAATATCTGTTCGAATAGTTTCAATTGCCTTTCCCCTTTAAAAAATAGGACTACCATTTTTTCTTTCTCTTCGTTATTGCAAAAATGTCTATGCGACGTTTTCACGTGTCCCTAGTTGCACCTTGCCACATTTGCACGTACAGGACCAAACAAATTGTCAACTTTCATTTTTTTTCCATAGGTACTATCACGAGAAATCAGTTTACAGACAAGAATACGAATATCCTTATAACAAATACGATTACCCTTCTACGGAATATTATCAGCGGCCAGAGATGTATCCCTCTGAAGAGTATGATCAAAAGGTCCACTATTCTAAAACGCATAAGAATAAATATAAAAGGCATTCTAAGAAACACAAAAGACATCGAGATCGTTCTTCAGATTCTAACGTAAGCTCGTCTGGATCAGAAAAGAATTCCTCCACATCATCATTTAAGACAAATAAACAGACTTCCAAACAGTCTGATTTGTACGACAGTTCAGAGGAGGGGATGACTAATAGGCTGCCAAAAACATCGCTAATGGAGCGGTTACAAGTATTATGTGACACTAAATTAGGTGGTATTAAATTGGAACCGGTTTCTCCAAATCCTAATGACGATGCGCGCAAGTGCTCAAATGTAAATAGTGAGGGTGACAAATCGGGAAGTAAAAACAATAGTGATTCGCGTAAACAACCTACTCGTACTAGTGTTGATAAACAACCGAGTGACAAGGGCGATGAGACAACAAAGCAAAAAGATAATTCGTCTAGTAGAACAGTAGAAGATACTTCATCTGGCACAGCTAATACAAAAAATAGATCTGAAAGTGAGGATGATCTGAAAAATTCTTCCGAAGTGGAAAGTTCGGAATCAAAAAATTATAAGCACCGTCCGTGGAAAAGTCCAGGTGAAAAAAAATTCATGATGGAACATCTCCATCAAAACAACGCAAATGAAGATGGCGTGGAGGTCGATGCAGAACATGATACTCCCACAAATGAGGGGTTACTGAGCAAAGTTCTTACAGTTTCCGGGGAAGTCGATTCTTTGTCAACGGAAAAGCCCGCACAAGTTTCCTGTGCAAAAAATGTAGAGTTGCCAGTAGTAATGCCCGTAGAAAAGGAAACAGTATCAGAAAAACCTAAAATAATAGATAAAATATTGGCGCACGCTGCTACGCAAACTATTATTGGTACAACTGAGCATACCTACTCACAAACGGTGTTGGATACTACGGAGAAATTCACCCAAGCCACCTATGAGGAAGAGAAGAAGAAAGTATCCTCTTTTTCCACTCAAACGGTGGTTAGTACTGTAGCTGCAAGTACCCAAACTCCGATTGCAAAAACTGTAGAGAAGGGGAAATTAATTCAAACAGACCACGTGATTATTGTTGATGTGGCAGAAAATGTAGAAGTAGACGAGAGCATTCCAAAAACATTGCGATGTAAGCAGTTTATCGATCGCATGTATGAGATTGACAAAGAGATTGATCGCCTCGTTAAGTTGCGCCAGAGTTTCTACCATTTATTTCTTAATGTAAGTGATCCAGATCACGAAATTAAAGACCTAAAAGGGATTACTGATAGTCCAAAATCCATTCCAAAGCTGCCAGACTCTAAGACATCAAGGAGCACTCCAACGCCAAGTATTCCCGAACGTAGCACTTCTAAAAAAAGAACCCCACACACGACCAGTGATCGTAAAAATACTCCCGAGCGCAGCTCAAGGTCTCACCACAAACATACTTCTGCAGATACCAAGACAAGTACGCCGGAACCGTCAAAGCAAAAAACGGCGCAGTCTCATAGGGAAAGATCGCGGAAAACAGACTCAAAACCAGTACACATTTCTGATAAGCAGAAAACGTCAAAATCTCAAGAGATTGCAAAAACGGAAAAGAAAGAATCTGTAGAAAGGCTTGAGAAAAAGGAGACGGCTGCGTTACCAAGCGCAAAGGTCCAACACCATGGAAGAGGTCGATTGAAAAAAAGTGCACCTCATGGGTCCAACGAGGAAAAAGTAAAACCGTCACGCGAAGAACCGTCACATTTAGATGAAAAGAAGCAAAAAGTTACAGTTTCGAAAGAAACTGGTCGAAAGAGGAAACTAAAAAATGACGAAACTCCCGACAAAGAAGTGAAACGTTTAAAAAAAATTGAAACAAGTGAAGAAAATGTTGGTGACAAGGAAAGGCGAGCCAAAAAAGTTGAACCTGCTGAAGTTGCTCCGGCTGAGAAAGAAAAATCGGATGAAATTTCTAATAAGGAACAGAAACGTTCTAAGAAGTCAGATCCAGTGGAAGCTACTCCAGTTGAAGAAACTCCGAAAGAAGCAAAACATTCCAAAAAGTCGCCAGACACAATTGAAACTTTCAGCGAGGAAGCTCCTAATAAGGAAAAACGTTCCAAAAAGTCAGACACAGTTGAAAGTAATTCAGTTGAAGAAAGTTCAAATAAAGAAAAACGTTGCAAGAAATCTGACACAGTTGAGGCTAGTTCAGTTGAGGACACTCCCGCTAAGGAAGCGAAACGTTTGAAGAAGCTCGAGGTGATCGAAGCCAATTCGGCTGAGAAGGAAAAAGTTGAGGACACTAAACGTTCCAGGAAAGTTGACGCTTCTGAAGTAGAAAAAGTGGAGGATAATGAAACTAAACGATCGAAGAAATCTGATACGCTTGAAGCTAATCCGATTGTGACAGAGAGTGTTGACGATATTAAGCGTTCTAAGAAATCTGATGTGGTTGAACGTGGTATTGTTGAAGATAAACCTGACGATGCTCCTAATAAAGAGATGAAACGGTCCAAGAAATCTGAGGTTGTTGAAACTATCGAACGGGAGAAAGAAATAGAAGAAATTCAGAATAAGGAAATCAAACTATCTGAAGCAGTTGACGACGTTGAGAAAGCGACCACTCCTAGTGAAGACGTCGAACAGGAGACACACACTGAAAAAGATACTAAACCTGATGACTCTTTGGATACTAAAACGTCTGAGATGGAAGTGACAGACGGAGCGGTGGAAGAGGAAAAGAAGGACGCGGTTATGGACAATACTGAAGCAGAAGAAAAAACCGAGGTTGAAAGCAAAATAAATGGAAGCTTTATGGGAGACATCCCCGATGTAATGGACGATACAAGGGATGAAACATTCGAAGATAGGCCCATTACTCCCGGTGCAACGCTCACGAGCTCGGACCTTGCTTCACCGCCAAAAAAGAAAAAAAGGCGCTTAAGCGGAATGATGGCCCAATATCGGAAGAAGAAGAAAAAATCGAAAAAGTCTAAAAAGAAAGATGAGAAACATTTGGATTCCAGACACGAGTCGCCAGAGCACAGTGCGAGAAACGTTGAAACCGTACGTGTATCCGCACCCAGCAGTGTGAAGATGATAAGGTTTTCAATTGAGCAATTGGAAACAATGAGGAACAGTATACGTAGTAAACATGTTCAGGAGCAACCACTAAGTGACGATTCGTCTGTTTCAAATGAGAATCCTGCTGCAGATGCTGAACACGAAGAGACTAGGGAGTTGAGTGAAGAAGCGGTAGAACCGACAGAGGAAAATGCGTCTGAAACTGACGTGGTTGCAGATGACACAAACACATCTACCTCGTACTCAATGGAGTTTAAAAACTTTACGGGTGCTATTTTAGTTATAAAGGTTGGTAGTAATAGACTGTGTGGATTTAGCAAAAATAGAAGTTTCACTCATTGTAGTAAGTTCAAATTTAATATTTTAAACGTGCATCTTTTACAATACAAGAAAGGCTCATGTCAGGCTAATGGCAGTACCTATCAAGGGTTAACTCCTGGTTTTCCCAATTTTATTAACACAATGATGTGATGATTCTGCATTGCTGTTCTACAAAAGCGTAGGAGATTCATAGTTTTTTTTTTGTTAATTAGCACTAATTGATATCTCTATCATCAATATATCTATTAATTTCAACAAATTGACCTCATAGTACATAGATGCACATCATGGTGAGTTTAAACAATCATTATCTCCAAATAGCCAATAGAAACAAAGGTATGCTTTCGTTGGTTAGTGACGCCTAATTAACCTTTGTTTTTATTGGCCACTTCTTAATGATCTAATGATACTGAACCAATGATTGTATAAACTCACAATCAATTAATGTTAACTGACAGTTAGCAAGTCACAAAGTCCAATTGGCAATAGACTTAAGATCCCTACGCTTTCCTTCTCCTCTGTACTCTGCTGGCGATAATTAACAACTTTTTTACGCAGGTAATTGAAAATACAGTATTAGCGGCATCCGATAAGGGTCAACTTCTCAGTTTCGATATGCTTAACGGAGAGTTGCTGCAAACGGTGGAGATTTCAAGTGTGGCAGTTACATCAATCGTTTCTACATGTCGTAATGATATTACAACAATTTACTTGGGCTCTCTAGATACACGTGTGACAATCTTTAATTTCCAAACCAAAGAGATCGTCAAACAGGAAACTGTCTCAGAGCCCGTTCAGTGTATGGAGTATTCGTGGAATTTTATCTTCATCGGATCAGATCGAGGAACATTGATTCGATTCGATTTAGATGTAAGTGTTTGTTAACGTTAGGGAATGGTAATTTATTTGATAATCTTTCAGACGGAAACTGTGGTGGACCAAACGAAAATATCAAATTTTAATATTCTAATGATGAAGGCTTCAACGGAGGGGCCGCGGAAAATTTTAGTTGTTGCGACTCGTAACTCTCCCGTCAGCATTCGTGACGCCCTCAGTGGTCTGTTATTACGTACAATGGAGACCTCTTTTTCGCCCACGGTCTATACATTATTAATCGACAAAAATTTAATATATTGTGGTACCAGTCAACACGATATTTTAGTTTATACGTTCGAGGTTAGTTTGCATAAGTTGCTTAAGACAATTAAAGGTTTCAACTTTGCTTTGTACAGGATGGTCATCTGGCACGGCAGCACGAAGCGACCAAATCGAAAGGCGTGGTTTGCATGCAAATACTTGGCAATCTCCTTTTTGCCGGTTGCTACAATGGCAACATTTATGTATATAATATAAAAACGAACGCGTATTTAGGTATAATGAGCGGACCCGGTGGTTTAATGTTATCTATGGAAATTGTTGACGATAAGGTAAGTAATTATTTAAAGATTTCAAGTGGAAAATACGTACACAAACAAAAATTCTCACATAATACAATAGGATTCCCCACAATCAAACGTTACAAAATTTGTAACTCCTCCCATTTCTCTGCATTGTAGTCTTTCACCATTGTATTTAATTGGATGTAGTAGTTCCACCCAATGTAAGTTATTATCTTGCTCTTAATGGGAGTCTTCCTACCTAATATGGACAATTACAGCAACTGTGTAAAGGTGGATTCTAGCCTCTGTTCATACGTTCTCGTTTGTCCGTTAGCCAATCAGAAAACAGAATATTTTTAAATCTTTAATGACATATAGCTAGGGGCGTAGTTGTGAGAAGCAATTAAAGGTATACGTCTTTTGAGACAGGAAGTGGGTATATGTATAAATTTTATGATCATGCCCAGAAAAGTGCTTAAAAATGTGCAAAATATTGGGTTGTATAGTTTTAGGTAGACAAAATAATTCATTCATTTAACATGATCTAACACACTAATTTTTCAATTAAGTGGATTTAGTAGTTTGATGGTAACTTGATGGAAGCATAACTACATGTATTCTGATTAAGACTGCAGTGTATCTCGGCTGTTTTTAAAGATAAAGACTTGCGATTTTTGCGACCCTTTACCACATACAGAATCAATCTAGCTACGTTTGTTTCTCAGATACAGGCTGAAAATGAAAAGTTTTTTTTGGGATGTTAACATATCTTTCTACCCATGTAGTAAGACAGAAAAAAGATAAGAACTATCTTAGATATTTTTATGTAGAATCCAGTGGCGTAGTGAAAAAAATTTTTGGACCGCCATTTCTGAGCTTTGATCTAAAGTTGGTCTTTTTTAAATGGAATACCCTATATATCTGAACGTCAACTTTTTGCATTCTTTTTCCTGATTATATTGATGTATCACAACCTAAAAAGTAATCCAGGGCATGATAATAGGGTAGGTTTTTTTCTTTTTGTTCTTTATTTTGGGCAGTTTACATCTTCTTTATTTGATAAGACTTACGGTTGCTGGTTCCTAACTTACAGTGCTTAATAAAAAAATTTTATAGTGAAATTCTAACTTTTACTAACTTGTGGTCATTTTGCTTTCGATATGACAAACGTCTGCTATAATCCAGGGTAGCATGATAGGCTAGGGTTTTTTTTCTTTGTTCTTTATTTAGTGCAGTTTCAAGCTTCTTCAGTTGTTAAGACTTTCAGTTACTAACTTACAGTGCTTAATACAAAATGTCTATAGTGGAATTCACAATGAGATGGTAGTACACAGGCATAGGATAACAGCGTTGCCAATCCTACTGCTATTGTAAGTTTATTACTGTTTGACAAGTATTAAAAATATTTAACTTCACCGTTTTTTATTTCTACTTGCGGCCATTTTGACATCGCCATGGCGCAAACGTCTGCGATGAACTTATAGACTTTGGCAACATTCCCGTACATAAAAAGCATTGCGATAGCTCTGTGACGCTACCATCTGATTGTGAATTCTACTATAGTTGATGCTCAAGGTAAGTAGTTTTAAACCTATCTATTTAATTAGGAATAGAAAGTATATACAGGGTGGTGACTTGCGTAACGCATCATAGGGATTTCAATGTAAAATTCATAACATGCGATTATTGGCTCCCCAAATTATTTTAGAGTAATAATGTATTAAGGTTTTTGGTAGAAAAAATTTTTTTAAGTCATTCAACCGTATTAGTTTTCAATTTTTTGCATAATAAAGACGGAAAATTGGAAAAATAAAAACCCCATCTTTTTCAATAATCTGCGATGCCATGGAATTTTCTAAAACAAAAAGGTATCCAGTTATCAATTAGCAGCAGTTAGAAATGGATTTTACTGTCGACTTGGTTACTGTCTTGCATTTAATGGTGACTTATTCGAACATTTATTGCTAATTGTTATATTAGGAAACCGTTTTTAGTAATTTGGTTTTTCTTTATGTTGAATTCGCTGTTCTAAATATAATACTTTTTGATAGAATTTGATTTGTTTTATAGCAGACATTCCATGGCATGACGGATATTGGCGTAGTTTTTGTTTTAGAAAATTCCATGGCATCACAGATGATTGAAAAAGATGGGGGTTTTATTTTTCCAATTTTCCGTCTTTATTACGTAAAAAATTGAAAACTAGTACGGTTGAATGACGTAAAAAAATTTTTTCTACAAAAAATCTTAATACATTTTTGCTCTAAAATAATTTGGGGTGCCAATAATCGCATGTTATGAATTTTACATTGAAATCCCTATGATGCGTTACGCAAGTCACCACCTTGTATATTTAAAAATATTGAGCAAGAGGGAAAATTAAGATTTCTAATAAAGTAACCTCCTTTCAAATGAAAGACCCTGTATAGGTACATATTTTTCAAGAAATTGAGTTGAGAACATACTCAACAGAAAACATATATCAAAAGAAGACATACAAAGGGATAAGAAATAAATTACTTTATGTATGATTTGTTATAGTTACTACAAATCTGTGCTGTAGAAAAATGTATTTAAAAGTTGTGCACATTACTGTTTCAGATTATCGTTGGAACAAAATCAAGTAATTTCAAGGCGTGGAAGATACCTCCGGAATATTACGAGGAAAAGTGAACACACTGTAAATAGGTGTTTATTTATAATTGTAAAATACTTGTATATATATATTGTACACCTTGGTATAAATTGTGATTATATGTAAAAACTATCGATAGATTTAGTCTTTGGTATACAATATTCGATGTAAAAAAATTTTAGACCAATGTGATTAATTATTACTTTTATTTATTATTAACTTTTTAAGTTTAATTGCTTGTAAATATTTGCAATGTGATCATTGTTCAAATCGATTTAATTTTTTTTATCGCTCATTATTAAAACATTTACCATTTTCGTGCCTTTATTGTGAGAATTTGATTTTATAATTTTCAAACACTTTTGACCAAACCTATTTAGGAATGAGATGGTATCAACTGCCGACCTTTAGCACCTTCTTTTTTTATCATAGAATAATTGCATGTGTTCCATGATCATTGTTATTAGAGAATAATTGTACGGTAGACTGTTAATTTCGTCGTTACGAACAATGTTTATTGTTGTTTTAAGTAGTGAATTTTAATTAATGTAGCACTCGCAGTTTTATAATAAAATTGTCATTGATCAGATATGCTTTTGTTATTATGGGGGTATTGATCCATATTGTTCACATTGCCCAGTGCAGCAGTAAATTTTGTCGTGAAATTTTCCAGTGTATTCTGTATCTTCATATATGTGAAAACAGTGATATACAGGGTGACAATTTGAAAACTTACCACCCCCCATATCTTAGTAAATGAACGAGATATTTAAAAAAATCAATATCCGTTTCGGTAATTCGGAGGGGGAATCTCAATGACATAGTTGGCGACGCACCCCCTCACACCCCCTGCGCCCCAGCCACCCCAACTTTTAAATCTTAAATAGTGACCCCCCATGTGTGATACGTCGTTGGAAAGCTCTGAAAAAATACTTTCCAACCATACCAAATAGCATTACATTTAGGTTAGTAATTATCGTGCAAATCAAAAAATAAACATGGAAAATCGTATTTAACTTGAACTTCCAAAGCCGACTCGACAGCAATTCATTTTTGATCGCCAGTTATAATCTATTCTCAAACTCTTGTCGAACCTTTCCTATGTTGGTTTTGCAATATTTCGACATTCTTGATTTACTCTCTTGTCTTAGTTCGTCTAATGTTCGCCGGTTGCGTTTTAAATACGACAGATTTCAAATGTATCATATTAGCTTATTTTTTGATTTGCACGATAATTACTCACCTAAATATAATGCTATTTGGTATGGTTGGAAAGCATTTTTTCAGAGCTTTCCAACGACGTATCACACATGGGGGGTCACTATTTAAGATTTAAAAGTTGTGGTGGCTGGGGCGCAGGGGGTTGGAGGGGGTGCGTCGCCGCAACTATGTCATTGTGATTCCCCCTCCGAATTACCGAAACGGATTTTGATTTTTTTAAATATCTCGTTTATTTACTAAGATATGGGGGGTGGTAAGTTTTCAAATTGTCACCCTGTATGTCCAATTTACCTGTACAGGGTCGCTATTAAAGATGGAACCAAAGACATGAAAATTAGAACGCTTCCATTTGGTTATTGCACATATTTTGAGGTTGAAAAATTTCAGTAATGTGTTAAAAAAATTCAAGATGGTGGTCGCACTCAAAAACCATGGGTCAAAAAAAATTTTTTTAACCCTAATTTACAGGTCTGGGGTGGATCGCACCCCACAGCCACTTTCAATGTCCATAAGTTTTTTTTCTTTCAATATTTTGGCCTGGGAGCTCGAGTACCTTCCAAGTTTAGTCTTTTCTATCTGGGGTTCGTTCCACCCCACGCCCGTAAACTTGAAAGTTTTAGTGGCCAGTAAACTAGGGTTAACATCAAAATATGCGAAATAATTTCAAATGGGAGCTTTATAAACTTTCATATCTACATCAGAAATGGTTTGAGCGTGAGAGCTTTGGTTCCATCATTAATAGCGACTCTGTACAAGTAAATTGGACATATATCACTGTTTTCATCTATATGAAGATACAGAATACAGTGGAACATGTCACGATAAAATTTACTGCTGCACTTGCCCATTTGAACAATATGAATCAAAGGACAAACTACAGACTCACAAACTCATAAAATAGCGCAACAAAATATAATGCTCGCCAGGAAAGAATGCCGGAACACCTGATCCCAGTCTACAATCGTATGTTTTTCATATTAAACTGTACGATTGTAGACCGGCATCAAGTGTTCTGTGACCGGTATTCTCTCATGGCGAGTCTAAGGGTGTTTGTACACTATGCGACAGCGACGCAATTTATCGCACGCGATATTTCGTTCCGATATCGGGTGAAGTAAAATTACATTTAATAAACGCAAAGCTTGCACACCAATGCGATGTGATAAAATATCGTTGAGACTCACGAGGCAGTCGCAAATAATTGCGGATTTTATCACAAATAAGCACAGAATTGGTTTATTTCATGGGAATGTGTAATTTTAGCTATTGGTCCATTTTTAATTGTTTAATTTCTTTAAATTTTATCATTCATGTAAATTTGTATATTTAAATTATAAGATGTTAAAATTGCGTTATTTAGAATTAAGGAACATTTGGTCGAGTGCATTTTAGTGTTATCTGTTCGGACGCGATAAGCACGTTGTTATCGCGAAAGGTAATTGATTTTCGAGAGGCATGTGTGTTTAGCGCTGATAACAAAGGTTACAGGTGTGGGATTTCTTAAAAAAAATCATTTTAGCGTGGTTGACCTTATGTGGGATCTTGTACTCGCAACTACAGAATAATGCGACAATACAGACACGAACCGCATTGGTGGTGTGGTGAACACTGTGAGAGACTTTCATCCACTTTCCTTGTCTAACGCATAGCATGCTACTGTGGTCACATTTTTGTTCAATGGGCTTAGGTAAGCTACAGACATATGTTTTTTTTTCACTACTAGCGTCTGATGACATGATTATTACCCTTTTTCCACTTGTAAAGTAGGCTTTCTCAGCAGTTGTTCAAAGTGGTTAATAATGTGGTCATTATTAACCAGTAGTCAATAATGAGAACCATCACGCTGTCACTTTTAGAAATCACAACCAAAAATTTCGCTCAATAAACGTCTAAAATGAATATTTGCCTCCATCCGTCATTTCCACATTTCCCCTTAACTAGGTGGGGTTATTTTAACGAAAAATAAATGGATCATGTATTTCATTTGTGTGCAAAATCTGATATATTGAAATTCAATGCTTTTTTTGTTAACAACACCGATTTGTTTGGTTTAAAAATACGTCAATCAGTTGGTCACTTTTTTTTTTCAAAATAACACTTTTTTAAAATAAATATGAAAAATGTTTTTTTATCTGAAAAATTTGTAAAACTTGCAAGATCCGGTTTTGAATGCAAACTCCACGTTTGGTTATCTACATATGGAATAGATAAACATTTACACGTATAACCCAGATAACATAATTTAATGAACAATGATCAAGATAATTTATACAATAATTGAGCGCAAACATTTTTACTTTTTCATAAGTAGTCAATCTGGTTCATTTTTTGTGATAAATTTGTTCACTTAAAAATACCATGTAAAAACTACACAGGATCTGACCTGAGTATAAAGTAGTGTTATAATTCAGAATTTTTTGATTGTTGGAAACAAGGCGGAGGTGTTTGCAAACTATCCATTTTAGCAATTTTTTCCAGTGTAAATAAAATATTTTAATATTGTGAGAACGTGTTTGTCAGTAATGTTCAGTAATTGTTAATATTGTTATAAGATGTGGGCAACTATATAACAAGATACAAAAACAATTTATTTAGAAAAATGTGTGAGTTTTAGTGTAGCTGTAAAAGTAACTCGTTTGAGCGGGCTCTTGTTCATTATGATGAGGTAAGAATTAATTAGCTCCTCCCATCTTCATTTCAATGTAAACAATTATTAATTTCGGTAAATTTTTATGGGTACATAATTAGAAATTGCTTCGTTTTGGATTCCTTCTATTGTTTTGTGCATCTTTTTCTTAACACGATCTTGAGGCACTTTCCATCAAGCATGCAAAAATTGTTTAACGATCTTTTGAAAAGTGCTCAAACCGCAAAATCACGAAATTCGGGTCGTGTTTTGGATCCTTTTCGTGTGCTCTTTTTTTTAGAAGACATTCTGCAATTGTTTCCCTTAGAACAGTAACCTTCTCGACAACGACAATGCCTCGTTGAAAACGCAGGTTCTCGTTTTTGCGCATGCTGCCTATTAATTTTATTTATTTTTTTATTTGAATGTCACAATTATAATAATTGTATAGGTACCTATAAAAACGAGAAGTGGTGTCCGAAACGAGGATAGGTCTCTAATTAAGCAAAACGCCTTTTTTATCGTTTAATTAAAAAGATTCTTATCGATAATAATAATTAAGATTTTTACTTATAGAAATAATTATCAACGCCAACGCTGGAATTCTTCAGGTGTATTTTGGGGCGTATTTCGTCAAAGAAGTTGAGAATATACCTAACTTCCGCAGATTCCTAACTTCCGTACCTTAAGGCACCTAAAAGATTAAATTTCATGACCGTTTAGCTATTAGGCGCCCTCTGTGAAACTTACCGAAGAAACTGAGAAAGACTGGTAAAAATATAAGGCCATGTAACGCGCCGATTATGACCATACCTAAATACATACGGAAATAAAATATCTGGAAAATTGGCGATTTGGCAAACGCCAAAACCGTGATGCCACAAAATTTGGTGAGTGTGATTCCGGACAGCACCTAAAAAAAATCATTTGCGAAACGATTTACATTTGAGTCGATGTGAATTACCGAGCTGCCCATGTTGGCTAAAGCATCCGCTGCTTTATTTACAGATCCTTTACGTTTTGAATGGACGAAGGAATGAACTATGTGCCCGCAGAATTCCACCGATATTCCAACAGCCTACAATGCGCATGAGTGGCTATTGAACGATTTGATTTGGATGTTACTCACCATAACTAAATTTACCAAGGAGACGGCATTAAGGGTAATATTCCAAATGTACATTAGGCCTCCCATGTGGACAATAATCATTAGAACCGTTAAAATTATAGTGAACGAAGCGAATATGTCAAAGATGGAGATGATTAATATCACCACAAATACCGCGAGCAACGAGTATCCCAAGGATGTTAGAACTGTAGGCCATATATCCAAGTATTGTTCGTAAAAAACGTACGTGACACTAAAAATCACTGTTAACTCCCCTCCACTACGTTATTAACGCTCATTACCTATAGGGAAACACTTCAACATCCGTCATATTAATGGTCTCTGTTAAATTTTTTGCAATGATTCGCGAATAGCGCAATGCCTCATAGTAGTCTTTAGACGTTTTTAGCACGGTATGGAATGCCATCACATGCGAAGATATGACTCTAGCTCCATCTTCTTCTAAATAGTAGTTCATTCCCTGAAACAATTCGATTACAAACTCTCCTGGTAGTCATAAACGTTACCTTTGCGTATGCGGCATGTCCACCTTTAGCACACTGCGGTGTCGGATTATCTTGCAGAAAATACGGCAGGTACTTTTTGAAGTATTGATCCCAAGGTATATTGAGAGTGTTTATACTACAAGCTTCACAACCGACAGCCGAATTGGGACAAAACGATCCATTGGTTGGAAAATACTTGCAACACGCTTCAGTCTCGCTCCAATCTTTAAAGTCGTCCAACCACGACGATGGTTGTCGTAACAAGTAGGTGCTAAAGATGGTCATTGTATCATTAGTTTACTTAGGAGAGTACTTACATGTTTGACTGCTTTGACGCCTGGAATAACTGGGTCGGTACCGAGTTCGGATGGCATCCGGGTCCTCCACAGAATAGGTTTTGTACATTTGGATTGGTGTAGTCGACGTTGCCTTTCGTTACCCAGTAAACTGGTGGTCCTATTCCGAGCAATTCTTTAAGATGCTAGAAATAGTGTATTAGATTATTGCGCTGTCTTCTAGTAGGTACCCACCCCGAAATATTTTAAAACATGACTATCCTCGGGCATTGACAATTCTTGATCCAATCCAATTTCAATACTAGGCACGACAATTATACTCAAGCACAAGGTTACTGTAAACACGATGACTACCAAACACCTCACGAAGAACCTACGAAAATACGTTAGCGGAACGTGCTGCACTAGGTATAACAAAATACGAACTTCATAATAACTGGGGTATAGTATTTTGACCAAAAAGTGTATAGCCAGCTTTCGGTATGTGTGAAAACCCTCTTATCTTGCTTAAAGCAGCAAAGGAAGTCCAATCGGTTGTCCTAGAGGCGGAAACTATGCGATTATGTTCGAGATTCGCAAGTCTTACCTCGTATCGTTTATCGTCCAAGTAGAGCAGCGCGACGAATGCGGTGATTTGGAAGACAAAATCAAACGCCAATGCAATTACGGAATAAATGGCGAAAGTGTTCACTGCCGGCATGCTAGAGAGCGCACCAATTCCAAAGCAACATATTTCGGAAAAGCTGGTAAGCAGCATGCTGGGTCCAACTTTTGCCATCGTGAGACCAACTTCCTCTTCAATCGTTAGGTCTTTTTGCCTAAATTCTCGAATGAATCGGAATTCTAGACTAGTGAGTTATACAAACCTTGGTCTTCTCTGATGGGTTTGTACAATGATGAAGATGTTGTCGACACCTACTGCCAGTACTAAAAACGGTATTACTTCGATCGTTAGGAGAGTGGTTGTAATTCCAATATATCCGCAAACACCGAGCGAACAAATTACAGAACACAGTACTATCACGATTCCACCAATTCCCAGTGTAACTTTGCTATCCAACTGCAACGAGTATTTACGTACTCGATACAAATTTCTGGGAGTGGTACTTACGCATAGAGTGGCTACGGAACGAATTCTCCCCAGTGCGATGGTGATGTACGCGAACATTACCAGGTAGCTAATAACTGTCGTGAGGATTTCAGCTTGCGATACACGTAACAGTTCATCCTCGATTGACCTCTCACTGCTAAATGCTATATCTATAAAGTCCGGTCTTTCATCTGCATCCCACTCCTTTAATAATGCGATAAACCTAAAGCCAGAGTTTTTGAGATTGAGTACATTATGTGATTAGGACGTACTTTGCTTCCCATTTAAAGGCGGGCTCCAATTTCTCTTTATTCACCGAGTTATCAACTAAAAACGTGAGAGTAAGCCCAATACCATCAGTGAAATCTGACCGTGTAGCTCCACCGACAGAAGTACCAGGCTCGACTGGTCCTCCATAAGGTGCCAAACATTCAAGACTGTATGGACTCCTGAAATGATCTTCTTGTAATACACAAAGTACAAACCGGCATACAAATTCTTACGTCATGCAACGTACGAGAATCTCCAAATAATCTTCGTGCTTCTCAAAATAGTCGATGTCGTTATTATACAAACCTAATAAAGTCTGGATGGTGCAGTCATTAATGGTTTTGGGTCCTGTGAACGAACTTGCGATTGGACTGAAACATATGTTTTGTAAGCCAGCATTTTCGTCTTGGCCGATCTGCAATGGATGACATAAGTAATGCTCGATCTTTTTATTGGGTCATACCTGCTCGATCTTCTTTTGTAATTTAAATACTTCCATCATGAAAGTTTTATTGAAAGCAGGCCCCATTAGTATCTTCCCACGAACTGATTCATACTCAAACTACGAAAATGTGCATGAGGTACCTACAGTAAACAAGTATATGCTTACAGGTTCGATATTAACCGCTTTAATAAAGATTTGTTCCGTTCGATAAAACGGCGAAAACTCCAAATCGAAGAAATCTTTTTCTTGGCGACTTCTACTTGTCGGCGACGCCCAAATTTCTACTGGATCAGTGGTAACATTTAGGGAAAATGCGCCGTATGTTAACCCAATAACTACCCACGAACACAGGAAAAGTATAACCACCGATTGCCCTGCGACACCTAACGCAAACGCATTAAAAAGTGCTTCGCTAATTGGCGAAAAGCTTACCTTCACCAAGCGACTTAAAGAAGCGCTCCAAGAAGTTAAATGTGCTTACGTCGACCTCCGGTTCCGGCTCTAAATAATCGATTAGGTTAAAATGTAAAGGTTTTCTGGGACATTACCGTCGAGATTATAATCCGGAAATCTTTTGTGAGCAAAAAGGGCAACTATTACAAATAGTGCTGAAAGTGATAACAGGACTATTCCCACTATGAAGGCGTATCCATTTATCCCCAAAATCTCATATCCGACGCCGAGTGGTTCAAACTGGTCGATGGTGCAAGCTTGGGGGCAATCAATACAGCTGCACGACTTGGAGGTTTCCTAAATAAATCAAATTATAGCTCGCCGTTATACATATTAGATATATCCAAGAGCCTGGGAGCTCGCGACATAAAATCTTGGAGTTTTGGCGTAGAGATAAAAGTGGGTAAGGGTGATAGGGTCTACTTACACATTCTATACACTTATACAGTGCTATTTATTAAGAGGTAGACATAGGGATTTACATATATTGTTTTTCCCTATGTCTACTTTTAAATGACAAAATCTTGTCTGAAGGGCGCCTAATTTTATGCATCCAAAATAACTTCTTAAAACAAATAAAAATCTATCTGTCATTATTAATTAATTTGCATCATATTGTTATTTTGACGTCACAGAAAATAAATCTCTTACTTACGCTCTTTGAACTAATACCAACACTATATCAATTGACAATATCAAGTTTTTCTTCAGTTGAATACATCGGAACCGAACGAAAATTGAAATACAGAAGCCAAAGCAACAATATTCAAATTACTTAATCTGACAACCAGACCTTTACTTGTTTTAAGAAGTTATTTTGGTTGCATAAAATTAGGCGCCCTTCAAAAGAGATTTCGGTCATTTAAAAGTAGACATTGCATGTAAATCCCTATGTCTACTTCTTAATAAATAGCGCTGTATATAAGATAATGTAAGATTGGGTTTAGCATGATTTTATTGAAACCTTGCTTAATTGGAGGACATTGATGATTGTACTGTCAAGTGTATTCGGGCGGTGTATTTTTTATGTTAAAAAGGAACAAAGTCGCTTTCTAGAGGGAGCACGAATTAATAGTATATTATATACCAGGGTATAACCCCAAGGGCGTAGGACGTACTGTTGTTAGGTTTAGGGAAAGGTAGCGGCACATTTTTATGAGATCATAAAAGAGTATTAGGGTTTGTTTTAACTATGTTGAAGTAGACCAAAAGTCAGTAAACCAGCATCAAAATTACACCCCTCAAGTTTTCCTTGCAATTTTTTATTTTGGGGTAGGTACCTAAGAGTGTGATCATGTAAACGTACAGATTGATCGCATCTAAGTAGGTAAGCTAAAAAAATTTCTGTGGCTACCACTCGTATGATGCAATATTTTAGTCATAATATGGGAAAACGTCAAAAGTTTGTTGTGACTTTGACACACTTGCGCATGCGCGATTTTTCTTTCTTTTATGTCCAAGAATATGTCTACCAAATTTGTTGTCAATCGGTTCATCCGTTTAGCCGGAACTGAGAGTATACTAGACAGACAGACCGACATCATCGAAATTTTGTTTGATTCGGGGGGGGATCCTCTCTTACTAACGAGCGGGTGGTAACAATTTAAGCGTGGGACCGGACCGTACTTACGTCATACTGCAAGTGACAAGGAACGACTTCCTTGTGAAACTTCCCATCTTCCGAGTCTTTGGGCACTCCCAGAAACCTGATCGGATACGGCGCTAGACTGTTTCCTAATCCAAAGTAGTCAAACCACCTACCAAAAGGCAATGTGAGATCATAAAATTAGATACGGTGGTAACTTTTACCGGTCAGGCGTGCAGTTTTTCTCCCCCCAAGAGCCGCATGTCGTTCCCAGAACCAGATCGCCTGAACTTGGTAAAGCCACGTTGCGGCACGATTTGAATGTGCCTTCCATGTACTCGTTACTTAAGTTGAAGCTCATGCTTGTGATGTAGTTATCTGAAAATCTTCCGATAGCAACATGCCATTTGGGAATTGTACAACTTACATTTTGGGTTAATATTACCGTTCGGTAAAGTGGTAAAGTTAAACATGTACTCGTCTTGATTCGTCGAACATGCCAAGGCGCAGGTGTATGATCTTAAATTTCTAATGCACGTCGGACATCGTTTGTAAACTTCCATAAGTTCAAAGCTTTTTAGAGCGATCTGCGCTTGTTTTATGGTGCAGCATAAAGGTGTTTCTCCTAAAACACGTGGTTTGATTAGTCTCAAGGTGACAGATTCAGCAAGTACTTCAACATTTGGGCCTGAGGCCCAAAAACAAAGTATAGGTAAATACAATTGGCTGATAACAATCTTCTCGACATTAGTAGAAAAAATGTTATATAAAACAAATGAATCAATCCGCATTATATCTGAAGAATTTAATAGCTTTGATCTTATCCAAATAATTTTAATTTTTGAATAGAAAGGAAGTTTCTTACCGGGTTTTGTAGGATCTTTAAAAAGTTCAGGACAGACTTTAACTAAACTTTTCGAGACCTTCTCATAAATGGGATCTGTCGTGTCCAGTAGTTTACCCTCAGTGGTCCAATCACAGTTAAGATGGACACCTTTGGTTTCATCGTAGTGGCACACATCATACATTTTGCATTCGCTGCTCACATTATCAATGTGCAAAAGCACGTATAGTAGAAGGTATAACAATGTCTTCATTTTTAAAAATCAGTAAATTCCAAAACTGCATAAACCCAGCCGACTTACAGCAGACGAAAATTATTAATACTACTCGATCTATAGTGATTTCCTAAAATTTATCTTTGGAAGATGACGATAAAAAAATAATCTAGTAACTGATATTGATTACTGTTTCATACGTAATTCAGGCTCATTTATTACAGGTTAATGATATGAGACACTTACATACAAAGTAGCAATGAATCTTCAAATTTTGACTTCCCGTGCTCCGATTTTTGATACTTGCATTATCTACTTATGTACTAGTTAAATTAGCCTTTCAAGATCAAGCTACCTTAGTATCAGGAAAAGTCTGATCAAAGAATACCTTTGCTTGCCTCATTTTCTTGGACCAGTAGGAATTAGGATTAGGCATAAATGAGTATCTGGGGTTCACCCTGGGGTAATAATAAGCGAATGTAGACCATACAATAGTGCGTGCCCCACTGCCTTCATGGAATTCGTTTCAGGTATGGCAGGGCTAAACTAAGATGGCCCTTACACACTTTTCCCGTAAAACGCCGTTAGATGTTCTATCTCCATTAATATTATAAATTTATTGAATCCAGTTCAATTCAGTGACAATTACGATTAAAACGCGTGATAGTTACCTATATATAAAATGAGATACATATAGTAGGTAAATAAGAATGAAAGTAGTTGCTTATCTCCAAATAAGTACTTCACCGAATTGATTACCTACCATTTTTGGAGTGATAAAAAGTTATGCAATCTCAAGGAAAAATTCCTAAAAAATAAATGTCGTTGTCTTTCTTTATCCTAAAGGCCATTCATTTTTCAATCAAATGCTATGCGATGATAGACCAGTTCAAAAGTTAAATTTGTACAATGAGATACATCATGCTTGATAATCATTATAATTGTTTAAAAAAGGCTCGTTGTCGATAGCTATTATTGTCATGTCGGTTACAATATCTGGAGAACCTCCACTTGAAATATTACATTTATTTATTTCGGAAAATGCTATACCTACGTCGAATCTTTGGATTTTAAATTAGGTGTAAAGTAAAGTATTATAGTTTTATGTTTTGCACTCAGATCATTATACAATCAATTAATTTTGATACACAATTTAATATTAATTTGGCGGCAGATTTTTTTTTTTGGTAAGTTCTTTTTTCCCAGTCTATTTCTGTTTTTATTCCGTGAACTACCATTTCGAAAGTTTATTTTTGTAATGTAATTTATTTCGACTAAATTTCAGAAATTTCACAATCTTCTAATAATAATAATGTTTATACTTATTCGTTTTCAGCAAAAAAAAAAATGTAACAAATTATATCGAAAATGTGTAATAAAATTTACGTTTTTGGTGTAATGTTTGCTTAATTTATGTTTATTGATGTTGATTTACTTGGCCTTGCCTCTGAAGTAACCTTCATGTAAGTTTTGATAATTTTATTTTAATATGTGGAAATTACCGATTCGTTTGATGTATGTACTGACTTGTTGTTTGTTACTAACAATTTTCTCCATGAATGAAGCAATCATGGGGGTGTTAAAAAACTGTAGTCAAAATTGAAGTACGACACCTAATTCCGTGATTTCTTCGACATCCAACGGTAGGTTCGAAACCCCGAAACCAGGGGCGGATTACCCATCTTGCAGGAGCGGGATTACGCTAATCAAAGCTCTTCAGTTTAGAATCTATGTGCGATAACTAATTTCAATAATTTCCACAAAGGTTTTTTGTTATAATTTGCCTACAAGGCCATGTAATTTTCCATCTTGCTTTTAACAAAAGGACTTTATTGCACCAAAGATGAGTCACATCCTGTACTCTTAACCCTTTCTCAGAATTTAGTTACTTGCTCCAACCTGACCCATTGTTCCCAAAAACTTGCTTTTAACCTTGAGTGTAACCAACATTGTATATATGCATTTACTATCTTTGTTAACTACTGCTTAAACTTTTACAAAATATTTTGTTAATTAACTTTTGGACTGTATTAATCAAACTGCGACGTTTTTCTTACGTCGTACTCTTTTTACCCTTAGCAGTTATTTTGGCGGGGGTACGACACCTTTTGGCTTTGCTTGCTTTGTTTATATTAATGTATATCAACTAAATTTCCGGGCTTTCACAATCTTAATAATTTCGATCATTAACAAACTTTTCACAATTTCAGTGTTTTATTTAACGTTCTTTCCCTACTGTGCTTCAGGTCAAAGCGTTGCCTTAGATGTTTGACACGTGCCACTTTTCAAATTTAAGCGGGATCTTGTTTAGTTTTGGAGGGAATAGTCATTTGGGTGGCCATTTTTTAAACGTTGCCGGATTGACTTTATTTCCGTGTTTTTGTAGTGTGAAGTTAGCATAGAACCTGGGGGTTAGGTACACTACACAGGGCTGATTTTATTTTCGTGTTCTTGTAGTTCGAAGGTAGCGTAGAACCTGGGGGTTAAGTACACTACAAATTTATCTGTATTATTATAAGGTTGTAACCATCTCTAACAAAATAACTCTATAGCGCTGTTACCCTCAGTGACAAGGTTTCAATTGCTCACAGCACCCAAAAATAAAAAATTAATTTCATACTCCCACAAAAAGAGTGTCACTTTCTGACTAGATTCGGACAATTAGTAATCGCATCACATGCATTTACAATAAAATTGGCATCTACTGTCCAAGGGGTTATGAGGGTCTGCATTTTTTAGCCAAACCGTCCCCTTCCGTGAAGTTCAACGAATTGTTAGGAAAAATGCAGAGGCTTATTTGGCCTACCATTGAGAGTTTGCATTTCAATACTCACTTTTTTGATAATGTGTGCAATATAGTATATAGTGGATTAGGCCTACTGGGGACACCACTAAAAAAACGCGCCTATAGCTTAACCTCAAAGGTGGTGTGGAATAGAGTATCACGATTATTTGCTGTATTATAGAAACCCTATAATCTATCGTTTGAGCTCCGTCAGATATAGAACCCTACTTTCTAATAACACAAGCTTCCAGGGTTGATTACACCTTCTCATCCCCTTAGGCAGTGGATACGAATTTTATTGTACCTAAGTACATGTGGTTAGTTATTACTACGTGACGGGTAAGTTATTTTGTTTGGAGTGGTTCCAACCAAATCTAATACAGATAAATTTATGGGTCACGTCACGTTAGAATACCTAAATCGTCATGAAATAGCTTGGTTTGTGTGCGTTTCTTATCTGACTGAATTCTCCGGCGGCGCTGGTCGTTTGGGCTAGTTCGACGTGTTGGCTGCAAAGTTCACACGAAAAAACTTGAACACTTCAACGTTGCCATTTTAGAGTTGTATGGTTGGTTGCCTAAGTGCCAGTAAGCTTCATTACTTTTTTGTATGGTACATACTATTTTGGTTGGGGGCTTAATACGCTAGATTTTTGCAATTACGTTACTTTGAATAAATTAAGAGGTACAGTGGCCAAACTACCAAACCAAACAGAAAAGGCTACAGACAGTCCTGTCTCCAAAATTCAGTCAACTTGTAGAAAAACCAGATTTTGCTAGTCTCACATAACACACAATACACCCACAGCCTGCACATGACTTCCACACATCTTTTTGATATTAGTTCCTATTTTAAGGTCTTAATAATACACCATTCTTTCTCGAAACATTTTATGAGGGAAATGGCTATAACATTACTGTAACATTATTAGAAGAAACTAGTCGCCTTTTAAATATTTTTTAATTCTGTAAAAAATTACAAACAGAAAATGACCAGATTTACGAAAGTTGATATCTGATATAAATAATTAAAAATGGAACCACCAAAGATAACAACAAAATAATTTCAAGTACACTATTCTATTAGTTTCTTCGCCTTAAAATACCTTCTCAGGTACAAAACTTGCCACGTCGCTAATCCAAGTAGGCAGGCCATGGAAAATATGGAAAAATATAATACTTTACTATTTGTCGACTCTAAAAACGAGTATAGAAGAAAAGATCACTAATCAAAATATTAGTTACCATTTGTATCACGCATTTCTTCCTCGCGCTTTCGCATAATTGAAAAGTCTTTAACAATCGCTTCGGATAAGTCTTCTAGAATTTTTAATTCTACTTCGATCGGTTTTAGTTTAGCAGCTTCACCAATAGTTTCATAGTTTTTAGCTTCAACACCGTGTTTTATGATAAGGGAAACTTCCTGTGCCAGACCACGTTGCGCTGCAAATGATAGTTCCAGGCAAAAATTCCAATGGAAATAACTTACTTTGTGGTACACGAGATATAAAACAAATCTCGAAATTGTCATAAGTCTCCGTTGAAAAAGAGAATTTCCCTTTCGATATATCTTCGTGCTGTGATAAAATGTGTCCTTTCGAATCTCTAACCTACAATGGGCAAAGCAGTTGTGAAAATTTTATTTCCACGTTTTCCGTGTACATACCACGTAATCTATTTTTTGACCAGGTGCTTCCGATACCTCGTATTCCCCCAAAACTAACACATTCTGTTGCAGTTCTTCTTTTAGACACTTTTGTGAATTTGGTTCTTGTGTCCACATAATACAATTAACAGACACTAGAAATGTTAATACTAAACTAAGGGAATTAAATACGTCCATTTTTCTCTTAATTTAGTTATAACATCGAAGACCACAAATTTATTACGTGTAAGATGTTGATAAAATTGATACAAAATATACGAAAAGCCGCAAGACCGATGAGGTGGCCCAAACTTTTCCAATGTCAAATTGGAACGTTGCCATGCGAGTCATTTTTGATAAAAGTAATTGAATTTTAATTATTTTTCATAAAGTATAACGCAATTTTATAAGATGTGGCAAACGCGCTTTATTAATGTCAACACTACGTTTTTCATACAAGTTCTTTTATTATACAATTATTTTTCATACCTACCAAACGTTAGATGACAATGTTGCCAAGTTTATTAAAGAGTTTGGTACACTAGATCGTATACAGGATGGTCCAGACCATTCATTTTATAACACGGGGGGATTATGGATTCTACAGGCCACATTCTATAAGAAAGTTTTTTCCGGGTCGATCTGAGACAATTTTTTTTCGGGGCTCAAAAAAAGGCAGTGTATAACCTTCCTGTTTTACCAAAAATTGACTACACCAAAATTTCTCTGGAAAACACTTTTTCTTATTAATTTTGGTGCGTAGAATCCAAAACAATTCGTACTTTTTCGATCAGACTTCTCAAACAAAAGTTATAGACTAGAAACCAATTTGGAAAAAAATTCAAAAGGCTGTAACTTTTGAACTAGTAGCCCAATCTTGGAACTGTTTGAAATTATGGATTCTACAGGCCACATTCTATAAGAAAATTTTTTTTTATCCTATACAAGGAGAAACTTACATTTTCTCGCCTGTGTGAGGACGCGAAAGAAGACAATTGCACGCATGGAGCGAGAAAATTCAATTTTGTCGGCTAGGCGAGAAAAAAAATACGCCTTATGTAAGCTAGATGGCGCGGTTGTAATAAAATGTCTAAAGTCACTAGATATAGAAAGTACCGCAATCATCCGCCATTTTTGGGCAAATTTGCTGCCAACTTAAAAAAATTGACAAATAAAATCTGAATAGCTGTCATTTTTTATAACCAACTTCATAGTACTGTCATGTTTTATAAAAATATATACAGATATCTCCAAACAGGTGCAACAATCCCTAACATTAAAGTTACTAGAATCTGGTAACTTCCGCCATTTTTGGGCAAAAGTCATGCGTTCTCTCTCTAACACACGAGCCCAATGGATTGCGGTACTTTCTATATTTAGTGACTTTAAAAATGTCAAAGAAGTTATTTCTTTTTAATTAAATAAGAAACATAAAATCGTCAACACTGATTTAATAATTAAATTTACCCTATGTTCACTTTATTTTACTGAATTCAAGAATTTATTTAATTACAGCGAACCTATACCTATCAATGTTTCGTGAATTTGAATACTTTCCCAATATCACGTGACCAATTCAAACGTTTCAAACTTAAGTCATAATCTCCCATTTACTTTCAATAACGAGCATCTGTGTCAATACATTTAACATCAAGATATACTTTGCACTGTAAGTAGAACACTGCTTATCCGCAATAAGTAGCATTTTAACATACGAGACTACCTCGAAGTTAAAATGTGTCCAGTGTGACTGTAAGGAATGAATAAATGTATTTATAAAACACACATTTTTTTAAAATACAAGATCATCAAGGATTTAAAGTGTGCCCATTGCGCTTTCGTCGCCAAGCATAAATCCAGTCTTAAAAGCATCTCACATTTGACAAGACATGGATACTGCGAAGGATTTAAAATGTAACCGGTGTGATTTTGTCCCTGAAAACACACATTCAATTTTAAAACACATTTGTTAATACACAAGACCAGTAATAATTTCAAATGCGCCTGGTATTAATTACCACCCCTTAAATCCCGTTATTTTCTAAGGAAATAATCACGCGCCAGTGAAATGCCGGAAATGTCAACTCAGTTCGCACATGATCGGTATTCTCCACTTGCACCTCTGCTCTGTTGCACCGTGACTCCCTTCGGTGACTCCGCACTGTGCAATCGCAAGCACGCTAGAATTTGAATTTGCGTTGAACTGTATTATAAGGGAAAGGGGTAAATATACGAGTAAAAAATATACTCGTGGACCCACTTAGATTGCACCGTTTCGTAAAATTTTCGCGTAGTCAGCAGGAAACGTGGAAATAAACAAAACAAACGCGTGCACGTTGACGCGTTAAAGCAAATCTAAATTCAAGCGCTTGCGGTCGGACGTTGTTGAGGGATTAATTTTAAATGTAAGTGTATAGGATAAAAAATATTGTGTGCACCACGGCACGAAAGTTGTTTTCCGGGCCTCAGGAAGTGGCCAGCCTCGGCTGCGCCTCGCCTGGCCATATCTTCCTTCGCCCCGGAAAACAACCACTTTCCCGCCTTGGTACACAAAGTACTATTTCCGGGTCGATCTGAGTAAATTTTTTTTTCGGGCCTCAAAAAAAGGCAGTGTACAACCTTCGTTTTTTTCCAAAAATCGACTACACCAAAATTTCTCTGGAAAACACTTTTTCTTATTAATTTTGGTGCGTAGAATCCAAAACAATTCGTACTTTTTCGATCAGACTTCTCAATCAAAAGTTATAGACTAGAAACCAAACAGGCTAGTTTTGCTTGCACTCTGGATCTCCAATAAGATTGTCTTTTAAAGAAAAATGGTTGACTAATTACTTAATTACTAGACGTTATATGGGAGAAGGCATGGATTATTTTAATAAACCGATACAACGGAATTTCGAAGGATCAGTATTACCATCACTTTTTTAACGACAATTTGGTCATTCAATAGGAATGTCACAAGCCGTTTCTTGGTCAATATTTTCCACAAATTCATCGTTATGGATATTTACATGTGCTGGAAGCGTGACCAAATCGGTGATAATTAAAACAACGCAACGGATTCGGTATATAAGGCCGAACCTTCAAAGGACAAATAGCTGTATTTTTAAATATTCCATTGCGTTTCGTTCTTATTCGCCTAACGTCCGTAACTGCTTGACTTTTCAGGTTGTCCTTAATCTACTTGTAACGTACAATTCAATGAGGATAATAAACAAAGGGGGAGGGGGGGCTTGAAAATTTTTAACAAATAGCCCAGGAATCTTACTAATATTGTTGTTCATTTTACGTAACTCGGCAATAATTGATATTTTAAAAAAATTATAAATTTAACCATTTATTTGGTTGATTGGTTTCTGTGATTACAGCGCATTCGGGCATCATATGGTATTTTTAAAAAAATTGGCATTAAGTTCATATGTCACACACGATGACGTACGTTCTGTTTTGTTGGCTGCGCCGCCTCACCTCGCACACCGAACGAACTATATACTCACCTAGCGGTATGAAATATACTTTATGACCTATTCTAATACCTATCACGTATACAACAAAAATGTTGTAAAAATCGATCATCAGTTATTAAGTAAGTACTCCAAACTTCTTTAAAGTCAACCCCTCCGGTTTTAAGAGTTTAGTGTTTTGTACTCCAAAGTAGTTTCCCTATATCTTGTGACACATAGTCATTACGGAATCAACGAGTTATTGAGTACTTCAATTTTCATGAGAACTTGGACTAAATTAATTATTCACATAAACGCCTTCATTCAATCCTTATGGCTTAATTTATAATTAAACTATTGAATAGTCACCATAGGATCTGTAATATGTAATTAAGAAAATGCTCGGAACAACTAAAGAAGGCGTCCTTTATTTAGCTATTACCCCTAGAAGACGCAAACTTCTTAAAAATGTCTGTAACAATGCTAGTTTTACATACAGGGTGGAATATCGTAGTAATTAGAAAGAATCCTACTTCTTCATTTAGCAATAAAAACAAATCAAAGTTAGAATATAAATCTCTTATTAATTCTACTGTACATTACAGGTATCTTACAATACTGAAAAAATTATTGTACCGTACTTATAATAAAGATCAAAATGCTTCTACGTTAATGTTGCGCACACATTTATCACAATCTCAAGTACAAATGTAAGGTTAGCAAGCTACGTTTAGTAACTGTCCGTCTGTACCCCATTGAAGTAAAGAATGATTACTGACTAATGACCAAACATACGGAATGAAAAATTCTTCTGGCTGCTCTTCTTCAACGTACTTAAACTTTAAGTCGGGGAATTTCTGTAAAAATCCTATAAGTTTAAATTGCGACACTAAGCACTTACAGCTAGTTTTTCCTTGGGCCAGCGCTTTGCGCCTTCCTGTATCACCCCTAACACTTCGTGAAAGTCGACCTCGTGCTCTTCAGATTTAATTGACAGCTGATCGGAGAAATACTCAATGACAATTTCGATATTCTGCACTATATCTTGAAAGGTGGGATTATTCTTGAACGGTTCGAATATGTGCTTCTTGTATAGCAGAGTGTACACCAAATTTGGATTGTTAACAAGCTGATGGACTAGGCACGAGTTAAATATTTCAAGTAGCATTCGCAGCACTTCCTCTAGGACGATCACATCCTCCTCGGAATCATTCGTCATGCTGACGGCGATGTCGTTCGATTTACCCTCGAGTTGTTGCGCAATTTTCCGATACCTCTTCGCTAGTGTTTCGAATAGGGAAACTAGGCGTTGGCTAACGTACGGGTGTAAATCGCGAAACTGTCCGGACATATTTGCTAACGCCGCCAGGCAGTTTGTGTGTAAGTATTTGTCGCGCATTTTCAGCATGTTATATTGAACCGTTCGGATTACTACCAGAACTAGCAAACCACCCAAGGAGATTTCTGGTAAAGATCGCTCAACATACCATGTTACTCCCTTTAATTTCTGCAAATTATTAATGATAACGACCAGTCTATTTGCCGGAAACATGGAGGGGTGTCTCACACTCTCACTGTGTACACTCTTCCTTTTTTGGGAAAGGTCTCATTCTAAATTTTAAAAATCCACGCTTCCTTTTAGGCTAGTCAAAATAGGTGGTCAAGGTAGAAAAAATTAGTAACAAAGTGATCTCTGCGGAAATGAGTACCCAATAGGGTCCTTATTAACCCCTAAAAAATCGCACTTTGCCGCATTGGTGGAACTTGGAAAAAAATGGCCGCCATCTTGATTTTTTTCGAATTTATTAAATATTTCGGAAAGTATACATTATATCAAAAAAACTCAAGAGACTTTTTTTATGGAGAAACAAAAGTTACCTATAATAAAAAAAAGTTTAAGTCTATTGATCAAAAAACAAAAAAGTTATTGAAATTTATATGATTTGTGGAATTATCACATCTGTATCGAGACTTAGATGTATTTCAAGAAATTAATGCAGATATAGCAGTTTTAATTAAATCAGGACTTAAAATTATTTTAAATCTGTACCGGTGTCTAAAGAAGATTCATTATATTAACCACTTACGTCACACACTATACAGGGTGGTGACTTGCGTAACGCATCATAGGGATTTCAATGTAAAATTCATAACATGCGATTATTGGCCCCCCAAATTATTTTAGAGCAAAAATGTATTATTTTTATTATAGGTAACTTTTGATTCTTCATAAAAAAAGTCTCTTGAGTTTTTTTGATATAATGTATACTTTACGAAATATTTAATAAATTCGAAAAAAATCAAGATGGCGGCCATTTTTTTCCAAGTTCCACCAATGCGACAAAGGCCGATTTTTGAGGGGTTAATAAGGACCCTACTGAGTACTCATTTCCGCAGAGATCACTTTGTTACTAATTTTTTCTACCTCACTTGTATAAACCTGCCTAAATTGACCAGCCTATTTATAGTACAAGATCCCACATAAGCTCAACCTTCGCCAAGAAACACCTTGCAAATGGTTGCTAAAAGAATTAAGTCAAGATCAAGACTACCCTTAATTAAAATTAATGTAATGCTTCTGCTTCTCAGAATCTAATCTTGGTGCTCAGGCAATAATACTATTATTTTAAATACAAGGCGGAGTATAAAATAGATAGAAGTGGACCAAGTGATAATGGCTTGGTAACATTTGCTATAGTTTTTGACAATTTCTATAAACGTGTTGTACACCATCAGCAAGTGTGCGACACCCCTGGTGAAATACTTACAGTAGCATGTACACTTTTATTAAACATATCATCTTCACTTAGAATCAGTAGGATTATTAAAGACATGTAGATGTGGTGAGAGTCACAGTTAGGTGCATGATAAAGCGTTTTTAAAATGGGGATTACCTGGAAATAAATTATTAACGTAATTAAGTAAAAAAATCACTTACCAATTGTTCACAGCCCGTCTTATTCAGTACATAATTACGAAATGTAATGTTTCGGTGAAGTAATAAATACAATAATAATGTTGTCGAATCTTGATTCGCCTTTTTACAAATTGTTACATACAGATCGTTATAATTAATTTTAAATAAAGTAGATGCTTTGGTAGGAGCAATCGGACTGTTATCTACAATTAGCCTTTTCAGTATCTCCATCTTACTAACACAGAAATGAGGGGTAAACCGCAGATAAAAATAGATACAATTCTAGTGGAAGTAAGTTATTGTAAAATAGGAGTCGGCCATTTTTAGGGATTTGTGGGGTATAAGGAATTGGTCTCGGGATAATTGGTTTGCTCCCAAATTTGTTTAATTTTTTAGTCGCAGCATTGTTTGAAGTTTTGAAAGAATGCACCAAAGGATAGAAGATTTAATTTTCAGTCCTCTAATTATACATGTATTCGAGTATAACTTCAATATCATTTTCATTTATTTCCCTTATTTTTAAATTATATTGCAGGTATAATAAAATATACTATAAGAAACACGTGTATCATTGGTCTTTGTGCGTGCTTTAGACTTGATAAACACTTATGTCTTAATATACTATTTGCGCTCCTGATTTTTACGTGAAAATGTTTTTGTCACTACTAGCCTATGATGACATATGATTATTAATCTTTTTTTCACTTATAAAGTAGGCTTCCTCGACAGATTTTGAAAGTGGTTAATAATTAGAACGGTGTCACTTTTATACATCACAACCCGAAACTCAGCTCACTAAACGTTTAGGCAGGTTCTCTAGAATGAATCATGAATAAACTATTGGCATGGTCCATGTCTTGACAAATGTTAGATGTCAAGATGTGCTTTAAGATTAGATTTATGTTCGGTAACGAAATCGCACTGGGCACATTTTAAATCCTTGGTGATCTTGTATACTAAGAAATGTGTTTTATAATTAGATTTAGCATTCATTGCATAGTCACATTGGGAGGCTATATCTATGTATATATTGTGTAAACTGCAGGGGGATCTCATTCCTCTATGATGAAATAATGAGGACCATGATAGCGAGCCACCTTGTAGTTGAAATTTACGTGCTGTAAACGTAATTTAGGTTTGGCATTAGTAGTTTCAGGCGGGACATCCTGTACAATGTTTTAATTTATTTGTTTATGGACACAGAATTTGAGGATTTTATTTAATGGTCAGTGTAATGTTTATTTTAGTATAGTAAATTTAGAATTTGTGTCAAGTAATTTAAGGGTTGTATTGTATTTATCGAGTGTCTGAAATTCGGAACGCATCAATAAGGAAACATTTAATTTGAAATTGAAGTAAGAAAGAAGTCTTATCTGGACAAACGTGTATGTAAAAACCGCCATTGGACAAAATAATTGGTCAGGCTTGATAAAATAACACACTATTTTGGACTCCTGCAATACTCGGCTAATATTTTAAATCATTCAGACTTGAATGAAAAAAAAAGCTTAATCGATCAAAAGCCAACACACGAGTGTAAAGTATATTTGTACTTTACAATTAATTAATAATCAATTTAAAACAGCTCCTAAATGGATTGATTAATAACAGTTGACTATTATTTCTCATTCACTTGCGCATTTATCTCATACGAGCTCGCACTTCACTAATAATCACTTCAGCATCGATATTAGAACTGCCCTTAAACACAGTTCACTTTCCTTATGTAGTAAACAAAAAGTTTCTAAAAAATTGCATGAAATTCAATATGCGCATAGCTTTAGCCATATAAAAGACAATTCCAAAAGTTGAGCCTAATCGATCAGCATTCACAGTGCCCTTTGCGCATCTCGACCATTTACAGACCGAATTGCAAACTTTCTTATTTATGAAGGTACTTAAATGAAATTTGATACATAGCCACTTGGAATAAAAGCAAATTTAACGCCAGTTTCAAAATTTGGTTTTGCGCATGCGCAGTGCCAACTTTCATATTTATGGTGGAATTCAAATGAAATTTCATACGTATACACTTTAAATAAAAGCAAAACTAACATCAGGTTTAAAATTTGGTTTTGCACATGCTATAGCCATACACAGGAGCTCGTTTGATATATTTGTTTAATTTATTTTTATTACACTTGCAACCAATGGCGGAATTTGTTTTTTCCATGGCATTCTTGGTGCATGGCCTTTTATAATAAGGAATGAGGTGGAAAAAGGTGTATACAATTTTTATGGCGGTTTACCCCATGCTCAGACTATACCTTCACTATTGGCACATGTAAACAGGCTCTGCCTGTATGGATTCACTTGAGCAGTACAATGATTTGTTAACACTAATATCAAACTCAAACTGAGTGTCGCCAAAGGGACATCGACAAGACTGTTATGCGTATTGTCAACTTCATTGTCCGATTTACGATTAAAAGTGATCATAGACCAAAAGCCAGTCGCCAATCCTTGAAACACACAGATAGTACTTGAGAGAGTAAAATTCATTTTCTACCGTAAACGAGGCCTTGATTTCCGGAATTTGTACCATACACAGGCGGTGCCCTCTTCTGTTCTATGAAATTAAATAGTAAGCTCTTTACTAACAAAGGAGCATGAATTGCATGACGTCCTCTGATGATCAATCTGTAAATATTGCACTGGTCCGCTCTTTTCTGCGCGTGTAAATGAATTGACAGCAACACAAGCAGGCATGTAACGCTCTCTAAATGTACAGCGTAAGTGAAATCTTTCAGGGGAACATCAACCAATATTCCTATCAATGCCCCGACTAACATTTCCAATCTTGAGACATTGCTCGGACAACATTCGATGTGTTCCACGAATTGTTCTTCAGTTATAACATCCGTAAAGTATTTAATTACACATCTGATTATAAATAAAGCGTTAAATGTTTGCCAGCTGAATATGTTACTAAAACATTTAAATTAAAGCTACTGTAACCATGTGAAGCACACATACTCATCCGTATTAGTAGCTGCCAACAGTTCTGATGCTCTGGATAGGAATACCTGAATTAGACAACCCACGTTTCCTGTCTTTAAATTATTTGACAATAACTGTTGGCAAAACGGCTCCACTTTTGTATCTAATGCTAATTGGTCTTCGCTACAAATTATTTACTTTAGTGCCTTGCCAATGTTTACCGGCTTTACCTCGTTTTCGGAAGAGAAATGTTGAAAGCAAGAAACCTGTTCCAAAAGGGATCATTTGGTGTAATTGTCTCAGTACCAATAAATCTTAGAATGTACTCATTTGTACTGAGATCAACTGTTCGACTCAGTGCAGTGCCCATTTTGGTGTAATTAATATCGAGAAATCGTTATTCGGTAGGAACGGAAAAGTAAAATGTAAGCAAAACCATTACAACAAATAAAAGTTTAATTTTCTGCATTTGTTTGCCCTTTCATAACCTGTACACGTCATTTCCACAGTCAGCAAATAAATGGGTCGCATTCTACTGCTTTCCATTTAAGTGCGTGAAGCTCTGGTGCAGTTCGTTCGGAGCAGTTCATTTTGCACAAATTTGAATTAACATCCATTTGAGTGCGTGAAGCTCTGGTGCAGTTCGTTCGGAGCAGCTCATTTTGCAAGTTGTTCATTTTTAACACATTTGAATTGACATTCACAGTACGTAAATAACCACAAAAGTGTTACAAGCCCCAAGCAAAAAGGTGGTGCATGAGGGGACAAGGGAAATCCAATTTCGGGCGCGTCAGAGCTCGAAGCTTTCTTAAAAGGAACACAGGGCATCGTGCACGGTACAGCTTAGAGCTCCTCTTTCACTCAAATGGAAAGCGGTAATTCACAGTGTTTCAGACCCCAAGCAAATAGGTGGTGTATGAGGGAACAAGGGAAATCCAATTTCGGGCGCGTCAGAGCTCGCAGCTTTCTTAAAAGGAACACAGGGCATCGTGCACGTTACAGTTTAGAGTTCCTCTTTCACTCAAATGGAAAGCAGTATCATTGTTATCATTATGTTGCTCAACTGTCAAATGATAGGTGTAGGCTTTGTTTATTAATGTAACGTTTTAAATAAATCATAATTCTTTTACTAGTTCCAATTTGAAACTTCCAAATCCTTCTTACAATTTACTGACGACAGACTGCTCAATATTATACATTCAGAAATTTGAACCCACGCTTTGCAGGTACGGTTTATTGGTTGCATAGTGTCACAATAAAAAAATATTCGCATTTATAATAATTTTTTCGTACTTCCGAGACTAAAGTGACAACTTCACTCCATTATGACAAGTACTGAAGTGTCACTTTTTGTCCCGCCGGGATGAAATTTGGACGAAAATCCCGGAAGGATGAAATTACTAACAAGGCAATTTCGGTAGGTTGTTCCACATTTTGTATGCGGCACTACTTCTTAAACGCATCGTACTGCTGCTCATATAGTTTTTTGGATTTCGGTGGTATCAATTCTTTACCTAATTTGGGTGCTCTTATCAATATCAAATACATCTTTGTCACCCACCACCAAAATTATGACACTAGCAATGAGTTTCCAAATTATTTTTGTTACCATAGCATAGCATAGGGTTTATCCTTTTATTCAAAGGGTTTATCGTACCAACGCAACGTTCCTATGGTAACTTGTAGTTAAGCAGCGATTTAGTTGATTGAAATTAGTGGGCAGCTCTAGTCTGAATAAAACCGAAAATTCGGATTTTTGGCTTTTGAAATTTCTTGAAAATTCTACAACTTGAACGCAGTTCGGAAGTGAAGGTTCTTGGTCATCAAGTCGAACAGTCACCGGCGATAAGGGATGAAAGCGATTACACGTGTACTTTCCAGAAAGCATGATATATATCATGCCTGTTGAATTTTCTAGATGCTAGAGTATTCCCGTAAGCATTAGCATCTTGACGAGCAAAAAGAAGCTTACTGAACGGATGCGCGGGCACATGCCACATCTGGCCCTGTATACCACCCCTACAAAATTTGCAGCCATCAGAGAATAATTAGTATTTTTTGTAAAAATACGTTTTAAAATCTAATTTCACAAAATGACGAATAAAAATCTTTAGAAAAACCGCATCTTATTAGTTTTGTACGATTGATTCGAAAATTATTGCAGTAATTTTTTGCATATTACCATTGTATATACATCCAATGATATTACGCTAGTAAATATCTGAGAAAAACCGCAAGATTTGCATAGACCATTTCTTCCTTCATATAATATTACTTGTGATGTTTCTGTGGATAACTAAATATAAACCGGAAAACTGAAAGAAGAAAAAGGTTATAAGATCTAGCAGCTTTACATTCTCAGTTACTAGGTACTTTTTTTTAGTATGGTTTCCCTTTTATGAAAATTTCAAATAACAACTTTCTAATAAAAGTATTTCTTATAGGTATATATATATGTATAGTACATACATATACTTTAGGTAGGTATATAAAGAGCTGACGGGCCAGCGGACACACGATTTTTTACCATTGTTATTTTGACTGCAAAGTAATTAATGTGGAATAGAGGGGTAGGTACGCAACTAATCTGGACAAGTGACGGAATAATTAAAAAATTCAATATAGAATAAAAATTTATTTTAAAAAAGTGGATTTTTTGTTTATGAAGATGTGCACTCGTATCACAATAGATGTAATTGGTTGAAATGGATTTTTCTTAATGGTATTTACCACCTCCTCCGTGGTGGTGTCCAGCACCTGAACCATGATGGTCATAGCCGCTTCCATGATGATCGTGACCGTAGCTGCCCCCTTGGCCATAGCCACCACCTTGACCATGGCTACCACCCTGACCATAGCCGCTATCCAGGCCATGGCCGCCACCTACGCCATGACCGCCACCCACGCCATGACCGCCACCCACGCCATGGCCGCCACCCACGCCATGGCCGCCACCCACGCCATGGCCGCCACCCTGACCATAGTTGCCACCCTGGCCGTAGCCGCCACCGCCACTATGATGGTCATAGCCTCCGCTGCTGCCGTGGCCGTAGTCAGCCATTACTGCGACAAGGCAAAGTACCAAAACAATCTGTGAAACGAAATTTAACAATTAACATACCTGAGAATAAAAACACAGTTTGAACTTACAAAAACACGCATCCTAAGTGTCTTGGATGATATGGTCGCAGACGAAACAACTAAGCAATTTGTTGTTAACCAGCTCGCGCTTTATCTTTTATACTCCCGTTTCCAATCAGCAAAAAACAAGCCACAAGCTAAAACCGGATTGATTGTTTTTGTCAAATACCCCCCCAGAATTAATGAGTTACGTTTATCAATTTACGTGTTGATAATCCGAGAATTATGACATGACTCCTAAATAATTACAATAATAACAATAATCAACAATTGAAGACTTCTATGTTTTATAAACCTTGAACGTCTATCACTATTTAAGGTCAATAGAAAAAAAACCGAGCCGGGTTTGGTTTTAAACTGTGTACTTCATATGGTCGATTACCTATTGTAAAACTAGGAAAACTCATTGATTATGGTAACCTTTTCCAAGAGAAGATTTGAGGAGGTTATCACTTCTCACAATTTTCATTACCAAGCCGCGCTGTTACGTTTATCTTAAGATGTTTTAATTGGAACGCGCTTTATCTCTGTGTTAATTACTTAATATGTAATAAATATTTTAAAAAATCCATTCAGCAAGTTCAGGTGAACGGATTTTGTTACAATTTATTAAAAAATTAGATTCATGATTTTGCAAAATTTTGGCCCCAGATGTTCTACAGATGGAATTTACCTACATCGAATAAAATTATACGTCTTCCCAAAGTAAACCTTTAAGGGCATAGAACTGGGCTCATCAGACAAATTATTGGGAAAGAAACTAAAAAAGTAAGATTTTTTTGGGCCATTTTTAATTAGGAATTCATTGCAAAACTGCTATGAAAAGCCACTGATAAAAAAAAAATGTTTAGAATCTATAGTTTACAGCGAGCATTGAACCCCTATCGTCAACGTGATTTCGACGTGCCATAGTATCGCACAACTTTTGGCCCCTTAATTCCTTATTATTTATTCCGAATTTGATATGACTATCATAATGCGGCTGACGATTTCTCAGGTGTTTCACAGGGCCTTTTAAAATATAAGCAAACAACAGTTGTCGGATGTAAGTGTAACAGCAACTTTGGGCCCAATTTCCACACCATTGCAGAGAAATGTAAGGTGAATGTTGAGATCTTGAGATAAACAATTTGCTAGTAGAGACAAAAAACTCCGTTTTTCATGTTTATGTTTCAGTCGGGCCACTTTTGTACTACACGAACTTTGTGGGGATTCGCGGTCACTCCATTCTCTGAAACCAGACGACCAAGGTATGTATTTAACTTTTTTTTTCAATATGTAAACTATTTGACGACTGTTATGTACGATCTTACGCGACTTGGATATCAATCTCCGGGGCGTAACGTCGATGCTCGCTCCTTCCCATCGACCCCCGAAATGTGCAACTTAACTTGGAAGGTTCTGCTGGCATGTCTTCAGAAGGTTGACGAACAAAGAAATCAATGGACTATTTTTTAAATTTCACACAATTGCTAAAATTACTCAATCCGTCGAAAGACGAAAATGTCATTGAAAATAAGGTAGGCGGCAAACTGAATGACGTTTGCAGTCTATTTTACGTCACTTTCCGGGTTCAGGAATCAGGCCCAGAGAGCAACTTCGCGCTCACTTCGGCTGTCTGTAATTCAGCTAATAGGTACCTACCCTCTTTTATTCAATTTATTCTTTGAGAATTTGAGAGTAGCATAAAGCCCTGTAGTGACACTACTCTCTGTAGTGATACGTGAATTATACTTTCAATTGTTCAATATTTAATTCATCTTTACTTTTGGAAAAAAGTCGTAGTCTTCAAATAGACGACTCCATCTATCGTTGGAATTTTGACCACGCAGTTTTAGCGCGCGTTGGTTATCTTTCGATTCCAAGATTTTTAATTAAACAGTAAAACGCGCCATTGAATTTTAATTGTCGCGATTCTTAGTGTAGTAATCTTTGGCTAGTGAATTCTGATTTAGGGATTCCGCAATATTTGGTGGAAGGAATTTCGCCTTTAAGTCGGATAGGAGAATATTATAATTGCGTTTTTTTTCTGGCTAATCGTAAGTGTATTTTTTTTCTTTAGGTAGGCTGATATTTTATATACAATTTTCCATTGACGATTGTTGCAAGTTCATCTATAATTAGTCCTTTTTTAATAATAATAATAATAATAATATTTTATTGTGTGTTGTGTTTATACACTTACACTCGTCAACAAATATAGGTACATAAACAATAAAACGGACGTATAGTTACAATCACATTGTGTACCTATATGAACGGAGAAGACTTACAATAACTAACAAACTCGTCGAACGAATAAAAAGCATTACTTAATAGCGTTGTTTAATTTTTAATTTGAATGTAGAGAAAGGTAATGATTGCATATTAGCTGGGAGACAATTAAACAAAAATTGGGACTGATATCGTATACCAAATTGAGATATTGCTAATCTGCAAAGGTCAGTGCGAATATTGTTATATTATTAAAGAAGTATGTACATTTTTGGTTATCAACGCAGAGGGTTACCTGTGATTTTCTTTTAGGGTTTTTGATTTTAGTTCGAATTTAATTGCAAATCCAAGTTTTAAGACCAGTTTCAACACCATTTTATTCCGGATACGTTTTACAACGAATGTGAGTAACCTTGGAGTAAATTCACCATCGGTGCGCGTGAGTATGTAACTTTGTTTACGTAAGTATATCTATATTTATTAACTTGTGTGAAGTGACGAATAAGACCCACGTATGCAGATGCTATTGACAACCCTCTACTTCCTTCTGAAGCGGCTAACCGATTAAGTATCGTACTTGTGAGCTTTCAGTTCATCGCATTCCGGGCTCTGCAGTTTTGGAGTTTTCTTTTGGTGGTAGATGTATGGATCCGGGAACTGAGCTCACTTCTGTGGATAACTTCTTATTAAATTAAGGTAAGCGTCGCCTTATATGTTTTACTTGTATTTGGCACTAAACGTGCGCATTTGTGTTCGTAAGATCAACTATCCTATTGGGGATAACAATAAACCAGAAGTTATTTTGGTACATAATTTGATTTCTACTCGTTTTTATCCCCCCGTATCTTCTTAATTTCATGCGGAGAGAGTTGAGTTGGCAATTGAGTGGCACTCAACCTTTGATAAGTGCACCGAAGTCAAGAAGGCCATTTTACCCAGAACGAACAACCGTTGTGAAAGATTCTCAAGGATTTATTTTGTGTTTTACCTTGTGCTAGTTGGCCGTTTATGCGGCGGGTTTGGGGAAAGCGGCGCCAACTCTACCTATTCCTTATACTTTTTTAAAGCGACAATCTGATGGCTACCGTATGAAAGAATCAAAAATATATTGGCCGAAGATGACGCGAAACGTTTTATTAATGAAGCTAATGATGGCATATATAGCAACGAAGGTAAGGTTTAGTTTATTCTACCTTCACCTTAATAATTCAGCAATAAAAATGTATTTGCAAGATTTTCTCTTGTATTAGTTTACAATGTAATTTTTTTAAATAAATTTTACGCTAAATTAAGGGTTGTAAACTGACATTGGCAGTACAAGTACTGATCAAAATAAAAGCAAATTGAGTAGGTATCTATTACCTATTGTGGTCAAAAAAGCGTGTCGCAAATCGCCCAAAAACTAGTGTGGCAATTACGTTATAACAGTACCAAAATCGAAAAATAATCCTTTTTGTTGTATAAATTTTAAAAATTTCAAGCCTCCATCGGAATACAAATTTTCATCAAAGATCGCACCACCTTTTCGGGGGAGAAATTTGTTTTCTGTGTTTTTTGTGAGTTTATTAAAAAATATTTTTTAAAACAAATAACATGCGGTAGCGTTTAATAACTAAGCAAATTTGATAAATTCAGACAAGCTCATTTTCATTTTCGAATGGAGTCGTAGGCAAATACTTTTTCTTGTGGATTTTGACCTGCAAAATCCAAACCGGTCATATTTTTTAAGATCCATAGGACTACATCAACATGTTACTGGAAAAAAAACGATTTCTGACACCTCAGTGTCCTAGGAAAACGTGGGTGATATTTCGAAGTGGAAATTTGTTAGTTTTTGCGAGCCCCCACGATCGTGAATGGAAAAAATATTTCGTTTTCGAGGAGAGGTAGGTATAAGTATATAATATAACAGGTACCTACTTAACACAATATAAGGGCTAGGAGCTAAACGAAATAATTCGTAAGAGTACCTATATGTACCTACAATGTATTTGGTTGCTGTATCGTATAAACAATCACAATAATTAGCACTCACAATGATTACTTAAGCAGAGATATGCGTTGGGGTTAAGGTCAAAGTTATTTAGAATAAAGACTATCATTTGAAATTTGTTTCCAGAAAAGTTCATCAGTCGATATATTGTATGTGGATCAATGATCAATGTCACAATTACTTATGTAATGCATATACCTACTTAATTTGATCTTCCTTTTATTTTCCAAATTCAAGGTTTTTTTACGATTTTTGTCACGATCGTACTTGTCAAAATACAGAAATGGATTGTGAAATTAACCACCATTTCCAATTCGTTATGGTTCAAACAGGGGGGTACACTGATTAGTTTTTTTTTACATTTCACAATATCTTAGGACGAACTGGTTTACTTTTTCCTCTATCGGGTACCCTATCGCAGATTATCGTCATATTCTCGAAATCGCAACTTTGTTTTGATTACGGGTGTTCCCCGATAAAACCAAAACACGTTTAATAAACAAGGTCTTGCTTATTGATCTAATTCGTGGATACCTTTATGAAATCGTCTCAAGGTCTTATCGTGATATTGGAATTTTTATCTCTTTGTGATTGAAGCTAAAGAGCTGTATGTATACAGTCCAGTTTTTTGAAAACCAATGATTTTTCTAAAATTGCTCGAAATAAAGATATCATATTACTCTGTTGGGAGCAAAAGCCTGATAAGATGGTCATTTAGCAGTAACCCTTTGATGTATGTACCTTACAAAAAAAAATGGGACTATACACAATTAGTACCTCAACACCAATTATGGTCAATCGATTATTAAATCAATCAAGATAATATGTAGCTAATTATTAAAACTAATTCAGTAGAGTGGTTTTTTACGGGTCGAATACTTTTCTGAGATTAACCCCGTATGCTATTATTATTATTATTACACAATTTACATAATTATGGTCATAAATTTTTAAAAAATATGCCCATCAATTTCTAAACTAGCAATTTTTAGCCTTGACCTTCGTGGAGTAAACTTTTACTTATAATACGTAACCACATAATAAATGCATAGATATTATATGAACAATCACGTAAACTATATTAAAAAAGTAAAATGCAAATGTAAACATTTAAGTAACATTTAAAATTGTGTCTAGCACTATTACTTAACCATTTCCAATGGGAGGGTAACTTTTATGGTCCTTTCTAAAACAATGTTTGGTCCTCGAGTGACAGTATTAGGAGATACATCTTGGGATAAGCAGCTGACGTGACAGTGATTCAATTTTAATTTTTTTTTCTCAAAACTGTTATTAAAGAAATACCTTGAATCTTAATAGCGATTATCTCATAGGTTGTTAACAATTATATATAAAAGAGGAGTTGAAGCAGTTTAAATAACAAGTCCGCAAGATGAAGGGTTCATTTCAAGTAAGTAGATATCCTTCCTTCATTTTTTTGTGACAACCAATTCCACTATGAAAACGAATAACAACAATTTCTCGGTAATACAGAAAGAAGAACCACAATGGGAAATCACCTCACATACAAAGATTATGCAATTCATGATGACTAGTTTACTTTTGTTGCAGATATTTTTCTGTATGGTCCTTATCGTACACCAAATGGGTACAGGATATTCACAGTTCCAGGCAGAAAGTCAGTTCGTCCCGACGATAATTCCAAAAGATCCAAATCAAGCGAGGCAATTATTGGGATATAACAAGTACGATCGGTCGGAAGTGCGAAATTCCGACAAAGCTGTTCTGTATGGAAATAACTGGGAACAGTTCGCTAATTAGTATTACCCATTAATATGTACATAAATCTTTAAATTAAAGGAGTAGGTCCTTGTACAATTTTTATTGCACATCTCGCGGCCTTATTGAACAAAAGAGCCTCGAGAAATCTTTACATTAATTATATTTGTTTAGGTTAATTCACTCATTAATAGGAGATCAATTCAATTCTTTGAAAAGTGGTGCTGATGCAAAAAAACGCTAGGTTTGTGGTCTAAAGCTAAACCACTGAAATGAATTTCCTCGAACTATTAAATTTTGATTTATAGAACTAAGACTAATCGTCGAGAGCAAAATACAGTAACATTTTTACTGTAATAAATACGGCTACGGCTGTAACAATCAAAGTATCTCAAAAACTGGATGGTGGAAAGCACCAAAATAAACATTTTTGTACTCCGTGGATTAAATCAACGTATCTACGAAAGTGGCACTTTTTCTCCTGGAGGGAGAAAAATGCGACGCGAGACAAAAAGCATTGACAGTGCACACTAAAATGTCAAACACAATTTAATTATTAATGGGTACGTTTATATGTACATTTTGGTACTTGCGCCACATTTTACACTTAGAAAACCGCGTGTGCAAATGTCAAAAAAAATATTTTTGAACGAACAGGGTGTCCCATTTTTAGGGTGTCAATAAATAACTTTTTTTAATAGATCACTCTGTATATTTTTACATGTTTCGATGTCAATTGTTAACCTCTACATTAAGCGCTATTCACATTTTGATTGTTTGTCAATGTTGCCAACTTATTAATTTTTTTCCGAATAGATAATGATAACATACATTCTACCCATACATTCAATGGTATTTTAATGACAGGTCTCATACATGGTTTTTACAAACTACCTATATAACGATAACCTTCTCGCGCGACTTCTTTTCGAGATGAGTGGTTGACAGACGGACGGGCCCGGAGGGGGGGGGGGCATTCTAATTAAAGGTCTCAATAAAAGGAACTATTCTCTACTAACTACCGTCCTTCTTTCTTACCCCTTATTAAAATAAGGGGGCGAAGGAACTGATATAATCCATCATGGTACTCTAATGAAAGGCTTCAATGAAAGAGTTAATTTCTACCAAATTTCTACCTCGACCCCTCATCGTAATCGGTTATATTTCCTTACATTCAAGAGCGGAATGTCGGAGGAGGGTATTCACACACATTAAAAGCGAATATACCTCGAAAATGGTTTGGTCGTTTGGCGGAGGAGAGTACTCACAAGGGCAAAATGAATCGTTTGAACAAGACTTATATCTGTTGGTTAAGTGGAAGCGAATATTTTGAACACGGCAGAAGGTATTCATAAAGGGCAAGTGCAAGGTCTGAACGAGACACATCTACCGATTATATCAAAACCTGCAGGGCAAATATCTGCAGAACTGAGTGTCGGAGAAGGGTACAGGTACTTTCAATGGACGGAAAGATCATCTCAATGAGGCACTACCGATATGATTATTTCGAAAATGTTGGAGGAAAGTGCCGACAAAGGAAATACAATATTTCGGAAAATTTCTTTAAGAGCTTGTATCTTCCTAATCCGGGACAAACATCACAAAACCTTCCCCATACATTTCATTTATTTGACAAAGGTATAAATAATCAATGGCGACATGTTCCGGCAAATGCCATCATTCGGCTCTAGAAAGTAATGCTTTAGAAAATTTGAGTTCACCTGCAGCGACGAAACTTACAAATTTGTTAAAGCATTACATTCTATTTATGATTATTTATACCTTTGTTTAATAAATGAAATTTATGGGAAAGGTTTTGTGATCTTTGTTGCGGACTATCATTTACCCCATTTCGAGCTTCCCTGAGAGAATGGATACTTACCTACTCAACAAGTTGTATTTTCCTGCATAGTGTAGAGTTTGAATGTATTCCAGGCGACCTTTAAATGTTTATGTGTATTTGTGTAAAGACAAAATTTGACATTTTCAGTTTTTCGGGGATATTTCGGTTAAGTAATATTTTAAGATTTTTCAAAAATGTCAAAAGCGTTTTTTTAGTTACAATACATTTTTGCTTTAAAATAATTTGGGGAGCCAATAATCGCATGTTATGAATTTTTCATTGAAATCCCTATGATGCGTTACGCAAGTCACCACCCTGTATAGTAACTGTAAGAAAGTACATATTAATGCACGGTTCATACAGGGTGGTGACTTGCGTAACGCATCATAGGGATTTCAATGTAAAATTCATAACATGCGATTATTGGCTCCCCAAATTATTTTAGAGCAAAAATGTATTAAAGCTTTTTGTAGAAAAAATGTTTGTACGCCAATCAACCGTATCAGTTTTCAATTTTTTTCATATAGTGAGGGAAAATTGGAAAAATAAAACCCGCATCTTTTTCAATAATCTGCGATGCCATGGAATTTTCTAAAACAAAAAGATATCCAGTTATCAATTAGCAGCAGTTCGAAATGGATTTTATGATCGACTTGATCGAAATATAATACTTTTTGATAGAATTTGATTTGTTTTATAATAGACATTCCATGGCATGACGGATATTGGGGTAGTTTTTGTTTTAGAAAATTCCATGGCATCACAGATTATTAAAAAAGATGGGGGTTTTATTTTTCCAATTTTTCGTCTTTATTATGCAAAAAATTGAAAACTAATACGGTTGATAGACGTAAGAAATTTTTTTCTACAAAAAACCTTAATACATTTTTGCTCTAAAGTAATTTAATAATAACAATAATAATAAGTGACATTTATTATATTACTGGAAGTACATAAGGAAATAAACATAAAATAAACATTCAAATAGATAATAAACTAAATAATTAAAATTACATGAAATGAATGTTCCGTAATCTAACGGGGCGAAGTTCAGTTCTGTGGTGAGACAGTGGAATGAACTTAAAAATATTTATATTGAAAGGGGGAGAGAGATAAATAAATCAGTCGTGGTTCTAAATAAAGAAGAAGAAAAGGAAAAGGGGAAGAAAAATAATCAATTGTTTTGCTCGCGTAGAAGTAAATGAAAATAATTTCGTTTAAATGCGCCTTTTTCTTTTCTTTTTATATACGCAGGAATATTGTTATATACACTTGCTATGTTGTATGAAAAAGATCGCTTAAACATTTGCGTTTTATGTAGTGGAGGGGTAATTAATTTGTAATGTCGACTAAACCTCTCGCCAGGAAAAATTGCCGGTCATAGAACACTTGATCCCGTTCTACAATCTATGTTTTTCTAAAGATGTGAGCGACTTCCGGGATAGTATCGTGTCAATGTTGAACAAAAAGACTTTTCGTTCAACATTGGCACGATCCTATTCCGGAAGTCGCTCGCATCTTTAGAAAAACATAGATCGTAAATCGACACAAGGTGTGCTGTGACCGGCAATCTTTCCTGGCGAGAGTTATATACTATAGTCTGTCTAAAATTGACGTAATTATGAAAAATATAATAATAATATAATAAATAATAATAAAATTGAAGTAATAAATTATAAATTGGTGAAATAGAAATAGTATTTTTGTATGGAAGTGCTTCTCTGTCTCTGTCTATCAAGTATATTTATTACTTCGCGTCAATTTTGGACAGACTATTGAACTGAATTTAATGTTTTCATACAGGTAGGTAGGCATCTTAGTAGAGATGATTTTATGAAATTAGGATGCAGAATGTAATAATCTTCTTTTCGACATATTGAGCCAATCAATTTGGGGAGCCAATAATCGCATGTTATGAATTTTTCATTGAAATCCCTATGATGCGTTACGCAAGTCACCACCCTGTATATAATACATTCCAGCAATTAATGGACTTGGAAAGTAGGTATATGACATTCAAAATTGAATAAAATATTCGTTAACAAGTTGTTGGTGAAATGGCACAAAACATTGCAGTGATGCACATCAGGAACATATTAATGTTTTCTTTTCTTGTTATTTCTTCTGGTATCTATTTATGTTATTATAGGGGACCAAGGAGTTCTACGTAACTGAATGTGTTGTTGGTTTTTAAATTATAGGAATACCAATATTTAAAACTGTAAACTACCTACACAAGAAGCATTCTGCATTGCAAAGTACAGTAATTGATAGAATGTCACTCATATCTTACCGTGGTATTTACCCACACAGCCGGTATTCAATATTTAAGTAAAAAACTCTTTCCCTCTGGGTATGAAAAGTATTATTTTCCTAATTTTGGGGCGGAAAGATGTTATACCTTTCATTACGGTATAGCTTAAGAGTGCCCATAGTATGAGTAATCTTTAAGGGTAGTGAATCTACTACTTCCTCAGTAACGCTTTGGAAATCTTAAAATTTCTACAATCAAAGAGATTTAGTAACCAAAGACGTTTAATTTGTACAAGTACAACAAATTTTTTAAAAACCCGTCGGATTATACCACCAACCTTGCGGAACAGAAAGAGTTCTCTCTCTCTAAGTCATGATCATCTACCATTCGCCTCTCTTGTCGATAACTTGGATTCACTGGTATTATCTCTTCGACCCCTGTTTCCTCTGATAACATAATGTAGAAATGGCAAATTAAGGTCTCTTGGTTTTACCTTGGGGAACTACTGTAACACCGTCACTGTAACTTTTGTAGGTGTCTTCAGCATTGACGATAATCGTAGTTAAAACTGTGCAGATTGCCAAAACCATTACGACAAATGCTTCCAAAGAGACCGTTAGAAATACAACAAGAACGTTTCGGACACATTCACTTTGGCTGAAATTGATTACAAAGTCAATTAAATACAGGACCACCTGAAATTGATCTCCTATTAAAGATCCCCTTTACTATTACCCCACATACGCAACCCGCACACTGAACAACCCGACCCATCGAATTTTTCACTAATTTTGACAAGGAAATGTCATCGCATTTTAACATCCGCTGAAGATTACGCCCGTCTTCTTTGGGCTTTTCTTTTAGAAGGTCGACTGGAAGCTCTTGCTTTTCTTCCATTGTATGTACAACGTTTGTTGGAGGTTTCACTTTGGGCATATCTCTGTAATAATCATCGGCGGTGAATTTGAAATTTTGACTTTAATTTGGCAGAAACAAATGCTGAGAAAAACAATCGATTCATTATTTGCAGTGGTAATTACAATTTCTTTTGAAGTACGCTCAGTGCATCCATTTATGGATGTGCTAAAAGCATAACCCTTCATTTCACACGAACTGTTCTAAAATTAGCGCTAAATAAACAAAAATAAAAAACCTAACGGTTTTCATTTCGATTTTTTCCTTCTTACAAAGTGAATAGTAAAGATTGTATGGAACTTTACTATTAACAACTAGGTACACATTCGCACAATTTTAAAATGTGTTTACGCGACCTTTAACTATATTTTCTCACAAAAATTTTGATTATTTGACACCAATTCTAATTACTAGTACTATGACAATTCTATTACTTGTAAATTACTTTAATCAGTAATGCAAAAAACGTACCATGTATATAGATAACGTCCTAATTACATCAGTAAACATGAGCTATGAATCAATTTTCACAGAAAAATTATTTGTTTACTTAACATCTTGTAAGTATATATAGGAAATTTATTTTCAGTAAGTTTCAGACATTCTTCAAGTTGCAACGAGTGTGCTTCAAGATGAATTTAGAGGTAAGATGAGTTTATATTAAGATTAAGGCAAATGTAAATATGGTATTCGATTTAGCTGTATTTGGTGGTTGGGATTGCCACAGCGATCGCCGGTGTGCCTGTGCCTGAAAAAGAAGAAGTATCTCCCAAAGGAAGAAACTTGGTTATAGTAGAACCATTTTATAACCAGTACGAGTTCATGGATGATGATCCCGAAGCGATCGCCGGGTTTGAAGACGAAAACGAGATTATGTACCCCACTGGAAGCTTGGGCGATCTTGAAGTGGCCGAAAGTAACATTGTGTTTCGTCCATTATTTGCGTATCGAAAACAGATGGCGAAAAGGAGAAGGGTTTACACCCAGCCATCCGTTGCAACCCTTCCATCGCCTCTACCCTCAAGAAGAAAGTACGTCTTCAGATACCCAGTGTTTAAAAGAAATCCTCAGTATGAACATGTTCAGTACGATTACGTGCCGTAAAGTGAGTTTTGGGGTTTTAACTTAAGTACTACAGTTTATTTATTTAAAATGTATTTATTCTGCTATTTTTATTAATAAACAGTTCCGTACAGTGGACCTATGTCTTTTGTAATTACACAATGAAAATTTTACGAAATATTAATAACGATATCAAGGTTTACAACTGACCTGTCATTATTTATCATGTGGCCCGTTGAGTCGCTTTCGATTAACCAACTTACAGAATCTTCTTCCTCCTGCTCGGCAGTGTACATATGGCTGTAGAAACTACAAAGGCCCAGAGCTGGGCAGAATACTTTCAAAAAGTATTTGAATACTAAATAGTAAATACTTTACACAAATCAAAGGTATTTGAATACTAAATACTTTTACGTCCAGCTACAAGCGTAATACTTTAGAATATTCGAGTATACATATGAAAAGTATTCAAATAGTATTAAAAAATAAGTATTCAAATACTTTAGAATGTATTCGAATACTTTCAAAAGTATTCTAATATAATCAAAGGTATTCGAATACTATAAAAAGTATTCCAATACTTTGAAAAGTATTTCATTAACTTACTTTGAAAAGTATTCGAATACAGTAAAAAGTATTCAAATACTTGTCGCTCAAATACATTAAAAATTTAAAATTTAAAATAATATACTAGATAAAAGTCTTAATACTACTTAAAAAATCAAGTTATACTTTGTATGGGGTTAGCTTTTTTATTTTTCCATTGTTATATACAAATTTAAGGGGAGTAAAAGCGTATTATTATTATTATATAGCAGGTACCTACCAGGACCTTTCTTATACCAGTTATATCCTTAAGAATACGTGTACCAGCTTTCAAAGCGTCGTGCACATGATACGTACGCCTTTCTGAAATTAATCCTAGCGATTTTGGAACAGATCCATTTTTGACCATCCGTTTGTCCGTGTGCATGATAGTTTGTTTAGAAACGTGCGATCGCTTTGAAAATTGGTACACATGGTCTTAAGGATATAAGAAAGGTCCCTATTGTTTTTAAGTTACGTAGACTATCGAATCAAAAAGTTTCACTCCAGGATCGTTCGGTATTCAGTTGTATCGGATTTTTATATTTGATTTTGTGACAATGGAAACTTTCCCTAAACATTTCTAAATTGTTCTCAAATATTTGAATAACTTAAAAGTACTGCCTTTTTTTGAGGCCGGAAAAAAAATTGTCTGAGATCGACCGGGAAAAAACATTTTCTTATAGAATGTGGCCTGTAGAATCCATAATTTCAATAACAGTTCCAAGATTGGGCTACTAGTTCAAAAGTTACAGCCCTTTGAATTTTCTTTCGAAATTGGTTTCTAGTCTATAACTTTTGATTGAGAAGTCTGATCGAAAAAGTACGAATTGTTTTGGATTCTACGCACCAAAATTAATAAGAAAAAGTGTTTTCCCGAGAAATTTTGGTGTAGTCGATTTTTGGTAAAAAAGGAAGGCTATACACTGCCTTTTTTTGAGCCCCGAAAAAAAAATTGTCTCAGATTTTTCTTATAGAATGTGGCCTGTAGAATCATAATTTCAAACAGTTCCAAGATTGGGCTACTAGTTCAAAAGTTACAGAATAAATTGGTTTCTAGTCTCTTTTGATTGAGAAGTATTCGAAATACGGTACTTTGCGAAGTATTCGAATACTAAAATATTAATGTGAAAGTATTTTTGAGTTACAAATACAAATACTGTTTCCATAAAAGTATTTAATTACAAAGTATTTGAATAATGGATTTGAATACTAAAAAGTATTTACAAAATCGAATACTGCCCGAGCTCTGCAAAGGCCACTGACTGTTCGTCCTTTTTGACGGTTCCCTCTGCATGGTTTACCTGCCTACCCCTGTAATGCCTTCGGATGTCTCCACACCTGCCACATCTGTGATACTTGCGTCTGGTAGCAGGTCGTTCCTGCTTCTTGGTTCGCTTCCTCGTTGATTAGTGTAACTGCAACTGTTATTGCTGCAACTACTGAAGGCTGTTTGCAGGGCTGGGCATAGGGCATGTATCAAAATACATGTATTTCAAATACAGTATTGATTTGAAATACATTTGTATTTTGTCTAATAAATGGTTTTTATAAAGTATTTTGTATTTAAAATACAAATATATTAGAAAATGTATTTCAAATACTCAAATACGAATAAAGAATTAGAGCTGGCATCATGATTTATAGCGAAAAAGAGAAATCGCTAGCTTCTCTGGATAATTACCTTAACATTAAGAAGTTATTTGTAAGGTACAATACTAGTCTGTCTGTCTGCCGTCTATTTCCTTATGCAGTACATTTCTAACAATTTGTATTAAACAAACAATCTAATTTTTTTAAAGGATTTATCTACTCTCCAAGACGTGGGTCTCTTAAGCGATAGTTAATTGAAAAAGCTGTTTTTTTTAAAGGCATTCATATAACATTATCATTAATTTAACATTTTAAAACGGATTTTCAACTACCCTCATAAGTCTTTCTTTTTGAGGCCTTTTCGGGATCTTGCCAATCTTGGCCTACAGTGCACATTTCACGCTCTGGGGCCGACTGGGAGCGACTTTAGTCTCCTATTCAGAAAGAATGTCTAGGGCTTCTTATTTCGTGTTATGTCAGTTACTGCGATGGCGATACCTTTCTGTGTTACGGATTATACGGAACATTTTATGTACTTACGTTAATTAAGTGGTAAATGTGAATGAATTTTTTTGACGCATCCTATACACTACAATCATGTGTCCATGGAAATAAAGAGTATTATTAATGACCACAGTCACTGTAGACTGACCATTTTCACAAGTACAATAAACCGATACAACGGAATATCGAAGGATCCTCAGTGTTACCATCACTTTTTATAACGACCATTTATTTGAATCTTGCAAGGATCTCGGTGAAATAATAACAATTTTGACGTATTTTGAATTAGATCAATGTACATATGGTCAACAAAACGCATCAAATGCATGTCTTGGGCATTGATATAATGCTTTTAGTTCTTTTCCCAACAATCTTGGCCATGAATAACGATTTTGACACAATAAATAGGTACCTATTTCCTGTTGACCTGTTCCCGATTCACTTTTTCATGAAAATCAATAGCGTCTTACCTTAATATCCAAAGTACCCGTACACAACGATCGACCCCTTTTAAAAAGAGTTATAGCGCACACGGGGAACGGAAAAAAATTAAAGGCTATAAAAAGTATCTGGAGATCTTAAGTAAGAGTTATAGTGAACACAGACGAACGGGCGGACAAAAGGACGGACAACCGTATACTTACAACTATACAGGATCTGAGGATCATTTCCTTCGAAGAAGAATATTTGATATTTTGTCGGGATGAGTTAGATCATTTTAATTTTCTGCTAATATAATACATTCGTCTAAATTTTCATTCGCATGTAATTGACTAACGTTGCTATTAATAAATACCTACCTTCCTAAGTGTAATTAAAACTCACGTACAATTATGTTAGATATCTGTCTACGCAAAAGAATTCTCTTAATTCGCTTATTAATATGCCATCAACATAAAATTAGGTAAATGATAAATTTCTCTTCCTTTAACGCGAACCATTACTCAAAAATTAGAAGAATTTTAATTTATTAATTGATATTCATAACTTGAAATTAATAGCAATGATCGTTTTAAAAGATATTTACATAAAAATTGAAAACTTAGTTTATACTGTCATCATTTAACGAATTTTAGGATGTTTTAAAAACGTATCAAACGGCCTTAGGTTCTTTAGTTAAGTAAATAGGTTTTAACTTGGATTTACTATTAGATCTGCAAACAAAGTCTTTCATTTCCACTACAAATGGTGGAACATCTATAAAGATTGGAATGAATTGATGTAGGTAGGTATCCACCAGGTACCTACAGCATTCGCGTAGTTCTTATTTTTTTGCTTTTTATACCTGGATTGCAGTTCTAGTGTTTTGTTAGCATAAATGCCCATACAGGGCTTTCATTTCAGAACTAACCACCGATTGTATTTTGTCATTCTGTTAAAATTATAAGAACATTTGAAAAGCTTAGGGGATGTTTGTTAGAAGGTTTATCTTAGTTTCGGCATTGATGCGCCCTCGCACCTCCTGCTAACCCTCATACAAGAACAGTCACAAAATCAAATTTGGATAGTGTATATGAATGAAAAAAACTTTGACAAATAGGTACAAAATAAATAAGTGTGACGCATTTTTTATCTCTTGGAAACACCTAGAGTTGTAACAAGTACCCTAAAAAAAAGACGACAGGGTGAAAGTGATTACGATCTGAGAATTGCCATCTAAGTATTTATGAAGATCCTAATTTTTCCAAAAACATCTTTTTCGTCATCCCATACTGTTATTTCAATTTAACTCAACTCATTTGACAAATGAAATATCATTCATAACGGACGGCGTCCGTTAAAAAATAACGGACGCATATGCGGCCGTTAAGAAATAATGCTTTTATTGAAATACAAACAACTACTTATTATAATGAATATGAAAATTAAAGTGACAGTTATTATTGCTAGAAATCTGTAGTCCATCGTTGGAAACTTGAGGACCACTATCACCTGTTGATGTTACACTTGATGAAGAAGCTGTGGCTATGGATGTTGTAATTTCAGAGTTTCCATTGGACCTTTGAAATAGTTGTTTGGTGATTTTTAATCGCTTCGAAACAGAATTTTCAATATACGATTCCGCTACCGCAGATGAATCCCAGCCTCCAAGTTCCTTCACTGCTAGGAGATCGCCGCCATTTTCTGCAAGCATGGTAGCGGATGACCTCCGAAACGAATGGCCCGTGTATAACTCTGGGTTTTTTAATTTTAAGAACTTAGCAATTTTCCTGGGAACCCCCCCAATGGTATGAATGCCCACAACCTGCCTAACACACTTTTCTTTGCGGTAGACAATGAAAAATCGCCGAGTTTCTAAATTTTGAGGACGTTTTTCCGCGTATTTTTGGTATAACTGATACGCATTGAAGGGAAGTCCTTCTTTCGGAATTAGAAACACTCTGCTTTTCTTATTTTTTGTGATCCGCAATGTAACTATTACGTTTTTGTTGGTGTCTTCAAAGTCCTCCACGTTCAACTTAAAAGCTCATCACCCCTACAAGCGCCAAATATTCCACATATTAAGATGACTTTTTCTAGGAGCCATACACCATCATCAGCTTCCAATAAAAATGTCATGACTTGCTCTTCAGACAAAATGTTAGACTTTTTTGGTCTGTAACCTTCAGACTTTCTTTTCAAAAAGGCGAATAATTTTCCGAATCTGTAATGTAATAAACATCCCCAATACACAATAAATACAGTACATGAATAAATTACCAACCGTCAATGTTGTCATATACCTTAAAAGTGAGTTTCAACATTGAAACTTTTGTCCATAATGAATTGGGCGAGTACATTTCCGATTTTCCCTTTACGTACGCTAATAACACGTCTTCATTTACTAAATTGATCCTCTTAATCTTAAGCCATTCCTTGAAATCTTCGTATTCTTTTTGATATCGCTCCCTGGTCTTTTCTGGTAGCAAATCGACACTTGCAGCCATGGAGTCTGCTAATACGTCTGGAGGAATATTGATATTTCCTTCAATTACGTCCATATTTTTGGAAAACCGTCGTAGAGCTTCTCAGCACGCGTTTTTAACGAATTGTTTATTTTTCAGTAGTTGCGTCCATGACAACCGCTAACATGTGACCATAAGCATACCATGATCAAGATAATTATTATATTTAAGTATTGCGAATGGATCTTTATGAAGTCGGGGATGACGAAAAATCTTGATTAACGGAAATGGCTTCGGTTTACAAAGTCCGTTATTTGCTAATATCGGCCTTATGACGTTAATAACTATTTCGGCCACGTATGTCTGAATGGATTTGTGAACTAACGCAATTGTCAGTACTGGGGTAACGAAAATCCACACTTGTTTCGAGAATATCGCTCCAAATTTCAGCAAAAAATCAATGTTTGGGTTTCATTCTTGAAAATGAAATTTTTAAGTCGAGATTACTAAAAGGTAATTTAACATGGGAATTCAGAATCAGAATCTAAAATCCGGACATTTTGCTAGAAACGGAAAATTTGCACTTCCAGCAAGACGGGGGGTCCGCCACATTATGGTCTGACGGTTAGTTATTTCAAATTCTGGCGTTCCACAGGGTGGAAACATTAGGTATATATATCTAGCAATTTTATTCGTTTCGCGGTTATTTAAAGTTGTTCAAAGCCATAATGTAAGCATGATTTGAAGAAATGCGATAGATGTAAAAAAATTGTGACTAAATAACAATTTGAAATTCTGAAAAAAAAGGACTTTTTCGTCTCTTTGAGCTCTGAGCACCACACGTATCGTTAGTTGCTATACATCTGTTTAGAATATTTAAATGTTAAATGGAATTTGAATATGGTATTTGAACGTAATTGTTTTAAACAATTTGTTTATGCTTTGAATTTTTCCACTATAATAAAAACCTGTTCATTTTTAAACAAAGAAATAGTTTCAAACGGATAGTTTTTTACATTTGTTTTAAGAATTTGGTTTGTGGTAGGTACGAGATAGTTATTGTCTGTGGATCATTTCTCCCGAGTGAATCCCTACAAATAAATTCGATACCTTCAGCAAGGCCTGGTTTTTGCAACCATGGAATAAAAACATTTAATTTTTTTTATAATTATGGCGGTAACCTTTTAAAAATCTGTGTAAAATGATGGCATGCCTTTGCTTCCTATTATAAAACTACTGACTATGTATGTTAAACCATAATGTTCGTAAATATTTAATATCATGTTATAATGTAATTTCAGGGAGCCTGCTATTAGTTTATCCGTAGATTAAAAAACACAAATTTAATCTGCATTTTTATGAAAACGAAATAGTTTTAATAAAACGATCGAACAATTTTATGTTCGGAGTGAACGTTTTTCACAATAAACCTAAACCCTAAAATCGGGGACGTATTTTTTAACCCGAAAATAGCCTTGTGGGAGATGATCAAAAATTATATTAGAGCGAGATTTTTGTCAATCAGATAATTAGGTATGTTATTCTATAATGTTGAAAACTGCAACAAACCGTTATTTCTGGGATTGTCTGTGAAATTACAAAAATCTGTTTAAAATCACATCCGACATTCTGCGTAATATAGGTAGGTGGGTAGGTACTTCTACAAATTATTTAAACAAGTTGTACATCAGCATGTGCACAATGAAAGTGCATTTTTGGTAATAGGTACAGATCAGTATTTTATCAGCAAAGTTTAAAATTATCGATCCCACGAGTATAATCTCACTCAAAATGCACATCCTACGCTATAATGAAGGCTTTTAGTGAAAATTTGAAGTATCTAGCTATTGTAATTGCTGAGATCTCAGCCGGACAGCCAGCCAGCCAGACATAACATTTCAAAAATGCGCTAAAAACGCACTAGGTAGGTACTTACGTACATTCTACTTTTAGATTAAGGACAATTGATTTTAAGATCAAATAAAAGCGGTCCCAGTATGCCTCATATAAGGAATATTTATTTGTATTTACTTTCAATCATTCCTATTTTTTGTTTCAGTTTCTTTTAATTATGTCCTGACGTATTTTTCTACCGGAACGTTGTATACTCGTATCTAAGATGTAGGTAAGCTTTTCCGACATAATATGAGTTCAGGTTTCGCTAATTTTAATATTTACCTCCCTGTTACACAACAGAATTATAAAACAAGAAATATACTTATATTCTTTTATTGTTGAAGTTTTTTCCATAACTTATTGCTTTATTGGATTTACTTCTGATTTGTAACTCATTCATTTAGCTTCAAAATAGGTTCCTTGATATCTGCGAATAGTAAAGAAAACATACGTCTTAAAAGTATTTATTAATAAATAACTATGTACAAATCACACTGAGAAAACGAGAACTGCCATTATGTAGAGAATGCAGTAGGGGGTGCTGCTGATGGCGGCACCCCGTAGACCACATGGGGTTGAACTTCCGCCGTACCAGTTGCTCCAAGAGTAAGCGATGGAAGCGTCAGGCTGAAGTTTGAAAATAGGCCAAGGATAAATTCCAAAAAGTTCCTCAGCAAACCGACGCCCTTTAGCAGAAAGCTCTGAAGTTTTTGTACTTTTCCAATTATTACGTTCAAAATGGCTCGGCCGAGGTCCCAATTTTCGTTGAGTACAGATTGCAGACGTGCCAAAACTTCGCTCTTCAATCGAATAAATGCCTCGATGAATCGGACGATTTCTACTTGCGGTGCCAAAATCGCTTGGGTGTTGACCGAGACGCCAAAGGAAGGCTGAGGCTGGGGTGGCAATCCGTAGGAGGGGCCGATGTCGTGAGACGATTCGTATGGAAATGATGTCAGATCGGGTACATCGCTGTTTCCGGAGGGTAGAAATGGAATAGTTGCGAAAGTCTGTAGAATTCCCGATGCTGCAGTTTCGGTATCGTTGCGCTCTTCATTGCTGTTGCTAAGAGATTCAGCGGGTAAGGCGTTTGTTAGCGAAAAAATCTGTTGAATGATAACGGATTAGCGATGTAACCTAATGTCAACTTCAACTCACCATGGGTAGCATCAGTAAGAATTTTGTCTCCATTTTGCGACAATATTTACCGGGAGGTTTCAAAGAATGAAATAAGCGCTTTAGGGATTTTTCTCCTTAAATAAGGACACTCCCAAAGTGACGTATCGGTAGAAAGCGTAATTAGTGATTTTCATAATGAGGTATTGCAAATGACTGCAATTATGATTCAGTGTTGGCTGTATATAAGGTACAGATTTTTGCAAGAGGGTCATTGCGCAACTTGTCTCCATCACAGAAATACCTACGAAGCACCAGAATGGAATTAGCAAGTTTTGTATTGGTAAGTTCGCTTTACTTTTTTTTACATTGTGTCTTATTTTATTTTCTTCTTGTGTAGCTTACTTATTTTGCCACAAGCTTCGTTGTTGGGTTACCAACTCGTGCTGATAGTGGAGATTTCGACCATGAATTTGCGGAATCTAACGTTAACGATTTCCGTTCGTTACCCTTAGAAGACAACGTTTCCGACAGTCTGTTCGATTTGGCGTCGCTACCTCATGAAGCCCACGTGCCATTCAACTCGTACAGTGCACCTGTTCTGCCAGCTGAACCAGCCCATGTAGCTCCTCTGGCAGTCGCACCAGCGGTCGTACCAGCACCCGTAGTACCAGCAGCCGTACCACTTCCAGGTGTTGCAGTAAACACTCACGTTCTTATTCCGCACGTTGAAGTCTTCCGATTCCTCGAATCTTTCATTCACTTCAAGAACGAATTATTGGCGCGCCTCCAAATTTTAATCAATGAAAACTGGGACTTAGTTCGTGCCATTATTAACATTATTATAAGTAAAATTCAAAAGCTGGGAGGTTTTACATTGGTCGGAATTAGCATTTTGAGGCAAATATTCGAGTTTGCCCTTACCATTTTTGGAAGTTGGAGTGTTAATCTCCCATCGATAAGCGTTGGAGCTTCAACGGGTCCAATTGTGCATCCGCATACAACTTACGGAGTCCCAGATGTGCTTACGACCGCAACAAATTTCTTCAGCAGGTTTCAGTCATTGTAATTTATTTGTATTGTAATTATTATTTATTTGATATTGTACATATACATTCATTTCGGTAATTTATTAAATCAACATGTATTTTTCTTTATTTAGCCACATAATATTGGAGAATAAATAGACACTTGCATCATTTCAAAACCATGTCTCTCAATTCTTTATTTATATTAAATAGTAGGTACAGAGTAATTGGCTTATTGAAACTAAATACAAACTATAAAAAATTTGTGTGAAGATCCTAATGGATCAGTATATATTGTATAGTCTTGCATGTGCGTGTTGGTGGGCAGCCACCATCTTGGAATTTATAAAAGACATGGGTAAGTTCTGCCAAGTGATGAATAATCAAAATGTTAGGAAGGATCCATGTTTCTACTGTTTCAACCTTCCACCACTTTGCACTTTGCAAACCCAAAAAATGGGGCATGCGCTTTGATGGGAGTCACACTTAGATTTACTGCTGGTGGCTGGTGGTCTGTGGCAGTGCAAATACTGTGTATACGGCTGGAATACGGTAAATAACATCAATCTTGAGGTTATGTTTTGTAATTTTAAAAAAAATATTTTTCCTGCTGATTGTATGTTGATAATAATACAGTAACGATGTCTGAAAAGCCAGCAAAAGTGAAAACTAAGAAAAAGCAACGTAAATCCGTAGAAACTTGTAAACCCACAGCTACGAAAGTGGATAGTAAAAAAGGCACGGGAAAAAAACGAAAGGGCCCTCCAAATGAGCAAGGTCCTAGTACAGTAAAATCAAAAAAGTCCAAAAGTGAAACTCCCAAAGCAGTAGATCCGCCCCCGTCTAAATCTTCAAAGAAACGACCTAAAAACACGGACGAAGAAGACGATTTGGAAGAATGGGCCGACGATTCAAACAATGAACTGTCCTCAAATATTTCCACCTTCTCCGGAAAATTTGGTGTTGGCACAACCCCTAAGATTGATCCCTTCAACTTGGAGACCTCACATTTTAACTTCGTCCGTTTAGTTACAGACGAAATATCATTGGAAGGTTTAGACGGAATTACATTGGAGGGTAAGTTCACTATTGCGGTAAACAGTTTAAAATTATGTTTGTAGCACTGTGGACTCGCATTTCCTTCACTCTTAAATATAAGGATCCGCTTCCAAACACAATCCGAAATTTTGCTTGGAATATTGCAAGGTTTTCTAATGATATTCAATTTTTTAAGCTGCAAGAGTCTCGAGAGAAGTTACACATATATGATCGGTATAAAGATAGAGATCTCGTACTCGGCGAAGTCATTGATCCTGTGAGTGAAACTTTTGTAACTACTTCATTCAACTGATTATTATTTGTAGGTTGAAGCACCATTGGATATCTACCCATTTTGCCCTGTTAAAGAACAAAATGCTTTAGGATCGGCTTCGTCGTTTGACACTCGTGTTAATATTAGTAATGAGGTTCGTTCCATGTATTTAGAGGAAGTGGAGAAAAGGTTTGTGTTACTGTCTATACTGAAATGTGCTGTTGTATTTGGTATGCTTTAGTAATGTGTTTGTAATCATTTGGGACATGCTTCCTATATCCTGTGTATTAAAATAATAATTCTCGCTTGGCTTTTATTTTATGGCGCTTTGCATGCAATTTATTGGGTGCAATTTTTCTGAGGGATTTTTTGTAATGCATGCTACTATTTCCTTTGTAGAAGAATTTTTTCTGATTAATTTTAGTGGTAACTTTTCACTTCTCACAGTGTCTCCATACTTTCCCCAGAATATTCTCAATCTATGCAATGTATAGCATGCAGTTAGCTAAATCTGGTTAGCAGGATAGCTATGGTAGCAAAAGATTCATGTAAACAGGTAGGTAAGTAGCTAAAAAATGTGTTGGAGTGCATTTGTTTAAATAAATTCGAAACGTTTTAGGTATGTTTGCTTTCAAATTTGTTTTGTTTTTATTTTTTTCTTAAGACTCAACTAAAGAGTGACATGTCACGAATTTGAACCACCCTGTACTGTATAGAACACCAAATCCGGCCGAGACTGAGTAATAGTTTATACAGGGCATTTGGTATCACCTATTTTCAATAATCTCCTACGAGATTAAAAAATAGTGAAAAAAAATTTTGATAAAAAACAAAATTACTGGTTGGTTTATACAATTGCATACGATAATTTTTATGTTGCTCCGGTGTGTGAGTCCCCCTATTATAAATAGATGATACCAGATGCCTAACCCTGTATCTCTTCGCCCCATGTACTCCAACACCTCTACTTCTTCATGTGTCACATTGGTATAGGTATAGTAGATGGTTCCGACCAGTTTTGTTCTTTTGTCCTGTAGGTGTAGATGGGGCCCTGTGACGACGTTTTCCTGTTATGACTAAACCATGCTAACCATTGAACTCTGTTTATTTTATATTTTACCTTGTGTTTTGGCTCGTTGCCACCACTTCAAGGCTGCATATGTAATGATGGGTTTAGTAATTGTTATCTATATGTATGGATCATTTTTGGCGTTAGTCTCCATTTTTTCCCGAACATTCGTCTACACAGGTTCATAGTGCCCTGATAGATTTTGTCATAATGTTATTTAAAGGTCAAAGTCTTGTCTAGTGTCACTTATCAGGGCCTTTGCTCTGCACAGAAATAGGCGGTCCGTAATGGAAAGTTCTCTCTGCTCCCATGGGGTTCCTCCCTGGTAATTGGGTCCTTGTATCAATTGAACAGCTTGCATTCTGTTGCACACAGGATTCTCAAATTTGCTGCACACCATTATTTTATTTATTTATTATCCCTCCCTTGTTCTGGGCCCTCGACAGGCTTGCGCCCAATTACAGAGTAACCCGCATAATGTTTTTTAGAGGTGCGTCTGCAGAAAGTCTTAAGTTGTTCTATACTACTCCGGTATTTACCTTACAAATTAGGAAAACTGCAGGAAAACCTAATTTGGAGTAGTTGGCAGAATGCTCGAAAGTTGTCTAAGGTAATTCCCATCTCTGCAACAGATGAAAAATTCACGCCAACCCAGGTTCGAACACCCGACCTTCGGATTTATAGCCCAACGCTCTACCACTGAACCATAAAGCCGGTATTATCATGGTTATGTCGTCAGTTTGACTTCGAGACATGCGTAGTAGGTATAGTACTTCTCCCTACAGACACTTCGTCACGGCTACAGTGGCAGTGACTGTATAAAGACAGTGTGGTCATAATCCTTCATGGCGGCCATGTTTTTTTCTAATGTATCATCAAGCTGATTGGTTTACCCGAATTAGTAGATTTTGCTATGGGTACAATAATGCTGCCACAATTATAAATTCATCACTTTGGTTTCCAAGTTAATTTCCACCAATCCTGTGTATTTGACCAAAACATGGCGGATCTCCCAACTAGCAATAGAAAATAACACCACCGTATGACCGCACTGTCACTGTAGACTGTAGTCACGGCAAGTACGCCCACAGTGTTCTTGTTGACAGTAGTATGGATATTTCTGTTTTCTACCATTCAGGAAATCCACCTGCAAACTGCCACGTTGATTCCTCTGTTTTGTCCACTTCTCATAAATGACTTTAGAGAGGTGTTGTCTAATGCCCCTTCGATATCTAAGAAGGCACCCAGTGCAATTTTTTGCCCTTGAGAGCCTCTTGTGAAGAACAATATTGCACAGCGTTGTAATGCTTTTTTGGCTACTATCCAGGTCCTAGGTTTACCTGCGGATGACTTCCAATTTCTTTGACCTGGTGACTTTTTGTATACTCAGGGTTCCTGGTAGAGCCGTCCTTAGCAAATGAGAGTCCTGGAGCGAAATATTTTTGCGGGGCCTTTTTTCAACGATTCCCGAGGTGGGGGAGGTGGCATTTAATACCCTCCGGGTGAGAGGGGGTCCGGCTCACCCCCGGAAATTTTTGCAAAATTATATTTCGTAAAAAAAATCGTCATTTTAAGCACTTTTAGTGACTATCATGGGGCGAAAGGAAAGAGATTGTCCCTACTTAACGTCCCGACTTTGTTTCAATGTTCCTACCAGAATTTCGAGATCGCCACTTACTTTTTCCTATCCAATTCCCCGTACTAATTTGTTTTATAAATGTCCAACGATTAGCATGCCGCAAAACTTCAATAGCATCTGTCACCGCTGCTATATCAACTCAAGCCCGCTTCCTACTATACTAAGTTTTATGAGAAGTTTTACTTGTGAGTAAATAATTCCAATTACTTACTAATTTCCATTGATTTGTAGGTTTTCTTCAATCCTGGCATCTGCAAATTATTAATTTAATTAACATATTCTGTCTCTTCTCTTCTCTTCTACGTTCATAGGTTTGGTAATGAATCAATAATTGCACCTATTGCGCAGGTAATGAGACTATATTTTAGGTACCTATATCTGTAGTTATTACATTATTTTCACCAAAACTTTTACTTATTAAGCGACAGAGCAAAGCGATGTAAGCTTTATAGAGGAGTCGATGGTGTCCGTCTGTCCGTGAACGCGATAACTGTCAAACGCTTGGACCTATTTAGTTCAAACTTTGCACAGCTAACATATATATATATATATCACATGTAACAAGCCAATTGAAAATGGGTCAAATCCAATGACTCCCTGGGGTCACACAAAGGTGCTCTGCCGCTTTTTTAGACGCTCTTTATGGGTTTATTTTTTTTAGCGAGAGGTCGTAGGGGCTCCACCCTAAGGACGGTTCTGGTTCCTGGACTACTGCAATCAGGTAGCTTTTGAGTGATGAAAGTTAATCTATATAGCCTCATGTTCATGTGGAGACATTGTTTGCTTCACCTTCATTTCATTTGGCGGCTTCCTTGTCATCTTGTCCCTATGGTTTTGAAGATGACCATGGAAAAGTTGATATGTGGGCGATGCCAACCGACTGTTGCTCTTTAGGGTACTCCTACCACCCGAGTTTTCTTTACCTAGGCGCTTCACTATCTTACCCAGTTCCACTACTTGTCCCAGAATCTAAATCATTGATCGGTTTTAGCGTTGATGAACCTTTCCAAACTATACTACTGTAGCCTGGTTGGAACAGCTGATATGCATGGTCCCTCCCCTGTACCGAATGCAACCATTATCTTTTCGAGTTCATTAATTCACTTGAAGAATATGGCCTTCCTAATCCTCTTCGGTAACCGCTAACGCCATCTGGAAGGTTATAGCAGCGCCTCGACTTTGACCTTTTTTTTCCAACTCATTTTGTAAGGCGCTATTATGGCCCGACTGCCCAATGCTAAGGTTTTTATTTACAAGAATATTTATGCTGTTACTTTTTTCCTTTGTACATAAAGTCTGTTACATGACGTTTGGAGAAGTACATACTGATCAATTCATGGAAAATGCGCTAAAGTTATGACTGAAGTACTCTTCCTTATACAATGAAAACGTCGGAGTGGACGATTAAACTGAACTCACCTTTTGCAAATGACTAATTTGTTAAAGCTAAGTTACGGTTGATACAGATATTGCCACAGAAGTTAGAAGTTAGAAGATTTAACATTGCATTTTATCATTTCAGTTATGGATCTCAGTTGGTCCTGGTTGGAACACAGCGTTGTAGAAAAAAAGCAATTGTACATGGACTGGTTGATCCCAATGTGGAATTCAGCTCGATTCAGTACTGTCTACTTGAGCGTATCGGCCGTTCTAGAACATTTGGAGAGATTACTCAGGGAAAAGTTTCATTGCAAGTGATAAGCAAAGACCCAAAAACGCTGTTTTACAATCGTAAGATTCTATCGGAGAACAATGTAATAATGAAACAACCGTTTAATATAAAAACTCTATACGGCAACCACATAAGCGGAACGTTGCTGCATCTATACAGGTTTTATAATGAACAAAAGACCAAGACCGAAGTAATGACTCAACAGATTGTGGAAGTTTTGCGTAACAAACCAGGATATCGCATTGAATACGCCGAGGCGAAAGAAATTTTTGGTTATCCTGTCGCTCTAAAAAAGCTGTTTAAATTGCCCGAGTTCCAGCGTTTTGTCAAGACTGACATGGTATGGTAAAATTTGTTTAATAGTAAGTAACAATTATTTTTTAGCCATGTTTCAGTCGAGACCTTTATCCGAATGATTCGTCCAAATGGATTACTTCCAGCAACAAGGAGCGAGTAGTACGAACATTAGAATTAGTAAATCCGAACGTTAACGTCTCAGGCGCGTGGAATGAGGATGAAGCGAAAGAGGAGTCGTCAGGTGAATTTCAGTGAGATAGTTCAATTTTTTACAGGAGCAATTTTAGATGAGGAAGTGACACAGGAATTGATGCATAAAATTCCCATTTTGCACCAAGTTTACGATTTCATCAAATTAGGGGGCCGTGAAGGCAGATCAATAAAAGATATACTTGTGTGTAAAGGTTTGGATTTTTACACGACGCGTGCGGCTGTAAACCAACTTGTCAATTTAAAGCTGGTTGATGGTGTTAAAATTGATATTGGCAGACAAAGGCAAATTAAGTAAGTACCTACCGGACAAATACATATTTTACAGAATAAGATCTGCTTAACTGTGCTGTATGCTGAACTATACTAAACTATACAATTAAAACAAAGGGAGCAACATCTGGTGGCAAACTTATAAACCTATAGTTATTTCCATTCCTCTAACTTCTATCCAATAATATTGAGTTTTGAAAATTATGGCAGTATCACAAATGGGATAACAACCGACCTATTAAATATGTTTAGAAAGAAACTCGAAACTCAAAAACGACACTTTCTCATGGAAACGCCCTTTATTTTAACAGATAGAAAAAATGCACCTAAGTGTCTGGAGCTTAGAGAGAAAATAACTGGTGTGAACAGAATTCAGCTATTTCTTATCGTTTGGCACCTAGAGGGCGTTTCTCGAATTTAGTTGATTTCTTTAATGCCTCATGCGATAAATGATTGCAGCATTGCCGCGCTGAATGGCCCGACTAAGTTTTTGAATTAGGAAGGTTTTCGAACATTTTTCAATTTCTTCCCTAAAGTCAGAGCTGGGTCGAGCGTTCTAAAAAACCGCTCGAGCGATGAGCGCTCTAATTTTCTCAAATATGCTCGCGAGCATCGAGTTGTTTTGCAACGCGAAACCGCTTGTGAGTTCCGAGCACTCTTAAAAGTGCTCAAGCGGTTTGTCGCGCGTGCTCGGGAAAAGTGCTCGTGAGCGGAAAAAACGCTCGCGAGCGGCGGTTAATCATTCAGCGCTTGAGGGCGGTTAAAAAGCGCTCACGAGCGGAAAAAAACGATCATGAGCGGAAAAACCGCTCGTGGGCAGAAAAACGCGCTCGAGCGCCGAGCACCTCGCGAGCAGTACCGAGCTCTGTCTAAGTATTCACAAACTGCAGAGCTTCCGTACACCAGGGTCCAAAGGTTTCAACAGCAAAAGGTGAAACTGGTAACTTACTTATTTGCCAAATAACGAGAGATGGAAAGATTGGCCCTTAGTTGTTTAAAAGTATTATTTCCATGTTGGTAGCTTTATTTTCATGTTAAAGGATTGCTGTGTGCAATGGAATGTGGTCAACTACACTGACCACAGAACACTAAACAGAATTTTTAGTACCTCTCTTTTTAACATCTCCTCGTACACTTCCAGCATCTGCTACAAAGAAAAATCCCAATATTACCCTAAATTAATGGTTTGGGAGACTCAGTATCCTCGATCACTTACGAAAATTCTAAAGGATCAACTACACAAATTTTAATTAACACCTGACACAATTCTTGGACACGAGAAGAAAAATCTGACATGAAAACTCGATCCGGATCACACAAAGGATTCGAATAAACACACAATTAATTGATTAACAATGACAAAAATTTATTCCGACTTCTTACTAATCTGGTCGTGCAAACTGCAAAGATAACAAGGTGCACTTAACTTCACACACAAACACTGACAGATTCTGTACACAAAACTAATCAATGACAAACAACATTAACTTGATGAATAAAATGACGAGTTGCCGATGGCTCTTCAGATGCTACAAACTTTTCACTTTTAATAACAAGAGAACCTTAATACAAGGCCTCACAGTTGCACTAACTGCTTGATTGTTCAGCTTGGCACCTCTAAATGACGATATTTTCAAAATGTATTATATTTTTTAAATTTGTTGTCATTCTTCAAACGAACAAAACGCGTTTGTTGTGGTTTGTGGCGTATAATAAAACTTTTAGAATTGTCTTGCAAAAATATTTGACATATTTTATTACTCTGTAGGTATCGCACAATCAGTTTTCGCCCCTACAATTTGGAAGTAGCAAACCAAGAAAGTCAGAGGGAAAAAGAACAGCTTGAGGTCGATGCGATTAATTTTTTGTCCGATTTGCTCGAAGTAGAGCCAACCTACCTTGCTACCTCCCATATTCCCCAACAGCCCGACTTAATGGTTCCCGACGATAATTACACTCTCATCAAAAAGTTACGTCAACAAAATAAGCAGAAGAAGGAAAATACAGAAAGTATGGCGATTTTGATGGCCACTTATAAAAATGAACATGGATACACTGATCAACCGAATGGATATGTCTTTAATAACGAAATTAGTTTGCCACGCGATATTTGTCAAGGTATAATTAAATCATGCGCAAAGCCGCAATGTTCCGATGTAGAAGTCAGAAAAAAAAGGTTGACCAAATTTTGTTTAACTCTCAAAGAGAAAAATTTATCGGAGATCGGTGATGTCAGGGCAATGTATGAAAGTTTGAATTGTCCTCTAAATTATGATGGGCTCTTGAGTGAAAGTTATCGCAAACTGTTATACAAGGTCCTAAAATTATCACAGCGGCTTATGATCAGTTTGGAGTACAGAGTTATTCAGTTAGCACCCCGAAAACACTATCTGTGCAAAAATCAACTTTCATCAAAAGAGCTTCAAAAATTTGAACAAGACCACCCTAGCATAAGTAAAGTAGCCATCGAAATTCAACCATCACCACAACAAAAGGGTGGCAGTAGTAACCAGAAGGCAGCAGAGGAAGAAGATGGCGCTGAGGTTGTGATTAAAGAAATATACATGGGGCCTAATCCGACATTAGCGTATCAGTCTGTTGACAATGATGGCATACATGTATCAGTGTGGATGTCTACTAAACCGGAAGAGTTTACTACTTGTGATCTATACGTCAAGGAGAATAATGCGACGATACGCACTATGAAGCGGGCCAATTGGATTTTGAATGCTGTTCATCAGGAATTAGTGATCACCGACATTTACAGGTTGCATAAGGCAATTCAAGCTCAAGACAGAGAGGAGGGTTACAACGTTAAAGCGGATCGTAAGTCCTTCCAGCGCATTTACACGCGGTTAGTTCGCGGAGGTCATATCAAGATATTACAAATTTATCTAAAATCTCCGCAGATCAAACGTATGGTTACTGTGTTATGTGATCCTTCTCTAGATGTTCACCACAGCATCATAGAGTCAGTTATTGAACAGTTCAAGATGAAGTTTTTCATTGTTCATAAAAAAGAACCTTCTGTCTCCACACCACGTGCATCCATAGTGGAAAAGGTGCCTCTGTTTGAAACAACTCAGGTGTCGACTAGTGTTGGTGAGCTAAAACAGCTGTCGGAGCAAGAGCCGGATTATGTGTATGATCGAAACTCTGGAAAGGAGTACGGATACCAGCCTAAGTTTGTACGAATGCGTACATTGCACGAGCTTCTCTTCTATCTCATTTACACCCACCCAAGCTCGCGGGAAGTTAGTGACGTACCGGAAATGTTGGCTGAGGTTGATATTCATTTAAATGAAGATGATGTCAAAGAAATGCCGCCTGTATATTGTAGGGGAGTTAGTTGGAAAATGTTTATGTCGCCATTACCTTGCCACAGTGGGTGGCCGGAAGGATGGGCGTTGGTGTGTGACATCTTATTACGTTTACCTTTAGTCATCTTCTTAAAGCTGTGTAATGTTACATTTGTCATACCTGAACTATCGACGTACTTAAAGCATCCGGTTAAACAATTTTATCTGCTGAAACATTTACCCAGCCAATTGCGTTCCGGGCTTATTTACAAGAGGAAGTATTTGTTTGCCATACATGAAACATTGTGCAAATTGTGTTATATTGGACTTTTACAGTTTGGTCCACAGAAATTAAGGGAAAAAGATCAGGTTTTCATCTATTTAAATCGAAACGCCTCCCTACTGGATACAATTACGTCTAGTTCAGGATATCATTACATAGAGGAGAAGGAGTATACAAGGAAATTGTTTCACTTCCATTCCATCACGGACGTGGAATCTTACTGGTATGAAATGTGGAGTATATGTGCTCATACCAAACTGGGACTGCGTAACGCTGTTGTTGGTACTTACATTACAATTGAGCATTTAGAAACGAAGGCTTCTATGGTGGAGGCAGTGAAGCCCCAAACTACTGAATCTGTTATACTGAATGACAAAGGAGTTTTGCCTGGCGACCAACGTGGCGCTGCCGGATTGGACTCCGCACTGTGGTCGCACATTAAACGGAACTGGATTTGGGGTTCAGGTCGTAGACCTCCCCCTCGACAGTCAGAGAAAAGAATTTTGGCCAAAAAGAAGAAACTGGCCAAGTTTCAAATGATTCCGCAAACTCGAGTGATAAAGCTAGCCCGACAATCTAAAAGGTTTATTGTACGTAAAGTAAAGATTCGAGCAGACAGGAAGGATCAACGGAAAGGCTATGATTCTGTGGATAAAAAACTGATGGCCGATTTGAAACAGTGCCGTTCGGAGTGGACAGGTGAAGAAGATCGCTTATTGCATATTTGTAAAATCATATCCTCATTTCTTTGTCCAAATTTTCGCAAGCAAATTGTGCATTATACTGTAATTCGAGACACTATGCACCAGTTGTTGAGAGCCAGCCGCAATAAAACATCCGGTGCTTGTCAGAGGCGTATTAACGTACTGTTAGGGTCCGTCGAACAACAAGAACATCTCCAACAAATATCCAAAACTTTAACACACATTCCTTTTGTTAGGAAGTATTTTCAAAGGTATTACGAACATGTGCAAGCAGGGAGGAGTCTGGCAGATAAACAATTAAAAGGCGCCTTTGTACTTTTAGTAGCCTACTTCCACAAAAACCAACATAAACTTCAGCATATCTTCGAAGCAATTAATCTTACTACGCATGTAGAGCCCAAACATTCGGAAAATGATGATTCAGCAAGGAAAAAATCCTACCCAGATCAACAGGGGCAGCTTGACGTGCTGGGTTATGAAAGCTTAGAACCTTCAACTCGATCGAATAAAACGCCACAGGTATACCCCGAAAGTTCCTTTCCTGTGACTGAAAACGACGTTGTTCTAGACACTATTAAATCTATCATTCATAGTACGGTTGCGGGTAAACCGGACGACATCAGTTGCATTTACCAATTTTTCCGCGTCTATCAAAACTATTCCGATGATCTCCTGAAAACCGCAGTAAACGAATTGCGCAACTCTCAGATGGTAATCGCAGTGAAACGGTTCACCTCAAAGAAGCAACAGCATGACATCAAAGGCATTCCCGTAACATCCAAGCTTTTCCATTTCTCGTTTTACTACAATTATATTCAAATTACAAAGTTTCCAGTGGAATTATTTCTGGATGCGCACGAAATGTTTCTCGGCACTCAAAAGCATCGTGAGGCGCTTACGGATCGAACGCGCAACGGATTGCCGATGGAATGTTGCTCGCAAGGTCACGGAATTGGGTTATCCGAAATTGCAACCCAAGTGAAGGCATACTTTACCATTGATTTTCCGAAGGAGGTCCTAATTCTCAATCCCTCCATTACCGATCACACAGAATTAATTCGAGAATTGGCGATTCGCTATAAGAAAATGCTACATTTAATTAAAAACGGCACGTTTTTCAAAGAAGATCAACAAGTCCAAGTCGAGGGTAACGAGAGGCAATTTAACAGAGTTCCGATGATTCAGAGATTTTTGAAGTCGTGGTTTTTATCAGAAGACCATTCAGAACCTAACAGTGACATCGACTACAGTTTCAGACACGTGCTGTTTGATGACGAAAGCTGTTCAAAGAAAGGCGATAAGAAACAGAAGCGTAACGCGCAAATTACAACTGAGGAAGGGCAAAAAATATTGGACTCCTTCAATAAGGAGATACATCAACAGCATTTGCAAGTTTCCGGCAAGACGGAAAATTTGAAAACAACGACGCCCGCCTCAAGCGAAAGCTTCGAGAATTACGAGAAGAAACTGGAGAAACTTTTGAGTAGTAAAGAAGACGATGAGGCAAACTCGTCCCAGAAGGATGATAAGATGCAAAGCGAAGGGGATAATCTTTTAGAGAGATATTTGCCTAAGGCGACTGGGGTCGTTGATATTCAACAAACTGACACGGAGGCGCCGGAGGATGTCGAATTGGTACACTATTCCGAAGGAGAGCTTTCGAGCGGTGGTAAAGCACACTACTTGATGGACGATGAGCTGTCCATCGAGCAGATTATGAACGAAATGGTCGCTGATTGTGATCCAGAGGAGCGAAGAGTGCCTAATCCGATTAATTTGTCACGGCTACTGGTGACTGGTTTGTTTCCAGACCTGGATGAAGACGAAGAAAGACTGGAGAGATTACATCAGCACTTTTTAATTATCTGTCCGGATACCAATTTAATACTAGACCGTTTTGAGGATAACGAAAGCCTTAGTTATTTACATATTGAACATCCATTGGTATGCAAAAGACTTTTGAGGAAAGTACAAAAGTAAGTTGATCATAATGCATGATATTTTGCCACAGTTCATTTTACTTAGAATATGGTATTGATATTTGTGGTTGTTCGAATTGTCAAAATTACTTTTCGTTGGGATTGCCATACCCTTTGCTTGTTATAGTACTGCATCCGCCAAAAAACTTACCCTCCGATAAGTTCGCTCCAGGAATATGTGTTCTAGAAAAATTTGCAACCTGCTGAAATACTTTCTCATCGAGTCTATAGTTCCTTGGCTGTGTCAAAATTCGCTCCGAGAAATTTCGTCCTAAGAAAGCTCATTGTCAGCTAAATCTGCACTCAGAACACTTACTCATTGTGCCTACCGAAAAAATAAAATTTTTGATTGACCTTCGTCAAATGTCATATTTTTTTAAAATTTCAAATGGCACCCCCATAAACAAATTATACCTCTGGGTAGCCAAAGCTATAAATTTTCCACTGATCCAAATCGGTAATAAAATATAGGGTGTTCCATTTAAAAAAATGCAAGTTTGATACGCCACTGGTAAACGACGGTAATTGTGTACAATTTTGCACTAAGACTTTTTTCGGAATCTTTTATAAATGAGTTATGATCTTAGGTGTATACCCATGCCCGTTCCCGTTTCTGTTAGGAACCACATGAGCCCCTCAGGTTTAAGGAACGGGCAATCCGAGTTCAGCCACTGCTCCCTGTCTGGGTGAATGACTTTATAACTCTTTGGTCTTAGTAAGGCAGCCCGGTTTGCATCCCTTCTTGCAAGGAGGGGATCAGATCTATGGGTTTCCTCCCAGATCTTCTCTTGCCCAAGGCTGCCTCGATCCTTTCACTTGTCCCAATTGTTTAGCCGTATGTAAGCCTTCCACTTGTGTCTGCCCCCACAGCTAAATGTAAAGGCTCTAGTCCCAGAAGTGCCTTGAGTTTGTACCAATTGTTGCAAGGGCAATTTTTCGTAATAATAATCATAGATCATCTGATATTCTGACTAGCTGATCAGGATTAAGACTTTTGTTTCACGTGCAGCAGTCTAACTTGGCAGATACACCCTATAGTTCCCAAGCCAAAAGGCCAGGCCCGTAACCAAAGGGTGGCCAGGTGGAGCTGAGCCCCACCTAGAACGTGGTCTTGTTCCCACTGGAAATTACGGTTAATGGTTCCTTTACAAAAATTACAGGGGAGGTAATTATCAAAAACTTCTTGAACCACCCCTAGAAAAATACCGGCCACTCCTGCTACTTCATTCTGGCTATGGGGCTGCAACAGGCGTGGCAAGTTTAAAGACTTTGGGCCATAAACTACAGTAATGCTGAGGCATAAGCGGAAAACTAACATAAGGAAAAGTGGACAACTCATCTAAATTATTGTCAAGAGCCTTTTATTTATAACCCTGATTTTACAAAACACAAGCACAAAGTCATGTGTACATAACTTTGATATAGGAAATGTAGCTTGCATCAAAACCAACACCTATATTCTAAACCTAAAGTGAAATGAACTATAGTTAAATGGAATCGAGTATAGAGCTGACAAGCAAATTATTTACTACGAGCCATTTCAGGGACATTATCTTAAGTGACGCTCTTCCCCAAAGTAGTGAAATTGGAATTAAATTGGAGAGCTTAGGATGCAGCACGGAGGATAAGTCAATCGTAGATAATTTAATTGATTTCATCTCAAAAAAACACGTAGTGGGAGCATCGGTTAGAGAATTAAAGGTATAAACCTACGCTCCCAACTTCCTTCTCAGTCTTGTGTGCGTTACAGAAACACTTTTTGAATGTGGACGATACCAAACTGGTGGCTTTACTGAACATATTGGTAGAAATGAACGTTATTCTACGAGCGGGAATAATCTACACCGTGTTTGTTCACTACAAGCATAGGAAATCGTGGCTTGTGGAAAGCTGTACATTGGAAGACAATGATAGGCAGAAATTAAAAGTATCTAAAGATGAAGAATCACAAGAAGTGGACCTTCCTACCTTAGCTAGATCGTTAGAGTAAGCATAGTTGTTGTATTTGTGATGTGCCACTTATAAGATAATTTCAGCTCTTACACGGAAATTAAACTGCATATTAGACCATGGGCACGAATAGACGGGACGTTAAATTTGCGGATATTTGAGAAATGGTTGACAACTGTGCTCGGTTACTGTCTCGCGGAAGCAAGCATGTTATTTACATGCATCAGTACCCACCTTTGTTATTTAAAGCCTGTTGACATTTACTACTTACTTGAGGTAGGTCAATCACTGCTCATTAACCAAGCTTAATATTTTTGTTCAAGTGCTTGCAAGGAATTGGCTGCATTAGACTGATGACTTTTAAACCAAGCAGGTGTTCGCTATTGTCAGATCTTACCTTAGTTGAACCTGGTAACTGAAATAAGTTGGTCTATAATTGATTAATCAGTTATCGTTTATAGTTCCAGCAACAATTCTGGATGATTTCGAAGACATTTATATTGAGACTGACAAATTAGCAATTCTCAAATTTGGTGCTTTGTTAAATAAAAAACTGAAGGAATTTGATTTCCCAACGGATGTCTCTGAAAAGCATGGCACTTTTTAGTTAGTAAGTAAAATTAGCTTTTTGTAATTAAATTGTATATATACGTACAAAAAATACACTCTCTTACTTCAGTGATGCAAGGAGAGTTTTCTATTTTGATGATGACTCTCCATCTTGGTTCACGAATTTATGATGAAAATGAGGCAGATTTAATTGAAATTTTCTATTTACGGAACTCAATTGCCCCCCTCCTCGGTATGTGTGGTAATATAGAAACACATTATTTATTGCCTCATTCTAATCTAGTTTGTAATGTTATTTTAATGTCATTTCCTATATTGTCATTGCCAATAATTTTGTTGAATAAAACCGTTTATTCTAAAGGTTTTATCTATATCAATTTATTCAACAAAATAAAATAATGGAAAAGTTTCTGAAACCCATTCGATTGGATATTGATCCATCAGTTAGTTCCGCCTCCAAGGAATGGGAGCACTGGCTCCGAACCTTTGAGAATTTTCTCTTGGCATATACACCGACCGAAGAAGAAGATTTGCTTCTTTTTGCACCCAGTAAGTTGAATTTGCTAATCAATCATGTGTCTTCAAGGGTATACTCATATATCAGTGAGTGTTCAACTTATGACGCTGCTATCAGCCTACTAAATACGATTTTTATCAAACCTAAGAATATTATCTACGCTAGGCACATGCTAGCTACTAGAAAGCAACTTAATGAGGAAAATATCGATGCATACATACAGGCCTTAAAACTATTATCTAGAGAATGCCAGTTTCAAAGCGTGGACGCCGAAACTAATCGATCTGACAATATACGTGACGCATTTATTTCGGGAATCCAGTCAAATAAGATAAGACAGCGATTACTCGAGAATCTGACGTTAACCCTCGATGAAGCGTACAATCAAGCATTATCCTTAGAGATGGCAGAGATTAATTCCCAACAATACAACGTTATTGGCTTAAACGCTGTTCAACAACTTGGAGGAGGAGTATCACAGCCTGAAGATCAGTGCGAGGAACATACCGTCGCAGCTTCGCCCTCTTACAAGAGCTCTTACAAAAATAAACGAAAATGTCTCTTTTGCGGAAGTGGACGCATTCATCCCCGAAAGGAGTGTCCTGCTGTCAACCAATCCTGTCAACTTTGTGATAAGAAGGGACATTTCGCGATAGTGTGCCGCAGTAATAAGCCAAATAATGCTGCAGTTTTGGAACGAGGAGAAAATACTTCAGCATGTATAGGTATTGTAGCAGCTTCTCCCAGCTCTTTAAAGAAAGCAACTGTAATAGCATATATTCAAGGAGTCCGAGCTGAAGCACTGATTGATACAGGTAGTAGTTTGAGTTTCATAGATGAATCGTATTTTAATTTGTTACGACTTAAAAAGAAACCTAGTAACCAATGTATTTCAATGGCTTCAACCTCTCTAACATCACAAGTTGCAGGAGAAACCTGGGTATCTGCTAAAGTCGGCCAGTACGATTATCAAAATTTACATTTACTGATAGTGAAGGATTTGTGCGCTGATTTAATTATAGGTCACGATATTCTTAAAAAGCATTCTTCTCTTGAATTAAATTTTGGTGGAACGAAAGAACCTATCAAAGTGTGTGGAGTTGCGGCAGCTTCTGTACCTGCGGTACCCTTATTTTCAAATATTTCTTCTGATTGCAAACCTATTGCTATAAAGTCTCGAAGGTATAGCGAAGATGACAAGAAATTTATAAAAGAAGAAATACGAAAACTGTTGATGGAAGGGATCATCGAAGAAAGCACCTCTCCCTGGAGAGCTCAAGTTTTAATTACGAAGAATGCAACTCATAAAAAGCGTCTTGTAATCGATTATTCACAGACAATAAATAGGTATACGCTGCTGGACGCATATCCTCTTCCAAATATGGAAGAATTAGTATCTAATATATCGAATTATTCTATATTTAGTGCAATCGATCTGCAAAGTGCTTACCATCAGATCCCAATCTTATCCGAAGAACGACTATATACTGTTTTCGAAGCGCACGGAAACCTCTATCAATTTCGCCGAATTCCGTTTGGTGTAACTAATGGAGTGTCAAGTTTTCAAGGAGTTCTTGATTGGATCATTAGAGAGGAAGAATTGGAGGGAACATACGTCTATTTGGATGATATAACCATTTGCGGCAAAACTTTACAGGAGCATGACAAGAATCTCGAGAAATTTATGGCAGCCGCTTCCAAATATGGGCTGACTATTAACAAAGAAAAAAGTAAGTTCTCTCAAAATGCAATTAATATCCTGGGTTATCATATAAAGGATCATGTAATCAGACCGGATCCCGACCGCCTTCGACCACTTATTAGTATGCCGCCGCCCCATGATTTACCTTCATTACGAAGAGTTATGGGTTTGTTTGCCCACTATAGCAAATGGATACCAAGATTTTCGGAAAAAGTTCACGCCTTATCAAACACAAAGAATTTTCCATTAGGGAACGAACTTGTACAACGCTTTGAAGAGCTCAAATCTGATATTGCAAAATCAGCTATTAACGCTATAGATCATAACGTGCAGTTCACTGTCGAAACAGATGCTTCGGATCATTCCATAGCGGCAACCTTATCCCAGGCTAACCGACCGGTTGCATTTTTCTCAAGAACACTAAATAAAAGTGAACACAACCACGCTGCTATAGAAAAAGAGGCATATGCAATTGTCGAATCGTTAAAGAAATGGCGTCATTTCCTCATTGGCAAACCATTTCGTCTTATTACTGATCAACGATCTGTATCCTTCATGTTTAATAATAAACTATCAAGTAAAATTAAAAACGAGAAAATACAGCGCTGGCGTCTGGAATTAGCGCCATTCAAGTATGATATTGTGTACCGACCAGGAAAGCAGAATGATGTTGCAGATGCATTGTCGCGTGTTTGTGCTAATATGCAGACTCGCTCTGATAAACTCATTTCTTTACACGACGCATTATGCCATCCTGGTGTTTCGAGAATGACACATTGGGTGAGATCGAAAAATTTGCCTTTTTCTGTAGAAGAAATCAGGAAAACGACTAATTCATGTCGCGTCTGTTCAGAAATAAAACCTAAATATTTTAGGTCTGCTACGCCTGGTCCTGGTTTGGTAAAAGCTACCTCGCCATTTGAAAGATTAAGTATTGATTTTAAAGGACCAGTTCCTTCTAATACGAAGAATAAGTATATACTCACTATTATCGATGAATATTCACGTTTCCCATTTGCCTTCCCATGCGCTGACATGAGCTCTAAGACAGTAATCAAATGTCTTAATGACATATTTATGCTATTTGGTATGCCGTCTTATCTTCATTCAGATAGAGGGACTTCATTCGTTTCTTCGGAGGTAAAAGATTTTCTAAATTCACGAGGAATAGCTACAAGTAGGACTACCCCGTACAATCCTCGGGGAAACGGTCAAGTTGAACGATTAAACGGAACCCTTTGGAAGACAATCCTGTTGGCATTACGATCAAAGAACTTATCAGTAGATAATTGGGAAAAAGTATTATCACAAGCTTTACATTCGATACGATCCCTTCTGTGCACAGCTACAAATTGTTCGCCGCATGAGAGGATGTTTAAACATACAAGAAGATCTTCTAATGGGGTCTCGCTACCAACATGGTTGACGAATTCGGAACAAGTTCTAATGCAGAAATTCAATCGCTCCAATAAATACCAACCACTTGTGGAGGAAGTCACACTGCTTCATGTAAACCCCGATTACTCTTATGTTCGCCTTGCAGATGGTCGTGAATCGACTGTTTCAAATCGTCACTTAGCACCATTGAATCAAGAAGGTGAAAGAATTCCGGATATGATCAACATAGAACAGCCAGAAACTTCTGATTCAGACCAATCACCTGTAGAGCAAGTTGGCGAACCAAGATCGTTTTTGGATTCAGAAAGTGAAAGAATAGAACAGCCAGTAACTACTGATTCAGACCAATCGGCTGCAGAGCAAATTGAATCACCATCGAATTTTATTGACGAAGCGATTTCACGAAGATCAGTTAGGGAACGTAGGCTCCCAATCCGTTACAATGATTATATTTTAAAATGATGTGTGGATGAATGTGGTAATATAGAAACACATTATTTATTGCCTCATTCTAATCTAGTTTGTAATGTTATTTTAATGTCATTTCCTATATTGTCATTGCCAATAATTTTGTTGAATAAAACCGTTTTTTCACTACTAGCGTCTGATGACATGATTATTAACCTTTTTTCCACTTGTAAAGTAGGCTTTCTCGGCATTTGTTCAAAGTGGTTAATAATTTTTTATTATTAACTAGTAGTCAATAATGAGAACTGTCACGCTGTCACTTTTAGAAAACACAACCCGAAATTTCGCTCAATGAACGTTTAGACAAGTTCTCTAAAACGAATAATTGCCACCATTCGCAATTTCCAGAGAAATTACATACCTAAAATTATCACATTTTGAAAAAATTCGAACGAAATTACTCTTTGAAAAATCTCAATGACAGAACAAAATACGGCCTGTTTGACTTGTACTTCCACGTACTTGATTGACATGTTAAATTAAGAAACAAACAATTCTGTCCAACCGTTAACTCTCTTATCAATATAATATGTTAATTTAGAGGATTTCAAGTGCTAGTAGTGAAAAAAATAGTATATATACCACGGTAGAGAAGTCTATTATTGCCTTCGCACCTTACACCCCTCGGCGCAAGCGCCTCGAGATGTAATCTTGGTGCTCAGGCAATAATAGTGGACTTCTCTACCTTGATATATAATGTACTATTATTCTAAAGGTTTTATCTATATCAGTATGGGAGTGATAAAAGTTACCTTCAGCTGTCCTTGTAGCTCACCTTTTTTGTGATGTGCATTCTTTTAGGTTCAAAAACATGAAAGTAATGTTTCAGGGGTGGAGAGTGCCTCCAACGATTTCCCCCGCTTTCACGTATTTTCATCTACGATCCATGAGAATCGTGGTCGCATTTTGCAAAAATTCTGTACGCAAAAGCTGTCATTTTTAAAAAAGCGGGTGCAAGTTATTAGGATTTTGATATCAGTAGTTATAGTTTGTGTCTGTTTAGAAGGGAGTGGGTTGTAACAGGTGGTCACTTTAGGCTTAGAAAGATTCGGTTTCGATTTCACAAATTACAAACAGATAAGAGTCAAAACGCCACAGTGTTACCGGTTCTAAAAACCGCTATGACGGAGCATGAGGGACGGCTTTTCTAATATACTTTTGCATGTGTAAAAAACGTAGCTGACGCTTGTTTTGCATCAAGTAAAACTGGGTGGGAGAGAAGCATTCTTCGCCGAACTTTCGAAGTGAAACTATGTGAGTTGTATGCGGTAATTTTATTTCGCGTAACATTGGATTCTTCGCTGAACTTTCGAAGCGAATCTATGTAAATTGTCCGCGGCATTTTTAGAGCGCGTAACATTTTCAACAGAAAGTTGCAAGTCGAATTCATATAATCGAGGTATACGGCAGATTTAAAACACCACGTATCGTACGTGACAATTTTTATCGCGAACGTTGCAGGGAATCGCCGCATTACAAAAGAAAACTGCCGCCAACTCAATGAATTTATTGTTTATGTTTATGCGCCTATCTTGTTTATATGGGGCGATAATAAGATTCTAATTTAAACGGCAACCGGTAAAAAATTTAAAGACGATTAATTAATGCTATTGTGCACATTGGTGAATTATTACAGTGAAAAAATCAAAATTTTAACTATTAAATTTCGAGAAACCTAAAGGTCAGTTTGTTCTTGAGCAGTCAAGCGTCTCTCAAAATTCACTTTCAACGAGCAGTCAAATTTACCAGACGGTACAAAGGGTCAATTGTATTGCACAAGGTGTTCCACCGTCCAATTTTCCGAATTGCCGCTTCCTTTTCAAAAGGAGAAAATCGACTGAATCTGGAGAAAATTTCAACTCATCGAAAAATGTAAGTTATTCGAATTTTTTGCAATATGTAAAAATACGAGTCGATCAATGTCAACTTAACATTCCTGAAAAGGTCGACCTACGGAAGTTTATACGCTGAACAGATGTTTTATGAATGACAAGCTAACCCAAATAAAAGATTTTGGTGATTTTTTTCATTAATTGTGAAGTGGAATTTTAAGTTCATTGATTCGATTCTTTTGTGTGGGTTAAATTCTATTTAATAACCAGAGGTGGATAAATCTTTTGAATAGAAAAATGTACTAGGCGTTGGGTTAATTACAAACAGTAAGAAACCTAGCTATACAATTAGATTTGAAACGTAATCACAAGAACCCCAAAGGGGGGACAATAATAATGAATGGGCCAGAAAGTGAGTCTCACTTACACACAAGGACACTTGTAACTCTATAATAGACGTTCTGCTCCAGCAGCATAAGACACAAAGTGAACAGTTGGAGAGCGATAGGTGGCAGAACAGATACGGACGAAATGCAGACCTGCGCGGAAGTTAGTACCGCGAGTGGCGAGGGGCGCCTACCAAGAGACAGGATGGAATGACCGCTTATTGGCCAATATCACACAGGACGCGAGGTGGGTTCTTGCGAGGAGACGTTTCTAACGCAAGTTGAGTAAACAAAAATGGAGGAGGGGCGTACGGAATTGAACACGTAGCGAAACAAACTAAAGAACAAAAATATTTGGGACAAAGGGTTACTAAGTTGTTACGAAAATAGCCGCCAGGAAATTACTGGTATTGGTTGTCAAAACGATTACGTGGGCTAAACCGGACATACGATCCAAATCGATAAAAGAGTCTTTACACTGGCGTTTATCCGGAAGTGGGGAAGACACCAAAGTTAATATTAATATCGAAGGCAGCAGGACCATACCGAATCAGCCTTCTGGATTTTGCAGGAAAATCATGGAAAAGGTAACGCCTAATATAGGTACCTTCAAAAAGGGCAAAACAAAGACGGTTGGGGATGGCAAATGGAGTACATGGCGAACGAGGAAGATCGGTTTCGCTGCATTCCTCTATTTCAGGAAACCAGAAGGGAAAGAGATAAATTTAGTTAGCCAAGTGCCACAGGGATCATAGTTCTTGGACCCCTGTTATAGAATGTTGTGTACGATGGGGTGTTAAAGGTAAGCTTCATTCATGCCAGACTAGATTAAACCTTCAAGTGGTCCATATTAGTATCCGAAATAATAGCTAATATGGTATTGTTGAATGTTGTTCATTTTTATTATAATTCATTTTATTTACAAGGATATATGGAATGATATCTGGACATAATATTTGTTACCAAAGGATGTCCACCAGACTAGGACTGGATATAATTCACTTTCCAAGATAAACGACGGGATGATGATATGCAGCATAAGGGTACAGGTATGGGTACACCACGTACCCAGTTTCGGATCCTTCTAAATCAGCATTTTTTGGTCCTTCAGCCCTAGAAATATTTAAACATATTGTGCAATTGGCCCGAACACTTAAAATGAACTTACGCTCTAACTTGTCGATTTATGGGAAAACCATTGTAGTGTTTAATTGCCGAATTGACACAGCATAGCATCGCAGCCACAAGTAAAATTGCCTGTAGGATTGTTTGATATTGCAGTGAACTGAAAAGTGTACTTACCGTTACTGTAGATCTCATCTTGTGAATTCAATTCTTTTACTGTTGGGTAGGTAGATTTAGAGAACTTATATACCTACTTAATGAAAGGGAAGTAAGAGGATCTTGTGATTTATAGTTTGACAATGCTAGTATATTCATTATTGCAATTTATTGTATATTTCTCTTTGTAGTAATTGTATTATTTACAGGTGGATAATTTAGATTAGGTCTAATGCAATAAAGTACTGCCTATTGATATGGAAAATTGTATCTACCTGAGAGACAGTGAAAACTTGTAAAGGCAAGAGGGTTGAATTTTAAAAAGTTTCTACAGATCAGTAGGTATATTGTTCCTTACGATGTATTTTATTACGTTTATACTCTCATGAATTATTGATAATTATTGCAGATGTTGTTGGTCACGTATTTAAATAATGGATTAATTCCAAGGTTTTGTTTCACTTTCAAGGTTGCTTAAGACTATACTGTTGTTATTGTGTTATTGCCACATTGAAATAATTATTTATACAAAAAATATAGTTATTTGCTGAGCTTGAGAAACTAGGGCTTGCAATTTAAACAAAAAATTTTCTAAACTGAAGCTCATCAGGGTTTAATCCTTAGATTAGACAATATTAATTCGTCAGTTGAATTTTACCTTACGAGTAATTTGTAATGTGTATTGTAGCCTTTGAACTTTAGCACAAACTTTAAACGAATATATTTAGCTTGATTTTTTTCAAAATTGTTTTCTGGCTACAAATGCATGGTAACATTACCATACCTAACAACAGTGGCGGCTCGTAAGCTGCGTAGAAGGTAGTGCCAAATTGTGTCCCCCTCCCCATTATTTTAATAGTTACAAATTTTTATTTTCATATTATTCCAGTTATTTAGATTTTGAGTATAATTCGAATATTTATAATGCAAGTGACAGAAACAAATCTAGCCCTTTAATTTCTTTGGAGACTTGTTTCATAAGTATACTTCAAGTATGCATTCCAGTAATTCATTTTGTGTTGTTTTAGATGAGAATTAGCGGATTTTTTTTGACAAAAAATCGTATGGAAAGTGTTACTTTTTTCACGATTTGTACTATCTGTTTTCATGGCGTTTAGTCCGATCTATAAACAATAGCAACATTTTATTTGCCGTTTTATTAATGAGGCCGAAGTATCATTTTCAACAATAGTTGTACAAATAACTATTCAAATCTTTAACTACACAAGTACTGAAATTTATTAATTCTCTCAATACCTACTCCTTTATTTTCGGACTTATCGCTATTGTCGAGTTCAGACACATTTCGTTTTTTAACAATATTTAAGTCCGGTAACGGCCTGCTTAATTGCTTTATTTAAAGTCTATCTTCCAGAGAATGCATGGAAAAAGATTTATTTAAATGATTTTTTAATTTGTGTATTTTACGTAACAATTAATCCGGGAAGAGTAATCTTACACAGAAGTAAAAAAAATTGTTTGACTTATCACGACTGAAACAAGGAAAACGGCGCAAAGCATAGTAATACACGTACACATTATTGAATTGTGCTTATGAGGCAAACTTCTGATGGCTCAAGTTGTACGTATTAAACGCTACTTCGGTTTCGCTCCTCCCACCCCTCTACTCCACGCGGAAGTCCACACTTGTAGGAAAATACGAGCCAGTTTCAGTTTGGCACGGCTCGACCGTATGCGAAGTCCACGAATAAGCACGAATGAATTCTTCTTGGTACCTAATTTATCAAATCATTTACTTTTTTTGTTTTAAGTTTTAAAACACAATTATGTACTCTAGTGAGCACAATTAATAATAGTTAATTATTTATATTTTAAGAATTGATAATTAGCAGGTTCCTTGAGGTGGTGCCATGGCTCCTTGAGAGCCGCCCCTGCCTAACAATGGGCACCTTATGATTGTATGAAACTAAATCAGATGTGTGTCTGGATTCTGATATTAGTGTGGACAGGGACCACGGGTACCTAGGTCTCAAATTCGGGCCCTTTACTATCTCCCTGAATAAAGTCGTCCGACCCCTTTCACTCAAGCCATCCCCACACGGTGCATGTGTTTGTTTAATTTTCAGTGCCCAGAAAGTGTACCCACCACAAGTAACCTTCTTGATAGCCTTGTGCAAAAACGCGCCAGGCTACGAGATGGTGCGTTTGAAGGATTCTCTTGCATGGCAACAATTTAACATCATGTTTCATAGCTAGCTGTGTGCGGTATTTTGAATATATATAAATAAGTTGTTTACAGTTACAACTGTAAATGGAAGAGTCAGTTCTAGACCTGTTTTGAGGTCAGTCGGGCTAACTCATCGGCTTTCCATTCCAGCATGCCCTTTGACCCAAATGTGTTCAAGGGTGTTGCTACTTGCTCTAGTGGATGTGGTGACATTCGGAAAGCAACCTAAAGGTAATTTTACAAGTGCTCGCAGGGTTGTCCTGTTGTCACTGGAGATTCTGATAGTTCTATAGTGGAGACAGATCCAGAAGGCCCTCCATGACGGCCGTGCTAGTTGTTCGCATCGCGCTCATGCAATCAAGGCACGCAAGTCATTGATTAAGAAGGGCTGCGGTTGTGGAGAGTCTGGTTTTAGGCCACCAGACAATTGCTCCATAGTAGAGCATAGGTCTTATCACAGCAGTGTATAGCCACAAGACAGCCTTCGGTGATGGTCTCCCAATGTATAAAGATTGATACTGATGATTTTTGCATGGGTTATAAAAAACTACCTCATTATTTTTGCGATAATGTTTATTTTAAAGACTAAAAAACACAAACATTAGCTTTATTACTAACCACCACCAAGGTTTGGTTTGCACGACAAATATGGTGGAATTACACATTCACAAATAGTTGTGCCATGTCGGTATTTTTCCCCAACGTACATTAAACGATCACCAAATGTGCATTGAGGCGCTGAAATTCAAATGTGACCTATATTACCATATGCAATTATCACGCATTGGTACTTACTTGAAGAGACGGGTGAAGTTGATGATGGAATATACTCGCCGTCATCAGAAGCTGTAAAAGCACTTAAATACACAAGAAGAAATGTACTGTCGATTACTTACGACACAACCACGATCGTGGACAACAGTCATCAGGATTTACATAAGTTGGTGCACAGTATTTGTGGAGTTTCTTAGAATGCACAGTCTCACTGGTGCAATTAAACCTTTGGCATTGAGGTGCGTCGAATTTGCCGTTAAAGTTCTTGTCGCAAATGCAGTTGGTGCACTTCTTAGTGGGATGTCGGAATCTTTCTCCTTCCCTGTAAGTATTATCGCCAACCTTGCATTTGGCATTATCGTCATTAAATGGTGCTGTAATTAAATTTTAGAAACTACAGATGTAATGCGTGTTTTGGGGAACTTACGGCATTTCTGTTCCACATGACAACAACGATTGTGCTCATACGCCAAATAGCATCCTGGTTTTATAAACCCGGGAACCCAAAACTCGGCACATGAGTCAGATGGGATAATACAATCAAACAGTCCCCTAAAATACTATCTAATTCACTGGTCTTTGCATAGGTAGGTATACTTATCACCGCAGGTACAGCTTGCGTGGCTACAGTCACTACCCACATCTTCCTTACTGGGTCTATCGCCTGGCTTGTAATATTTTCCTTTCACCTGACAGGTTCCTTTAGGTTGATTGTAAATGTGCGAGCAATCATATTCTATAGGGCAACATGTGTTCAGATCAGAAAATTTTGGTACACACTTCAGATCTTCGTAAACTAGCGTTGGCACTGCGCATTCATTGCATTCTCCTAAAAATATAATGAATTTGCGAATTCGAAGAGACCCTTACCATTCACCGAATAACGAGTTGCAACAACTAGAATGATCCAATGTGCTATCATTTTTCTTTTGTGACAATTGCAGGACACCTACTAACACAGATCGTATTGCACAATGCGTTTATATACTCGGGCGCAATTCAGGGCACAAACATTGACTGCGATAACACACCTATAAATAAAACATTCATCAGAACAAAACCTATTTCGATACCTACTTCTTTTTATTGTGCATGCCGAGATTAAACAATAAATGTGAATACCTACACTGTAAACAATTAAGGTATTCCCCTTTAGCTGCAGATTAGTATGCGTAGCATTCCTAGAATGGTTAAGTGATCGAGTGAGAGATTGAATGACCAATGTTAATTTTGTCAGGTGGCCTCAATTCTGTAGGTACCGTTTTACTGCATCAAATGGAGTCGTGAGCTATCTCATAGGCACAGTGAAATGCCAAATGAAAATTAGGAAATTGAAAATCAAAGTGTACCAGTGCACATAAACTCAGTTTTGACAGAGATGTCTGAAAATTGGTCTTCCTTCAAAAAAAAATATAGGTATTTAAGGGCTGCAAGGATAAAGAAGAAAAAATGTTTCCAAACCTACTGGTGGGTGCAGTTGCCGCGTAATACAACTGTAAATGATGCTCCTACATGCAATGTCCCAAACCACCCCGTTTGTAGAACGAACAAAAAAGCCTGTTAAAATGCTATAGTTGTATTTCTATAGTGTTCGTTGTGTAGATTGATTTTCTCCAATTTAAATTTTTTTACGATCGTGTGAGAACGAGATATTCCCCAATATATATGGAACGATCCTCCCAACTTGCTCCATGTCTCAGTTAGCAATTTAAATTTCATAGGGACATATATATTGCCTCAGCTTCATGTTTGGATAACAGTATCTGGTCCAGTATAAATAGAGCAATTTTGGCTACATCACTGTGTAACAAAAAATTCTTGTTTTACCTGTTTGATGTATAAATTCCTCAGATTTTCTACTTATAAACAAACAAAATACTATTTTCTTCAATTGAATGGTATATTTTAGTGCTGACCTATTCTATTCGATGATAACCTGTCCCATATATTTAATCACACATTTTCTAAAGCTTTGGATCCGGTTTCAAAATGTTTGTAGTCTGTTTAATCCCAACAGTGTAGGAGCATACGACATGCTTCTACAATTAGTGTTAATTTCAGTTGCTGCGAGCACAAAAGGTTTGCATTAGGTATAAGTGATAAAATATTTGGATTGGTACCGTTTTAGGAGAATGTATTGAGTGTAATTCGCCAACGTTGCTGTACCACGAATTAAAATGTACCCCTACATTTTCGGATGACAACAAATGTTGTCCACTTGAATACGATTGCTCCAACATTTACAATCGGCCGGAAGGAACTTGCCACTTGATGGGAAAATATTATAAGCCCGGCGAGAAACCTGCAGAAGAAGATGTGGCTAGTGATTGCCGTTTTCCATTTTGCACATGTGAAGAAAAGTATATCGTTTGCTTGTTTACGGAAGCCAAAACCTTACAAAATGTTTTAGTGGACTTTTCAATTGCAAGTTGCCTTCAGACTCTTGTGCAGAGTATTGGCTACCGGTACTTAAAGAACCGGGTTGCTATTTGACTTACAAACATAATCTTTGTTGTAGTGTAGACCAAAAATGCCGTAAGTATTAGGAACACAAATGTACATTATTAAAGCCAAAGCTTTCAGCACCTTTCAGTGAGACAGACGGCAAATGCGAAGTTGGTGAAACGACGTACAAAGAAGGGCAAAGGTTCAGTCACCCAACCAAAAAGTGCGCCAGTTGTATTTGTGACAAAAGCTTTAACGGTTCATTTGATCACTTATGCCAATTGCGAAATTGCTCAAGTGAACTGAAACATTCTAAGGAAATTCACAACTATTGTGCACCTTACTACTTCCACTCAGACGATTGTTGCCCCCACTCTTGGATATGCCGTACGTATTTCAATGTATATGTCTTTTATTATCTGCATTTTCTTAACAGCATCCGAGGGTGGCATTTTTTTGCCACCACCAACTTCACCTTTACTTGGTGAGTTCACGTATTGAAGGTACCTAACTATTTTCTTAATAAAATTAATTTCAGATACGCAATGTCGATTTGGAACTTACGCAATGTCTATTGGAGAGAAATATCGATTTGAAAATACAACATGTGAATGCCTAATACCACCATTCTTAACATGTAAAACAGTAGAATGAAAATCATTGTTATAGACGCGCATTGTGTCAGTTAATTTTATCACAAAGCTTTTTACTTACAGATTAAATAAGATTTTATAGTCGCACTAGCATTATTGAAAAAGATGTCTACCATGTGGTCTATAGAAAGATAACTACCTACTTCAAGGTATAGGCTACCTATTCCGGGCCTCTAGGTCAGTTCCCCGAAAAATAGTGGGTTAGGACGAACGAACAAAACGCAATCAATAGCACATTTTTTTTAGCTCTTAAAAATGCGCTAAAAATCACTACCTTATATCATTGAATCATTTTCCTCAAAGTGAAAAATCGCCGTTGGCTGCACTTTGTCGTTCGTCTGTCACCACTTACTACTTCTACACGTCTAAACCGATTTGGGCGTTAAGGGGCTCATTTGAAAGTGATTGGTCCAGGGTCCTGTGAGTAGCGATATTTTTTGTTTTGCGCATGCGCAGTGTCAAAAGATTGGTTTAACTAAGGTGGAATGCTAAATATTTTATTTATGAAGATTTATGAAGGATCAAATGTATCTATAAACACTAGGAATATAAGGAAAACTAACGACGTACTCAAAATATTCTTTGCGCATGCGCAATTCCAACTTTACGTATACCGAACTGGCCGCTTAATTTCATTAGAAAAGTTCCCCACGCCAGTCTATCCGGAGACAAGGCAGAATTAATGGGCTGTACGTGTCAGTTTCTGATGAGTTGAATCCGTTTCGTGGCGCAAAATGAGAACTGATTACCAGAGAGGTTTTCTGGCTAATGATTTTTCTAAACGTGGGATTGGTAGGAACATTCCAGAACACGAATTCCAAAGCTGTTTTGAACCGTTGCGGCATCGTCTAAAAGTGTACTGCTGCCTAAGAGGAGGACTTTGAACGCGATCATAGTTGGCAAATATCGATATAAATCAATAGAAAAATCTCCTGGTCATTCTACGTATTGATTAATCATTATTATAGCTGTGTACGGCGTATTATGTCAATATAGGAATACGTGCAGTCATTGAAACATGCTTTGCACTAGACGAAACTGCACCGGCTCCTGACGTTTCATCTAATTACTTGATTTATTTCTTCAGTTCTGACTACAATATAGCATTTATAAATGCAGAAAAATGAAATTATCTTTTATCATTTTTTTTCGAAACGAATTGGGAAATTAAAGAAGCGATTATCGTTGAACCACAAGATAATCACATCTCAGGGATCATCCGCGATTAATTGGTTCAGACCGGACTTTCACTTTTGTTTACAATTCCGAACACGTAAGTCGCAATTTTCGTTGAATGTGTGAAAAATGATGAGAGAAATGGCCTCTGGTGTTGATAGCAGGTGGAAAAGCAGCACCATAGTCAACTCTACTGGTGTAATTGTGATGATTCTTCTTTTACAAATATCTATTGGCTTATACACACATAAATTATTAAGAACAATATTTCAAAAAAACATACACGAAAGAATAAGGATTGAAAAAGCACATTTGAGGAATGAGTTAAAATTAAATATTCAAAAAGTGGACTTTGGCAACCACGATGAGTTACAAATGTACAGGCGAGGACGATCCGAGGATTCCGAGGTGAGTTGGATAGCAAACCTACAAGCATAGTTTTGTTTCTTTTTAGGAAATAGTAAAAAATATCTGCACCGTTGTTCGTGAAAATTGTATGGGCGTTACTCTAGATGATGGAAGGATGCTGCGCCCGCCCCCAGCCGACCCAAACATTTCTTAAAAAATCTGGAGTAATGAGGATACCTATATGCATTATCAGTATTTTATTGAATAAATTAAAAACTATAAAATATGGTGGTATCATTAGACCCATGCCCATATCCTATCAGGTAAAAATCAAAATCGCACACCTTCCTGTTTTAACAAAAATCGACTACACCAAAATTTCTCGGGAAAAGATTTTTTCTTATTAATTTTGGTGCGTAGAATCCAAAACAATTCGTACTTTTTCGATTAGACTTCTCAATCAAAAGTTATAGACTAGAAAGCAATTTCGAAAGAAAATTCAAAAGGCTGTAACTTTTGATCCAGTAGCCCAATCTTGGAACTGTTTGAAATTATGGATTCTACAGACCACATTCTATAAGAAAATGTTTTTTCCCGGTCGATCTAAGACCATTTTCGCTACACTTTTCCAAATTATTTTCTTTTAATAGTGGAACAAGTTCCAATGAGATGACGCCACGTGCGTATCTACTTCCTAAAGAAAATTTCAATTTATTCGCTTAATAGCCACGTCCCACCCAATTTTCCTTAAAGGGTAGTTCAAAATGTGCAATCTCTTGTAGGATTTGTAGAGCAATTGTACTTCAATGATCCAGTATTTGGAATTGTCTTTTGTTTAAGTAATTGCTACGCGTGCGCCATCTCTCTGGTAATCGCTACACTTTTCCAAATTACTTTCTTGTAATAGTTGAACAAGTTCCAATGAGATGACGCCACGTGCGTATCTACCTCCTAAAGAAAATTTCAATTTATTCGCTTAATAGCCACGTCCCACCCAATTTTCCTTAAAGGGCAGTTCAAAATGTGCAATCTCTTGTAGGATCTGTAGATCAATTGTATTTCAATTAACCGAAAGAAAATTCAAAGGGCTGAACTTTTGATCTAGTAGCCCAATCTTGGAACTGTTTGAAATTATGATATGTCAAAATGAACAGTATATTTTTCATGTCTGTAAATTGAATGACAAAAATATAAATAAAAATAGACAACGTATAACAGGTTTATTCTGCTTCTAAATTAATTACGGCCAACTCGTCGCTTAGATCTCCCACTGAAAATAAAACAATTATTTTTTAATTAACAAAAAAAGTATACTAACAGCTATCGTTAGCCGAAGCCTCCTGAATCATCTCCCTTAATTTGGCAAATTCTCCATGCACGTGTAGCAAACGACTTGTTCCAAATGACTTTTGTGAACTTTTCCTGGATTGCATGCCATCATGCGATCTGTGCGTCCTTTGCTTGTGTTCTTGTGACTTAACATCAGCCAAAACGGACAGCAACTTCGAAACTTCGTACTCAAGCTGTTTTGTTTCCGATCCCAATCTTAAAACTTTTCTCGCAGAGTGTAGGTCTTCGGTTACATTGTCGTCTATTTGTTGAGCCAACTCCAGTTTTATTTTCATAATTAGATCATCTAGAGCCGATATACCGGTGGCGAGCGCGATGTTTTTGATATGTTGATTCCCTCCATTGGTTTTAAGCTTAAAATAACCAATGATAATAAAAGATACTATGTCAATCCTGCGGATCTCACTATGGACACAATGTTGATTGGGCTAAGTTAGATACTTTTAAATGAGCGTGACGCATAGGTGAATGCTAGTGATAAGGATGCTCGTCAATTGTGAAATGATAACGACCCCTATGGCAGCTACGGAGACCCTCTTGAACTTACGGTTCTGAGACTTAGCCAGAGGCACTTAGAGGGGCATACAGGTTAAGAGTCAATGATGAGGAGCGATCGTCAAGGGTGGGGGACTCGCTCAACTTTGATTGAAATCTCAAAAGATAAAACTCTCAGCATAACAACCGTTTGTGTGGCTCAGTGTTAGAAAGTTGGGCTACATAGTCGGGAGGTCGGATGTTCGAACCTGGGTTGAGGTGAATTTTTCATCTGTGGCAGAGATGGGAATTTCCTGTTTCGAGCACTGGAAACGCGCACTGGCGGTCTCTGCCATAGAAACGTAGCGCGCCGAGAGAGATAGTGCAAGGGGGATTTCTGTCACTGTCACTCATTGGGAAACTGATCATAAATATAAATTCAAAACGTATCAAATAGGCTGCTCTAAGCATGCGCTAGAGTGTGACAAAGATCCCCCTGTGGCCCTCTCTCTTGGATCCTGCTGACCGTCGCAGCACGTTTGGGAGGATAATTCCAGTAAGTTAAGCTGAATGGAATCGTGTATTACACAGATGGTTCTAAAACTATTGTAGGGTACTGGCTTTGGAGCCTTCAGAATCAATGGACGGGCCTGCACGATGTCTATTACCCTAAATACTGGGAAACACAGTAGACCAAAAGTGCAGGAATTGACTGGGACCACCCTTAGTATTATAATAATAATGACATTATTAATTTGGTAACTTGCTCCAATTTAACCAACAGCTGTTTTAAGATAGATAAGACCCCCATAATGAGACGCGAAAAAAGAGCACCTCGTAACTTACCAGTTCTAGTGACTCGACCAACTTCTGCTGATGGGCTTTCAATATGTGGCACTCATCGCTCTGACTGTTACTTGGAATCTCATCGTGCAAGCTATTCTCAATTTTTATTTGATGATGCAATAACTCGGAATATTGCTTTACTAAGTCACCTTCCACTCTCGCCAACTCCACTTCTTCGCTGGCACAGTTTTGCTCTACGTTTCCTAACAGTTGTTCCATCTCTCTTTGCCGATGTTTCGTATTCCGTTCTAAAATTCGCTCTCTAGACTTATTCAGTAATTCCATTTCTTCAAGTTGTAAATGTCGGCGTAATTCATTAATGCGGTTTCTTTTTTCTTTCACGCGTTCGGTTTCTTTCAGTATTTTATTACGATAAGCAATTTCCATTTCTATAGAAATAACATATGCATAGATTCAAAAAAGGAACGATTGTAGATACCTGTCAACCTCTCTTCTTCAACCCGTTGTCTTTCTTCAATTTCCATATTCTTAGTCAACATTTGTCTATGCGTTAGCATTATTTCGGTCTCACGATCGATTTCCTTTTGTTCATTCTTTAACTGTTGTATTTGATCAAAATTGAAGTTAACTAAGTTCTTTGGAAACCCAGAAAAGCTAGGGTACGATCCGCAAGGCAGACACCTAAAAGAATGCAGGAAACGCCTCGGGTGGTTTTTTTCGCTTATGTTATCCATCAGCGCGTACACTTTCAAAATAAACTTTTTCACATCAAATGTGTTCGGATAATGGTAAAAGTGCTCGAAGTCGCTTGTTTTGCTCATACCTAACAGTGTCTGTCGATTATAAATGCTGTATGCAGCAACACATGTGATTAAAAAAGCAGGTTCGTTACTTAAAATGTGATCCCATAGCCTGTACCAGTAAACTCCGCTCACTGTTTCAGAAAATGCTGCCTCTAAAAGGGGCCAAGCATACAGTTTTGAAGTTATATCGTTATTTGTCAAGTGCTCGAGTAGTTCTGGATCCTGCTCAAATATAATATTCTCGATCATTGCCAAAATATTTATGGGGGGCAAGGGGAAATACTCGAACCAATATTGACACCAATTTACTAAAAAAAACCTCGTATTAATCAGAAAGACAAAATAATAATGGCCAGTTTTCTAATCAGCTTGTGATACAACTTACATATAATAGAACAAACTGCTTCAAAGCAAACGATGGGTTCGTTTTGAAAAATCTTGATAAACGGAAAGACAAATACTGGCATGTAGGTAACATGGGCGAAATGGGGGCACCAGGTAATTAAATTCGAAAGCAGCTTCTTAAGGCTGAGCAGTGCCAATTTATTGTCGAGGTGTAGGTTTTCGAAGGGCGCAGGTGATCCATGGTTGATAAAGTTATTGTACTGTTTTTTGTTATTAGGGAGTTGTAAAAGTTGCGCCCAAATTTTCAATCGATACGAATCGGGGTATTCGCCGTACTCTTTCAGTATGGCAACAAGTCGGTCAGTTGCCAAGTATTCGTTCATCTGGAAATGATTTCAATAAGTAGTTCAAATATTTCAACAACTAATTTACAATACAATTATTTAAATTTTTTATTTGTGCTTTGTGAGAATTTAGTTGAGTTGTGTCGTTGGAATAATCTAAAAAGCGAAAAGAAATTTGATTCGGCCCAAAAAAGCACCAATATATCGAAAGTCTCTTTTTTGTTTATCATATTGTGTGTACCTATATGTTGGTAAAAATGCTGTGCATTTTAAAACTTCGTTAGCGTGAGTTTATTTTTTCGGTGTAATATATACCTATTCGAAATTGGATACTGCGCTATCTCGTTTCGTTCCATGCTATAGATAGCATACAACGATTCTCTTTTTAATTGTACACCAATTCTGTTATCATTTACTTACATAAATAAGAAACTTGCGTTTTGCGCATGAACAATATGTGCAGTACGTTTTTTTGCGCATGCACTTTGTTTGATTCTTTTAGAGGGACCTACAATTACAATTTCGTTCAAACTGCTCCATACACAAAAAAGTTGCGTTTTGCGCATGCGCAGCACGATTTCTTGCGCATGCATTTTATTTGATTTTTTAGGAGACCAATATAAAAATCGCATCGTTTTAGCCTTTGTCATTTCCGAATTCTTCTCAAGACAATGGGGGGGGGGGGGGGTACATATATCTCACGCTTGTATAGAACCGTTGACACATTGCTCTGCTGATGTTCAAAATATGCGCGATATTTAAGAATCTTTGGGTATAACTTTGGATATATTCAAAGGGTTACAATGTCAGAAAAATATCTCAATAAATAAGAAAGTTGACATTGCGCAGTCTGCGCATGCGCACATTAATGATCAAGATTTTTCTTGGTCGAGCTGCCACAGCTATAAGTTACCGAATGGCAAATACCAACCGAACTAAATATCTTGAAAACTGTAGCCTTAACACAGAGAAAGTGGGCATAATAGCGCCTTCCAACATGAGTTGGAAAATGCGCTAAAAAATGCTTACATAAAAGTCATAAAAATATACTCACCTGCTTTTGAATATTAGCAAGTTCCGACTTCTTCTTCTGTATTACACTGTCACGACTCTTGGGTACCCTTTGAGCAGACCTTGAGTTTGTTTTCGTTCTAGTATACTTTATGGTGGAGTAAATACAACATTCTCCGGAGTGTAAAAGACAGGACACATACTTTCCATCTCCGGAGCAATCAAATTTTAAAATTTCAGCCTTATTCGATATTTTATTAAGGATTTCTTCAGTTTCCATATTGTAAAAATACAGAACGCCTCCCCCAGATAGTATTCCCAAAACTTTATTCGCACCACCATCAAATGGTTGCGGTATAAATGCGATCTTTCTTATCGACATTATGTATTCTGGCAAGGTGAGTGTGTGACTAGCAGCCCAAGTGTCGATCATGAAGATTGTTAGCTGTGACAAACGGTCGGCCAAGACCATAGCACGTCCATTTCTACAATATGTTTGCAGTAAATGTACCACAAAGACTTTTACAAACCTTGTAAATGTAATACTTTTTATGGATTGCAGTGATTTTGACTGGATTTCTTGAGACACTTCGTAAGTGCCATACTTCCACACTACAATTGAATTATCATCGAAACAAGCTAAGATATCGCCAACAATTGGTGTAAACATTACCTTTAAAAGTGAGCGAGCTAACAAAGCATCATATAACGTTCATACATACATGTTTAAGGATACAGTCATCCAAAAGAGATAGCACCTGAATTTTTGAATTTGACCTTAGATCCCAAATTACTGCCTCTTTTCTTGAGGCACTTAAACATATGTAAGGAAGCGAAAACGATACATCCACCACTGGATAATTGTGACATAGCAATTCTCCGGTAATGTCACAGGTATCAATGTTAATTATGTATAAAGCACCCGTCTGCACCCCTAGTATTACTTCACCGGCATTATAAGCTGAGAATTTTAAAACGGTACACAAGCTTATAGCAGGTAACACCCAAAATTTCTCACGCTCCAAATCTATTACCACTATATTCCCAGTGTGATCACTCGTTACCAACACATTCTCTTGCCTGTTGAAGCATAAGTGTATAAACCGTCGGACCTGTTTAAGTGCTCCTTTTTCCACTGTGTTCTGAACTTGTAAAAATAATCTAAAATTGAATTATTAATTACATTTCGTAATTATCATAAAGTAGATACCCATCTTTTGCTGGAGGTTTAATTTGGAGCACTTGCTTAGATATTTCTTCTTTGTTTGTGTATAAATTTATGTTTAAATTATATTGCATTTGTGTTCAGATTTGAAATTTGTAAATAATCAAAACAATGATTGGTGGCTATTGTGCCGACAAAACGGTAACTGTCAACGGTCAATACGTCACAAGAATGTGACTCCATTGACGCATCCAAATTAAATGCGCCAACCACATATTTATTTGTTGATGCTCATCGGAATTTTTTTTAGTCCAAAAACCCATTTACATACAGTTGTCTCTGCACCAAGTGGAAGATCTGCTAATCTTCAGTTTTGATTTGGGGATCTTCCGTTCCGTCACTAGGAAAACTGCTGCCTCCACTCCTAGTTTTTAAAGCGGTCTTCGACAGCGTTTCCGGTAGGGCAGATACCGAATCCTCCAATACACCTCTCCCTTTTTAGTCGTCGTTCAAAAAACCAACCAGTCAGAAAAGTACTCTAAAACAAAATTTAATAAATAACAAATTGTGATATGAAATTGAATTACCATTATGTCTGCAACACAAAAGAAAGAAACACCAAAAAGTACGTCTGCAACCGACAAGGGCTTGTAAACACCAGTCAAGCAACCACAGATTCCTTGTATGGCTTTAGCCCATTTTATTGAATATCGAAAAAGGATGAAGATACAAAAGGTACCTACCTTACAGTGCATGTAAGGTTACATACATAATAAAAAAGAAATTTATTTTTAATTCATATATTTATTACATGATTCAATAACACGTGGAATAAAAAGTAGATAAACAGTGGGTATAAAAATTCACAATACTATGAAATACTTGGCACACTTGCAATATAGAAATTTCTGAGCAGTTGCATCACACAATTAGATAGAAAATGCAATACTTAAGACCGGTCTTTTATGTTTCAGTTAAAATTATTCAATAGAAAACTTTCAATGTAAGACACATTTGTTTCAATGGAAATGTAATATCCGACAGATCTAACAGTAAGATGAAAAACCGGCCCTTAGTCTTGAAATAGAAAAAGTAATTGTATAAATAGGTAGCAGTTATTGCTGGTATCACAAAAAAATGGAAAGCAGCAAACATTTTCATTTTGTATTCTTCATCACTTCTTCATATGATGGAGGCAATTGAGAAGCAATAACATTCTGCAACAAATAAATCATTAACTACTGTTACAGCATTAAAAATGCTTACTTCTGCTGGTTTCATGCTTTCTTGGTTTGTCAAACCCATGACCATTGCATCAGATTGAGCTTGTGGCTGCAATGGTTGCGAGGTTGGTTGATTGCTTATCACAGATTGAGGCTCTTCTTGTACCACCGGCTTGTCTGAAATATAGGGCATTGTTTTTTTTTAGTTAAGTGAGATGGTGTACCTAGTCAGAAGTTACCCATGTAGGAAAGTATTAACGTCGAGTGAAAGTTATTCAATCAATGGTATGGCTATAGAGCACACACTAAAGAAGATTATTGATTAGCACACTTTGCGTAGGTATTATTGCAGCTTGGTTATCAAAAGAAAAGAGAGCTTTTAAAATACCTTAGGATCAAGGGTCTTAATTACAGACCATGCTTAGGATCCTTATAAAATATTCTACTGCATCCAGAGTGGCCCATGAACCAAATGTGTAGGATTGGTTGCTTATACGTTGCCATAGAAACTTATGCAACAAGTGCTGATTCATGAATATTCATAAAATAACTTACTTTCTCGGACTTGTCTATCATTTTGTGTAGATGCAGTTGTACCAAAGTCGTAACAAAGTAATGGGCACCAGTATACGTCCACATGGCTGCAACTATTGCAACAGGCACCACAGCTACAATCTTCACAACCGGTACAATCGCAACAATCTTCACAACCGGCACAATCACAAGTACCGCAATCACAGCCCCCTAAGTCGCACCCGCTACAATCACAATCAGCCATCTTCAGAATATTCGATAGATTTGCTGTTTCAGGTACGCGGGAGTTTCCCAATTACGTCATAGCCGGTGTGATCTAATCTAATCGTTCACGGTCAATTACCGCCCCTAAAGTACTCAACTAAATACTTGTCGCCTGTGGAAATTCTATTTGCTAAACAAAAAACATCTGACGATCAAGCTGTCACCTTTCAACTTTAAAGTAGATCTAACCTCAAATCAACTCGTAAAGAAATAAATTATGGGCAAATCTTCCAAAGATCGTCGTGATATATACTACAGAAAAGCTAAAGAAGAAGGTTGGCGTGCCAGAAGTGCTTTTAAACTCTTACAACTTGATTTAAAGTACAATTTATTGGAAAGTAAACTGTTCGATGGCCTGCTCGAAATTAATATTAATTTGCAGATGTAACAAAAGTCGTGGACTTGTGTGCAGCACCCGGAAGTTGGAGCCAAGTGCTGTCACAAAGATTATGCATCGAGAACAAAAATGCTCGGATAGTAGCAGTTGACCTTCAACCTATGGCCCCTCTTCCGGGAGTTGTTCAAATACAAGGCGATATCACAAAATCATCAACAGTCGAAAATATTCTCATACATTTAGATGAACATAAGGCAGATCTTGTTGTATGTGATGGTGCACCTGATGGTAACTGGCTTGCACATTGATATTTAATTACCACAGTTATTGCAGTGATTGGCCTACATTCGATGGATGTTTACATTCAAGGACAGTTGATAATAAGCGCTTTAAAAATAGCGCGTAATGTTTTAAGGGATGGGGGAAATTTTGTAGCAAAGTTGTATCGTGGGAAAAATAATCATTGTCTAACAAATCAACTAAAAAAGTTGTTTACTTATGTTGAAGTAGCTAAACCGAAGTGTTCACGAAATTCAAGCATCGGTACAAGAGCCTTTGTACCTTCTTTAGTTATTTTGCTGTATTTTAGAGGCCTTTGTTGTTTGCTTGGGCTATATTCCAAACGAATGTAAGATAGAAAATCTGCAATGGTTTGGAGATGAACCAAAGAACACGGTTCGTTTCAGCATTTGTGGTGAGGAGGATGCGTTTGATTCCGATAGCACTTATCCTTTACAGGTACATTTTCATTTTGAAGGGTTCATTTATATTTATGGTCATTTTTAGTTGGAAGGTGAAGAGGAATATAGGTACAGAGAACCTGTTCAAGCACCAATTGCCCCTCCCTACTATTTTGTACCTTCTGGAACTGGTTCACTGACAAGATAATAAGAATTTCTTAATACTTTTGTATATTGTTAAAGTACCATAGTATTATATTCAGAAATCATATGTCTGTTGTAAATTAAACATAAAGCACATAGTATTATTATTTTTAAATAGTTAGTTTTTGTTTAAGTAAGGCTTAAGCGGTAGAGCAGAGCAACTGATGCTTAAAAAAAATGAGCCACAGGCTTTTGAACATGTGAAGTGAGCAGTCTAATCCCAAACATCATATAGGGGGTGGTGGGGCACAATTTCAGATGTAAATACCTTGAATAATGTGTCAGAAGAGGTGCTCACAAGAAGAAAATGGTAGATGTATACGAGATGGCGTCTGAACTTTAAATAACAAAAAGTCAAAAACGGAGTGTTGAAAGTGGGCAGTTGCAAAGGGGGAGGATAGAGATGTCAAGGAGACGCATCAGTATGCATATTATGGTGGGGTTAAAACTGAAATGTTAAGTTGTCAGCCTTTAACACAGCATCCAGAGATCCATGGGTGCCAAAAAGTAAGTTTAAGGCAATAAAACGGTTTATTTAATAAAATGTCTAATCATACAAAACTTTTTATTGTGTCAGTTTTGACAGAAGTCTGATAAAGTGACAGGAGGCAGGAAAAGTGATCGAAAATCCGGCTCGAAGGACTAAAAAAATTAGTGTGCCGTTTTGAACGGAAAATAATAAAAGTGGTAAATTGAGCACGCACTTAACCTATTAGCAGCAGTAGCAGTATGTAAAAGAGATGGCAGTGGCGTGTACAAGAACAGTAGAGGAGCGGCGATAAAATGATCTATATTATTGATCGTGGCGTAGCACGTGCATACAAAATCTTTCATCTCTCTTTCCAAACTCCAACTCCTGTCTTCTCCTTTGTCCGGCAAATTTACATGTCCTCTGCGTTATTAAGTTATTTTAAATTAAATTAAAGCGAAACTTTGTATATTAAAATTAAAGAATGTAGAAAATATTGATAGAAATTTCTTCCGATCATATCTCAACTAAAAATTGACTAACAAAAAAATTTAGCCACAATAACGTACGTAACAGGCGTTTTCTGCCACTGTCATGGAAATAAAGATTTCCCAACATAACGTAGGCATGAAAATGAAGGTTTCATGACGATTTCGGTAAATAGCTACAATTTTTCTTACTGAACACTTTTCGGAAGTTCAAATTATAATGTTTCAAACTATTCAAAAAAGTTATTATTGTTTTATTCATTCGTTATTTATTATCCATAATTTTTTATTTTCGAACGTGCCGGATAGGTGATGCTGATGCAACAACGTCCAGTAACAGCAGATAAAGTTTAACATTTTCTTGAACCGAAACGATGATTAGATATCTAGGAAACCTTGTTGCGCGCAAAGTACTACATTCTTAGTGTTTACCAAGAGTTTAGCGGTTGACAAAATGAAAGAAAACCACTGGACGAATTTTAACTACGGGCTAAGTGCGGTACTACTTTTGTTAATTGTAGCGACGGAAATATCGATACGCATGATGACCTATAACATGTTACAAGAAGAAGTTACATCGAGAATCTTAAATAACATGAACGAGCAACGGGACGTGTCTATGAAAAGGGTCTATTCACATATAAGAAAAGAAGTGGAGACTGCGTATAGCAGTTTAGAACGCTATAAACGTGATAATACAGTAAGTACAGCATAATAGTGTTAAATAAAGATGTTGGAATGAAGATTTAGGACGATAGGGTTGTCGGACTTTGTAACGCGATCAAGAAGCAATGCCAAATCAAAGATAAACATAGAGGCTTTTCTGGTCTTCCAGGATTACCTGGTCCGCCAGGTATGCCAGGTGACAGAGGATACCCAGCCACCATTGGACCCAAAGGTAATTATGTATTACTGACTTATTAGTGCACTAATCCATTAATCCAAATTACAGGCCGTCAAGGAGATCCAGGTCCTAAGGGCGCATATTGTTTATAAACCAAGTGAAGCTCTTTGAATGCCATAATATTCGCTCTAGTACTATAATATATTTCCAATCATTGTGAATTGTTTAAGGAATTACTTTGGAATTTTATTAGAATCATTTTTTCACACTTTAAAATAAAGCCAACGAAATAAACAAGCTTTTTTCTTCAGTAGATACCATACTCTAATCAGGAAATATTGCAATGCGTGAGATGCTTTCAAAACACAATGAGGTAAGTTTCAGTGAATCTACAGGCCGCGCGCCATAGCATGGCGAGTCACTATAACTTGTGTAACAATGCCACAGTCTATACCATACCATTGAATTTATAACTCAATAACCATACCTAGACTGTGACATGTCTATGTCTATGGAAGAAACCTAAAAATCACCTCACAGAGATGTAAACCATACATAAGTATTATAGCAATGCGAGTCTACTGGGACCCTACAAAAAATGTAATCCACACCGAAAGGGAGTAAATATCGTCTCAAATTTTAAGCCGCCTGGTGATGGCGTACTGTCGAAGCAATTTATTCGAAATCCTCATAAAAAACTCACCCTACAAGGTATACCTCCGCCGTATATACCTCAATACACGCGGAACGTTGATTTTACAATTTTCAATGAATTGAACTTTTGTTAAATCTTATACTTACCCAATGAAACACCCCGATTGTATTTTAGAATAACCTGAATTAGCCACGAATAGGGCGTTTCGAGTATTGATCTGCATTCCACGTTACGCTAACTTTAAATGGTGGAAAGTTTGATTGTTAACATTTTTCGTATACAACAAAAAATGTAAAATAAAGGGCAAGCAGTCTCATAGAAGTGCGGCCTTAAAAATAAGAAACAAAAAAACAAAATAGGTCCCACCGAGATTTGAACTCGGATCGCTGGATTCAGAGTCCAGAGTGCTAACCATTACACCATGAGACCTTACATTTTAGGGGTTGTAAATTGCGTGTATCGAAATTAAATACGTGGCTACTATCACAAGCGCACCGAGTCTTAAATTTCAAACTATAAATTATCAATGTCTCTATGGTAATAAAATAAATGATTGATCTTACACGACTGACGTGACACAACTACAAAATCAATCTCGCGTATTAAACGTCAAAATTGTCGACATAATGGACTCCATGAAAATTCCCAAGAAAATTTTTGGCACATACTTTGCTTCCTCCGCCACAATTCACATGCAATCTACTCCCGCTTTTCTGGGTGAATTTGTTTTGTTTGCAGTAGTGTTTTTGCTACTGATCATTCAGCATCTTCAAGTTGGGAAGATTTCCAAAAGGTGTCTGCGATTAAAACCATACATGATTTACAGCAAAATTAAAACAGGTAAAAACCGTCGGAGTGAAATATGCGAATTTCATTTGATGCGCAGGTTCTCGTCGTAAAGAAAAAGAGCCCGCAATTGACAGTAAACCTGGACTCACTTTGGAAAATGGAAACTTGCATTTGGCAAACTTAACACCGGAACAATACGCAAAAATGGAAAAAGAAAGGCAGGCGCGAGAACGCGAATTTGATAACGGAATGCAATCACTATCAACCCTATGCAGAACGGTTGTTAGGGGAGAGTGGTCCGGCGAAACTTTCAAAAGTAATTTTTCGACACTTAAAGAAAACATTGAGTGTAAATCGGCGACGTTAGAAGGGAAGTATTTGGGCCATAAGGCTGCGGATTTGAGCGAAAGTTTAATTAATGTATTGGAAAATTCGATAACGAGCAGTTCCGTAGAGACACCGTTTCCGTTTAAAGGTGATATAGCGACACTTGCTGTTGATGCTGCGGAACTATTAAAAATTAAGTGATTCGTGCAACAATTTCAAAATGGATGAAATCTCCCAGTAATACAAATCCGTAGCAATTAATATTGTACCGATACTAGACGCAAATATATGAAAAAAATGTTTTGCCGAAACCCGGGATTGAACCGGGGACCTTTAGATCTTCAGTCTAACGCTCTCCCAACTGAGCTATTTCGGCTGTGATAAAATATGTTGCTTGTTAAACTACACTTTCAACTACATACTTTGACGGATAAAAAAAGAATATTTCAATAGTATAATCACGAATAACTAAGCTTTCGACGTCAAGAATTCACGAACTGGCTGATATGTTACTTTGTCTACTACAGGTTTTTCATTTAAGTTAATTTAATTTAAACCGGTAGCAATTTACTGCAAATCTCTGAGAGCAACTATGATTATCTCAAAATTCGTACTCGTAGATATAAAAATACAATGTTGATCAGTGATCATTAATAACTGAAGTCAGAAATTCAAAGTTTTTGGCATTCCTACTTCGTATTCATTGCCTCTTTATAAAGATTTACTTTTGTAACAGACAGCGCGCATCCTGACAGCACGCGGAATGCTAGATTTTATATGTTTTTTAAATATTGAATCACGAATTTCTCCATTTTTTTTATATATCAACCATATGCATATCCATATCACGTATAAATAAGTGATTGCTCTTGATAAAGAACTTTAAAAAATATAATAATTGCAAAAGTTGTATCGATTTCCGGTTAATCCGGAAGTGATTTCGGAAGTTGCAATATGCGATTGGATAGACCGCGTAACCACACATAAAATTATATATGATAAATCTCGCCAAATAAAAGATATTGAGGTAACCGTCTTATCTCGAACGCACTGTATAGTGTATATGTCGTAGGTATTTTGTAATATCCGTCATTTTATAAATTGCTTGGTCCTTTCGTGAAACGCTGATGACAATGTGACATTTGGGGTAGTTTCCCTCTCCTATATCGATAAGAGATGCCAGACCATTTATCGCTCTCGAAATTACACTGTGTTACATTAGTAGTTTGCCCGCGTTTTATAAACCCAAGCATTTTATAAAATGTCTACGACATACCTATACATATTTTTCGTTTGCAACGCCATATCCTATTCCTTACGTATGAAATAATCGGTTATAGGAAAGTTATGTTGAGTTAAACGAGGCGGGCGCGTAGAAATTGAACTCGCGTCAAGGGAAATAGAATGTAATTGAATAACAAAATAACTTACCAAATGTGGATGGCCAGCACTACTAATACTGAAATACACACGCACATGTTGTTTTACCCGCATCGTCCGCCCGCTCTGTTTTTAGTACCCTATACGCATGCGCGAACCCCAGTTTCACTTCTTTCTACAAAACTCCTCTTAACAAGTTAAATGATTCCCAGGTTTGTAATTTTGGGGAAAATACGGCTATTATTACAGCCAAATACTGCACATCGGCGTTACGGTATTTTTGTTGACATGTACAATAGCAAACACATAAAACAGTGAATTCTGGCAGGCAGGCCCGTTGGTGACGTCAATAAGGGCAGCGATACGACTTAACGCGAGCAACATTACGAGCATATGGATCTGGCTATCCTATGTTGTATAGTGGTCACACAGACGACTGTTGATGCGACCTAAAATGTCATGTACCTAGGGAGTGCCACCCTTGCGATACGATGCTGTATCAGTATAGCATTCTTAGGTGAAACCGATAGTCGCAAAAAAAACAATTGGATACGCCTTTGAATGCTTATTTACCTCCCATACACAGTTGCCAAATTTCATATTCCAATTCGGTCAAAAACTGTCCGACGCTATAGCTTGCGATGTTTTGCCATCCTTTAAGAAACTACCACGCGGAAGAAGATATATATGACGATCTTCCCGAAATTGAGCGCATATAACGTATAATTTAGAGGCATGATATAGTACCCATTACCTACACCCGTGCGTAATGAAAAAAATAGAATAGATATTGTACGTTTGGAAATGATAATTATTTACAAATGTTAAAACTGTCAATATACCCACAATTGCAGGAAGACTAGAAAACGGGTGAGAAAATTCACTCAAAATTATGTTGCAGCATCGTTAAGTAATTCATGTCTAACTTATTATAAAAACAAATAGGTACACGCTACACTACCAGGCCCTACCTCTTTGGCACTACTAAATTTTTTTTAACTTGATGTAAGATACTTATATCAAATACCTAAAAAAAAGGATTGACGGCAACTGTGTAGTTAGGGTTTAAAAGGTAAGGGAATAAAAAAGAGATTGGGCGGTAGAGACGGACCCAAAGCAAACATTTTTAACGAAAATTCTTATTCGAAGATGTCGTACCCCTTACGGAAGTGGAAATAAAATGTTTTCGGCGAAATGTACAGTGCTATTCATTTAGAAGTAGACATAGGGATTTCTATTTTATAAATCTTTTTGAAAGACGCCTAATTTTATTCAACTGAAATAACATGCGCACGCATTTTGGATTGTCATTCTAGATTTTAATAAAAACGACAATGCTTTTAGGTTATGATGGAGAGACTTAACAACTTCCAAACGCGACTCGACAGCATCTCATTTTTGATCGCCCGTTACTGTATGTCCATAAGCACCATACTGCTCCTGGAGTGTGAACACGCTATAGTTACAGACGTTTACAAGAATTGCTACTATTTATTTCTTTGGACGAACCCTGCTAGCGTTAGTGAAACGCTCGCTACGCCACTGGGTACGCGTAAAGAACAGCACAGTGTATCTTAAAAATTGGATTTCTACTTGACCCGACAGTTTAAAAAAAAAAACTTTTATCAATCTGTCATAATCTTTAGCAATTCTTCTGCTCGCTCCTTCCGAATGGCAAAGCCAATTTGCAATGCCATTTTGGACTATTGACACTATATTTGTCAATGGCATGTACTTCAAAAGTTCTACTGTTGTTCACAAATTTATACATTCTTGGAAAGAGAAACATTTCTGGTAGGGCATTATTCATATACAGATTTTTGAATAACTATAATTGTGTAATCACATTTCTTCATCTCTTACTAAAGCCAAATTAATAAATCTATTAACCGTTTATCATGTTGTTTAAAATTTTGGGGGTTGTGGGTCAACCGCTAAGACAATGGACTTAGTACGAGCACTGTACTATCAAACAATTTCTTTTCAAACCTACTGATCGAAATAAGGTATGACATCAATTTTATGATAAACAGAGAATCATGTATCCTAATGACTAAATAAATATTGGACTGTAATTCTCATTCCAGGATATATGCCACTACGTCCGCCTTTGTAAATGACGCATGATACGAAGAGGCATTAAACGCGTGGCGCTTCGAGGAGCTTTTTTTTGCTTTATCTTCGGCCACTTAATGCCTCTGTATGTTTGCTTCATTTCAAAATCGCCATGGCCAAGGCATAGATGTTATAGGTGAATGAAATACATCGCCTACTCCCTTCACCATCCCATTTTCACATTTGAAGAAGTGCTGGAGGTAAGAAATAGTTCACGGATTTGGAATCTCTTATTTTTTGGTACAGGTCAACAAAAGAAACGATGCACTGAAATTAGATTGTAAAATTCTAAAACCGTGTCCTTAATTCATGACCAACATTCGAAGAAGCAGAAAAATGTTCAAAAAAGCGTGTTCATTTTGCCAAAAGGGATCCTGATATAAACAGCGTCACATTTTTGATACCTCAAGGGACATGCATACATACATTAGCAGACAAACAGTTGTTCGCCAGTGCCAGCAAAATAAGGCACTTCACGAAATTAAAAGCCATATTCCTCTCGACGTTAAAGAGGTTGGACTACTATGATAGCCAATGAGAGAACATAAAAACTTACTTTTTTGTTAAAAACAATCTAAGAATCGTAAACAAAACTTTAAGTGTAATATGTAATTTCCAACATTGCAAGTTAAATTTCAATAAATCCAATTCACAGTAACACTGAGATAACAAATACATTTCTTTTAAATTGAAGTCTTATTGATCACAAAGGAACCAAGTATATTTAGACTATAATGTTTTCTTTCTTAAAAAATGTAACGTGGAAGTGATAATATCGTTAGGAAATGATTCCGAAAAAACCAATGACAAAATAAACAGGAATTCAAAATGGCGGAGAAATACTTTGTATATTGATTATGAAGCATCATGTAGAAAATTAGCCAAGCTTCAAACCGTGGTTGGCAACTGAAAATACGAAGTACCAACTTTACATTTGAAATCGAGCGGGAGTTATTACAATTATTGATTCCCGGATATTAACCTCATATTCTAATTCTATAGGAATATCAGGTAGTACTAGACTTCTTTTTTTATTAACACATACACGTTACATACTCTAGAAAATAAGAAAGCAAACATTCTAGTGATAGTCTTTACATTCCAAAAATGCATAAAACCGTTACTGATTACACCAGTAGAAACTTTTTGTACATTTTACAATTGTACAAACTCTAAATAGCTCCATTAACGATTTGTACAATAAAAACAAAAACAATTTTTTCCGCGCAATTCAGAATTTGTACTTTAATAATTCTAATAACAGTCAATACCAACCTTAACTCTACAATTATAATTAAATTTCAAGGTGAAAACAATAAGAAAGTAGTTAATTTGTAACTACAACTGTGGAAAAATATGATTCCAATCGAAAGTACTCCTTTTCAAAATGTGTTTGGAATGGTAAAAGATTTATTGAGCCTTTTTAATAAAATGCTAGTTTACCTTCGAACGCGCTCCGTCCTAATATGCAGCTGCCTCCAATGCTACAGCAGCTATCAGTAAACACAATATTGCATTTACAACTTACATTAAAAAAGGAAAGTCTAAATCCCACATTTATTCACATTGAAGTAAAGCCACCTCTAACATTTCGGAAATCGCCCCTACCTCTAAAATCTCCTCTGCCTCTGTTGCCATCATTACCTCTACCTCTATAACCATCATGGCCCCTGCCTCGGTTACCATCATGACCTCTGCCTCGGTTACCATCGTGACCTCTACCTCGACTACCATCAAAACCTCCTCGATTGGTATCATAGCCTCCGTGATTGCCGTCGTAGCCGCGCCCCCTTCCTCTTCCTCTCATACTTTCATTACCTCTTCCTCGCCCACGAAAACCACGCCCTCTCTGGCCAAACCCTCTATAATTTGGATTGCCACGACCCCCTCTAAGTAGCTTATTCCCTCTAACACCGCGAACAGCTCCATTATTAAAGTTACCTCTCATATTACCTCTTCGCAAATTAGGAAACTCCATTCGATTTCCCATAGCTTCTTCAGTTTCAAAATCCATTTTGATATTGAAACCTTGCTCATTCCAGTCCTGTGACCGGTTCACCATATTATTATCCAACGGAGGTACCCTGTCAAATAGGGGTGGAATCATATTAAACACCCCAGACGCAATTTTCGACTCGAAATCCTGCCTATACTGCATATTGTGCTCATTGTCTTCCAAATGTAAATCATCCGAGACCAGATCTTCCAAATCGAGATTTTCATTAACATTGTCCAAGAAATTATTCGCGTCAACATCATCGAATAAATCCGAGGGCGGCTCGAAGCCGTCTTCGAAGTTGGACGACTCATCGAGTTCGTTATCGTCACTCAAGTCCATGTCGATACTTTCCACATTATCCTGACCTTTTCTAGGCGATAGCCCAGGTTTTTTTCCAGGAAAAAATCGCGCCTGTTTCACCTGAGATTCCATTGGATTGTACATGCTCGGCGGCGGCTTGGTAAAATTCGAATTGGACAATATATTTAAAGAAAAGGGATTTGTTGCTGTATTAAATGTGTTTTGGTTTTGTAGAAAGTTGTTGTTCAATTGAGAAATTGCCTGCTCGCCCGTTAACGCTTGCGGTGGTGGTGGTGGAGGAGGTGGTAATTTCAAATTCTCAATAAAAGGCACTCTGTAATCTCGATCCGCTCCAGTTCCAGGCGTTGCTGGCGTGGTAGTGACACGTAAATCCTTGAATGTAAAAAGAAACATTATTTCAAGTTTATACTGCGAGTCATGTCGAATGCAAACACATTTTCCTAAAACGATAAAGAATAAAATTTTAGTTAACACGCATCTACAGTTTATGCTTCTCATAGAAGGCAGAAAGAAAGAATACTTGAAGGTTATGGTCTTTGAGATGTCCATTTGAATTTAGATATTACTTATTGATAAAAGACATCCGTGTTTGAATAAGAATAATGATGGCATATTGAAGTCAAACACAAAATAATTAATTTTAATACCTTTCCCCCACCCCGAGACGACAATATTTTTGATTCACAATGTTTTCAAGATCTTTCAAATAAGGGGTCACCCAACTACCATCAAAATGTACCCCCTCATCCCCAAAGTAAAATTAGTGTGTTAAATTATTGCCTAATAGCATTTTAACACACAGAATTTAAAATGTGTCCAGTGTGACTATGCAACAAACGATAAATCTAAATCATAACACATTTATTTATATACAATCTCACCAAGGATTTAAAGTGTGCTAGTGCGCTTTCGTCAGCAAACATATACATCGATTGTTAAATCACATCTTAACATTTGTCAAGACATTGATCCTGCCCGGATTTAAAATGTGGCCAGTGTGATTTTTTCACCCAACATTTGTATTTTGTTAATACACAAGACTAGTAATAATTTCAAATGCGCCTAGTATGAACCACCGTACACCGTAAACCCCTTGATGTTCTATGCCTAACAAGTCATCTGCAAGTACCGGGAATGTCAACTGAAAAAACCGCGCATCATGTTTAGGGCAAATATTGTTAGTCATCTTTTAGTCTTAGAACGATCTCTACATTGCTTGGATCTCTTGTTGTGAACATTTACAGTACAATCGTTAAAACTTTTAGACGTGTCTGTTTCTTTGGAGAAAAAAGGTCTCACCATAACCCAATTTTTCTACATACCTATATGGTTTACCCCATATATTTTGAAAAAATGCATCTATGTCATTTTCACTTGGAAAATTATAGGAGTTTGTTGTAGTTACATTACGAATTAATTTGTTCACCTTGAAGCATCAAATTCAAAATGATGGTCTCTGGGTTCCCATACTTTATACATTTTATAGTTCAAAATTTGATAACTGAAAAACCGTCATCATTATTGAGATATACATGGTGGTTTAAAAAAAGTGTAGGAAGTGAAGTTGAAGGTAATTATGATTTAAGATCAAAATTTTGAACCTTTTTGCTAGGTGTTTAAAAATTCCCAAGGAAAAAAATGAATAAACCATCCTACATTCTGGAATAACCAACATGCTTACAGGACATGTCAAACTTGTGAGTTGAATGTATATATAAATTACCTTATCGGTTTTAGGTGTCCACGAAGGTCGTACATCACTAGGTGAACCAGTTAAACTGATCAAGTTACGATGATCGACATCTTTACTGTGATGCTTGACCTTCGAATCTAAACACATGAAATAAATTTATAGATATTACATACGTGCGAAATGGTCAAAATACCATTCGGAACCATAGACTCGGTGACCGCCGACGAGGAGAGCACCCGGTGATCAACGTCGGCCCTGCCAAAGGCATGCTCTTCGTGATACTCCACCGGATCTCCGAATCCTGTCTTTTCTGACATTGGTGGACTTTCGGGGGTGTCTTGTAGAATGGGCGGCGGCTGATCCCATGTGGGTTCCAAATCCCACGTCTCCACCTCCTCGGCAGGATTATAATCGTCCATCAGAACGGGAACATTCGACTCCAATGGTAATCGATTGGAAGCGTAAGGAGGAACTGTATTGTCGTAATTGGTATATTCGGCGCTGTAAGGTGCTGATGGTAAAGGGGGAAGAGGGGCGGTTAAAGGTGTTGGTGGATATGTACTGGCAGTATTTGTTGGGTCATAACTGATGTCCGCTATTTTAAAATGTTTGCAAATTAACGTCCCAGTTTCACAGACAAAGATACTTACTGAAGGTGGAATTCGTGTATGTATCCGAATAGGTTGTCACTCCGAATTGGTCCTCAGATTTACTAAAAGGAGGCATGGGCGGAGGCAATAATGGAGCATGTGCCGGATTATAGTAGCTGGGAGTAGTAGCTTCGGATCCAGTTGAGGGAGGAGGAGGAGGACAGGCGATCGAAGGGAATAGACTAGATATAGCGTTGTTAATGCTGTAACTTGTTGCTGTTTCCGCTTGCGTCGTTGTGGCAGCGAATGAGTTATTTCCCAATAAAGTCGAATTGGAGTTCTAAAAGCAAAAATTGTTTTCTGTCTTGTTTAATATTTCAAATGGCACATTATTCAGTGGCGAAACGGCTTAGGAAGCTACAGACGCAGTGTGTCCCTTAGATTCTGCCCAAAAATCATACATGAGAATTCAGTAAAGTGAATTAATTATGTAGTTTCTGCCACATTCACGTACTTTGCAAACAATACCATCACCCAAGAATTAGGTTCTTTAAAATTCTATCAATACTGTCACAAAAATACCAATACCTTTTTTGGGGGCAGTTGTACCATTATAGTTCAACTTTAGTTTCTGTTGAATTGATTTTCTTTTAAATTGACCACTCAATTTTTTTCATTCCGTCAATGAAATTAAGTGAGTATCCGGGTAGAACCAGAACTAAGCGTTTTAGCAACACAAGTGTATTCGTGAAACAAACAACTTTGAATTTTTGGTGTACACCCCTCTGAATCAATTTGAATTAACGTGAATTAATTTGGTTATACCCCAAAAATGACATTTGGTTCCCCCTAGATATTGACTGCTTAAAGTTCAATGGGCAAAAATGATGGTTTTTTAAAAAGTACTTCATAATTGTATTTGGGCGATTCTGCAATAAAAATAAATTAACGATAGTTTGCCTAAAGAACTATGGTCCAAAAACGTTCCATTATGAAAACAGTGTTAAATTTAAGAAAAAAAATTGCGAATATTCTGAAACTGCTCGAGTTATTTGGACGATATTTACTACTTGAGGATGGTTAAAAATCAATTTTAAATTGAAAAACGTCCTATGAAAAAGTTAAAAAAAGTTGTAAAATTTATAGACGGCACAAGGTTAGCATTGTTGTAGTAAAATATGTCGTAGGAATCACCCATTTAAATATTTGAATATAATTAATGAACACCCTGTATACTTCAGTTAAATTTTTTTTTTCCAATCCTACAAATAACCTAAAATCTAACACTGAACCTGCATATATCCTAATGTCCAATGCTGCTGGGTCTCACATTCCGTTTAACTTCCTTGACGATTTCTGTGCAAATGCGTTTTTTTAATCACAAAGAGGGACAAATTTGCCCCATTTAACCTACCCTGTATCTCTCACCGTTACGGAGGTTCCAATGGTGAGCCACAAATGTGCACCACCCTGTACAAATTTATAAAGAAAGGTTCTTTTTTCAACAGATCACATTTTCTTTTGTGTATGTTTGCCTTTTTTATCAATGTTGAAAAAATATATATGAAAAAGTGTACCCTTTCCTATAATGAAAATATAATTTTTCAACATATCTTAATAAAACATATACAGGGTATTACAGCAATCTGTATCTTGAAAAGGATACCTCGAAATATTTGGACAATATACTAATGTCAATAAGAGAAATTCATCTAAAACATTTTCAGGTTGTTGCCACTTCCAATAATTGTTGATGCCAACTGGCTTATTTTAATTGGTACACTCTGTATACTTCATGAATTATACTTAGATTCTGTGTAAAACGTTTTGAACCCCCTGTATATATTTACAATAAAAATATCTACACAGTCCACTAAAGGGAACCCCTTCTAAATCAGCCCTAATTAAATAATAACAGCTCTCATATAGAAATAATTGGCCATTATGACTTAACTCATTTTTGACATAATTAAAATATGTCAAATACGGTTATATTGAGCTATAGGACATTATACATCAAATGCATATAAAATTTTAAATAGAATCTAACAATAAAATAATATATAGGGTGCGCCATCTAAAATAATCAAGTTGACATCAACTTCCTGTATAACTCGAAGTGCACTAACTTGAAAATATTTTAGCTGAATTTCGACACTTGCACACTGTCAAATTTGCAAAATAATCAAGATATAGCAGATATTCAGAGTGGGACACCCTGTATTTATGCCAAGAAAAGGTTGGGCATTCTTTACAAAGGTTAAGAATTGTTATTGAGTAAATTAATAACAATTTAAAAATTTGCGGATTAAAATTGTAATTATGATCATATTATTTGACGCCCTGCAAGACGCTCTGGTAGCCTATTTTTGCAGATTAAATTTTTCTTGTCCATTTAGAAATGGATCAGAGTTTGCACCTCCCAATAATACAACTTCCTCCCACCCACCTAACAAAAAAAAAGTTCAAAATCAGGACTGTGCTTCCTTTGCTTAACAAGTCACATCTCGCCACTGACATGACCACAACTCACCATCAAACTAAATGGCATATTTGTTCCCATAAAACTGGAAAAATTATTTGGTTTAAACGTCGGTTCTACAGAGGGTGGTGGAACTGGGTTGTAATATCCAGGATTTGTAAAAATGACATCCGCTAAAACACAACACTTGAAGTTACCCAAAACCAAACAACACAAACATACAAGCAATTATCGTTGGAGAAGAAGTCGTAATCACAGATGATGCAGTTGTCTCGACAACTGTTGTTGCTGGCAGGTCAATTTCTGAATCGGAACTGGGGGATGGCGCATTCACATCTGGAGATGGCACAGGACTCGCCAACGTCGGTATTTTCTCCTCCAGTTTCTTTTTTAATGTCTTTACCCTCGCGGCAAACGTTCTGTACGCCTATGAACCCGCATTAATTACAAATACAAAAAAGCTTTCAAATTCTTTACCGTTGTGACGAATTTTACATCCTTTTTATCTTTGTCTAACTGACTTTCTGCTTGCGTTAACAAAGATATTAAGTGTATCCTAGCTTTGATTTCCAATTTTAGGGCATTTATGTAATTTTCCATATGCTTGTTGTACTCGTCCAACTCCTTTTCTACATCATCAACATTAGCTCGATCTAAAAATTAACGTACAAATGTAGGCTCACAAAAAGCAATCTTGAATTTACCTTTAAGTGACGATATCAGTAAATCACTATCGATCTGAATTTTTGGATTGTGCTCCTTGAGTTGGTTCAACTTAACATCAGTGTCATTTTCAAGCTTAGAGCAGGCCCAAACCTTCTGTATTAAATACGAGGGATTAAACTGATGTGGTTCGTCGCCCTTTCGTCCAGAAGGCGTAGCGCTTATCAAACCGCACAAATCCGTAATAAACTCCTCTCCGTAGATGCCGCGTTCCTCCCATATTTTAAAGATCCTAAGCACTTTGTTTTTAATCTTTTCATCCCTAAAAACGTAACAATGAAGTACTTGAGGTGCAGTCGAAAGAGGATACCTTACCGAACCATGGTGGTCGCTTTCTGCAATGTCGTGCCCCAACTCTGCACAAAGTCATAATTACGTCTCTTAGAGTACTGTATCACATCATTTGCTAAATAAAATAACGTAAGTCTATGCTCAATTTTCACACGTTTTAACACGTTAAGCCACGCACTCACGATCTTCTTGTGGTGGTGACGATTTTGTAGACACCACTGGCAACAACTGTTTATACTGTCCTGCGAATCTTTTAAAGCTGACAACTTTTTCTCAAATGCGATCGTATTAAACTCGATGTCGGAGTTGACATCTGCCAATGCAGACTTGGATTCCATTATATTTTTTAACAGCGCGTCACATTGAACATTTTTGTTTGTAGACTACATGGTAAATCGCACACTTCCAGCAGGGGGTAAAATTATTATCCAGGTATTCATTCACCTCATTTCCTAAAGGACGCTGTCAACAAAATACATTAATTTGATTCTAATCAAACTATGTAGGCGATTTTTCACAAGAAATAAACTTCTACAGCATAGAGAACATATACTGGATCAAATTCTGATACTTTATGTACAATATAATTGTTTAATTTCTCAAGAAAGTAAATAATCCGCTCAAAATACATAAACGTCCATTTTGCAACTTGGTGTTCTGTGAGCTCTGTCGATAATGCAGAAATCTCCAAAACAATTATCCATAATAGGACTATAATCACAAAAATCGTGAACCGGATATATGCTTACCAATTCACTTTATTAACATTTATTATACGCACTCTGTATAATCAATGCCTACCATTACCATTAGCGGCAAAAATTGGAACTATTTAAAAATTTAATGTACATATTATGTCGTGTACAATGGGAAACGGATTCTTAATTGAGCAACTCGCAAAATTACAGAATGCCGATGTTGCACTTTCACTTTTCAATTGAATATTAATTGTTTGTTACCTGGATATCTGATCTTACAATCTCAAGGGCATTTGCCTTCAAGGATCTTCGCTTTGGGAACCATTGCTGCACACCTATATTTTTTGAAATTGTTTAGGAAAAGTGGTAATAGTTATGTTCGAGAGCGTTACAGGATAGTACAACAAGATTCTAGTGCTGTTGGTTCATAAGAAAAAGGATTATTATGAAAAGGCTGCAAGAGATTTAGATAATGTAAGACTGTAAGAGACTTTTGACGTTTGGTATGACCAAAGAGATATACTCTTTGGTAGGACTCAAGTGAAAGAATGCGTCGATAGGGGGATGGGTATTGTTGGATTGTATTGAAGAGTAGTTTTGGGTGCATTTAAACCCAGCGGTTATCTGTGATCATCCCTTGTATACTGAGCCTATGAAAGTTTGAACCAAAGTTTTGATTTCTCCGAATTGGAAGATGCTCTTGATTCTTTAAAGCCAAATAAGGCTCCGAGTACGGATAGAAGCCCAGGGGAATTTTACAAAAACTGCCCTGAAAATTTGAAACTAAGACTATAACAGGTTTTCAATGTTTTGTATGAGAAAGCTGTGGTGCCGGAGGACTTCGAGAGGGCCATTATCTTTCCACTCTATAAAAATAAGGGGTCTATGGATGACGTTAAAAATGATAGGGGAATTAGCTTTCTTGACACTCTCACAAAAATTTTTACTGCGCTGCTGCGCAATAGGTTACGGGATTGGGAAGTGGAGGAGAGAGCCGGTTACAGAAATCTTTATTCCACGATTGAAAATATTTCTAATTTGATAGCGGTAGTGAAAATATTACTGGCATCAAGGGGTGTTCGTAGTTTGATTGTAACATGGGGTTAGGCAGGGGTGCCTTCATGAGTCCCTTAGGCAGGGCGCTCACCGAGATGACGTCACATGGGACATGACGCCTCAACGTGACAAGTGAAACCATTGTAAATATTACTCTTGCCAGTAAGATTGCCCACCAGAGCACACCTTATGTCGCGATCTACAATCTATGTTTTTCTTAAGATGCGAGCGACTTCCGGATAGGATCGGGCCAATGTTGAGTGGGTGCTCTGCCTTTCTCTTTGTCTTTTTTTTTTAATGAATTACAGGATTTCATTGGTGGAGGGATAAACATCAACGGGATGGTTTAAGGTTATTAAGCGATGCAAGGTTTATAGGGGAGTCGATAGTGTCTGTCTGTCCGTCCGTCCGTGAACACGATAACTGTTAAACGCTTGAACCGACTTGGTTCAAACTTTGCACAGTTGACCCATATGCCACATGTAGTACCTAAGCCTATTGAAAATGGGTCAAATACAATGACCCCGTAGAGTCACACCGAGATACGTGCTCTGGCGCATTTTTAGATGCTCTTTAGGGGATTATTAATGTATGCAGATGATTTGACGATAATTGCAGGCAATCATAGAGTATTAAGACAAATGATAAGCAAATTGTAAGATGTGGAATTTGAAAGTAAATCTCAAAAAATCAAAAATTACGATATTTAGAAGGCGTGGGGGAGAGTAAACGAGCAGTTTGATTACAATGCGAAGGCAATAGAAATTGTTTATAAATATTTAGGTGTTACTTTCACTCCGAAGCTGCCAATGACTACTCACATAGAGGAGAGCCAGAAGCTAGCTATAAGGTATCAATAAATCGGGCATGGGTAAAAGTAGTAAGTAAAGGAGATTTGCCGCTGTCATCCAGATGGGGATTTTTAACGAGATTGTTAGAGTATGGGGGTTGCAGGAACACCAGGGAGTGGAAGGAGTCAGGAGATTTTTTATGAAGAGAATGATGGCCGTCCCGAAGTACTGCCTGAACTACATACTTGACTTGGAAACGGATACTGAGCGCATATTTATATATTCCCTGAAGCTACACAAAAATTGTGTATCTATGTATACTGGGGTACGAGGATAGCAAATGGCCAAAGGTTTCTGCTGAGAGAGATAATGTGGGCTAGGTGTGGATGGATCAAGGGCTTTGGGTGAGCGGTGTGGTGTGGAAGTAAGGGCCAAGGTTGAGGTAGGTGGGGATGCTGAACCAAATTATTGATAAATTGCGAATGGGAATTAGGAGGAGGCTGAAAAAAGAGTAAGGGCGTTGTCCTAATTCTGTAATCACTATGATGAACTCGTTGTGTGCGGGGGGGGGGGGGGAATATAGGGTGTATCACAAATGAGAATACTTTTACGGATATTAGGTGGATGTTTAAGTTAATGTGCGGAGCGCTATATTTGAATGACTAGGAAGAGAGGATGATGAGGAAATAGTTTGGCGAACGAGAAACTATAAAAAAATAAGTGCTAGAAAAAATGAGGGGTGAGGGAGTAAGGGTTTCAGGTACAGTCTCCTTGCACACTTTAATTATTAGAAGCATATTCTATTTATTATTCGTTAGGCCAATCTTCCCTGATGGCATTAGTCAACGAGTAAGTGCTAGTTGGAGTATACTTATTAACTGGGTTTTAGCACATACAACGGTTTTAGTAATAATAAATGCATTTCTGATTCTTATTTACTATTTAATTTACAAACCTATATCTAGAAGTTAGTTATGTATTAGTGAAAATAAAAGTATGTGGAAAAAATAGATGTAAGTGTTTTGTTTGTCATTTTTTTTGTATGTCACGCTCACGCATTTTGTTATTTCTATTTATTTGAATTTTGAATTTGAATTTGAATATCGGATTTGCTTCTTCGCTGTTTTCCACACTAAATCTAACAATTTTTTCCTCATCGCTTCTGGCCCAATAATGAAGCAGATTCACTTTTTTTAAACAAGAGGTAACATCGTGGTTTCGAATGCGTTTTTTTATTATAAAGTTTCTGATCTTTCTTCAACATCATTTCTTCTGCCATCATCAGAAGTATAAAGTTTGTGCAAAAGCCATGTACCTATCACTAATCACTAATATTCTTCATTTTTCAGCAGAACTGTTTTACTCCTAAAAGCTACTGTTAAGAAGAGAAACTCCAAATATTATATTCTCCTAGGGGCGATCTTTTAGGTCCCCCTCAGCTTGAAAAATTGTTTATACATCGTTTCTATACTAAATTTGTAATTCTTAATTCGTATAAGTATGTATACGTTGATTAATGACCTCAAAAGCAAAGTTTCTCTTAACAATATAAGAAAATGGACATCATTATATGCAAGCAAATGTGGCTTTATACGTTTCAAAACGTCATAATGTGCACAATAATAGCTATTACGACTTAGAAGTGTAAAGTTTTATTTGAGAGGTTAGATTCTGCTATTATGTTCTAACAAAAGGACTCTTGCGAGAGTTCAAAGTACAAAATAAGCACAAAAGCTGTAAGGGTCAATAATAGTTAGTATAAGGGAAATGAATAAGTTGAATAGTCCGTTAGAGATTCAGCTTAACGCGGAAATCGAGTTCCACCTATAGTGGTCATGTTATTATTCAGGATCCGTGTTGTAATCTCACTAATCCCGTTCCTGTAACACTATTGAATAGTAATCATTTTAACATAATGGGCACTAAGTACAAAAGAAACCGCTTAGCTCGCGGGTTTAGCGAATGAAAAAGTATCTGCGTTTTTTATTTCCATTGCGCAAAACTCTTCATCAAGTGGTACTTAGTATAATTTTGTGCTCGTTAATAAATCATAACGTTTGGTAGTAAACAAACGGAATATTTCAAATAAGGTATATATTAGTTGGTGCAGCACATAAATTTAATGGAAAAGTTTCGACTTCTGAGCTGCAAGTTGTAAAATAACTTTTGCTGTTCTTTTTTACTCTAGCTTCAATTTGCATAACGTGCGTTTAAGCTGACAAGGAGAAAGTTTTTTCGAGATAAAGCATAACTTTGCACTCTAAATATTAGATGATCTTAGAAGGAGTTTTTCTTTGTGAAACCAATTTAGACATGAAACGATTTCGTTGTTTTGAAGATGGAATAGTTTTCATTGCAAACTTCTACTGTTCCAAACAAGTAAAATATCACGATCCCAAATTAATTTACATGCATAATGATTATGTGTATTACTTACGAACCACCCCCTTCAAAGATAAATGGCGTATAAACGAAGCACATTTCTTACAGGTTGGACCTTTAATGTGCTTGTATGTGCGTCTAGAGACTACAGTAAAATAATGGAGTTTTCAAGAGTCACTTGAATTGTTAAGAACTTCATTTAGATAAGTCAAAACCCAAAAGGTTAATTTTCAAACATTTCTTCCCACACCATCCCCAATGAAATTTGGTATTATTGCACATGCTGGTATATTGAGGGTGTGGCACTAACGTAATTTACTTACCATCCATTAAATATTTTCTTCCATATTTATCTCAGAGTATAACAATTCTGTATTTAAGTGCATCACAACTGTAACGAAATAACGTAATTGCGGGAGTAGGATAATATCGAGGGAAGGCAAACATAATGGAACTATAATTAAGAGAATTTTGGATGCCCCCAAGGTGGGGTGTTATCACCACTTCTGTGGAACTTGACTGTAAACAGGCTCCTCTGTCGCCTTAATGACAGTGGGTACTATACGCTGGGGTATGCGGATGATATATCCATACTTATAACCGGCAAATTTGAGGCTACTTTATGCAGACTGATGCAATCAGCTCTTACAGTAACCGAAGAATGGTGTAGGGAACACTCCTTGTCCATCAACCCGACAAAAACGGAGCTAGTTCTCTTCACAAGAAAAAGAAAGGTAGAGGGTATTCGAGCTCCCCTGCTATTCCAAAAACACCTCCAATTTTCAGAGTCAGTGAAATATCTAGGAATCACACTCGACAAAAAACTGAATTGGAGCAAACATATCCAGCTTAAAGCCGAAAAAGCAAATAGGGCTTTCTGGCAAAGTCGCCGCGCTATTGGCAACTTTGGGGACCATCCCCGAAGGCTGTCCTGTGGCTGTACACTGCCGTGATTAGACCTATGTTCTGTTATGGAGCAATTGTCTGGTGGCCTAGAACCAAACTCTCCACAACTGTAGCACTCCTTAATCATGTGCAAAGACTAGCGTGCCTTGCCTGCACAGGCGCGATGCGAACGACCCCCACAGCCGTCATGGAGGCCCTCTTGGATCTGCCTCCACTAGATCTCCACGTGAGAGAGCAGGCCATTCTGGCATTCCTGCGTCTGAAAAATAAGGGGTTGTTGAATAGCAGAGGCATTGAGGGGGGCCACTCCCGAATTCTGGGCGAGGCGATCAAGCGTCTGCCTATCCTAGAGGGGAGATCGGACTCACTCACTCCTCAATTCATATTAGGGAAAAACTATCACATCTTCTTTGATGAGAATATGGCATCCCAACCAGATATATTCATCTTCACGGATGGATCTAAGACAATGGAAGGTACAGGCACTGGTATTTACTCCAAAGAACTGAACTTCCATATCACCCAACCACTAGGTAAACTTCCTACTGTATTCCAGTCAGAGTTGGTAGGATTAACGCTTAGTGCAAGAACAGTTCTTATGCATAACATAAAGAACAAAACTATCAGAATCTCAAGTGACAGCAGGGCTGCCTTGCAGTCACTTGGTCACTGTAAAATTACCTCTAGGATGGTTTCCGAATGTCACCACGTACTAGAGCAAGTAGCAAGCAGCAACACCCTTGAGCTCGTATGGGTCAAAGGGCATGCTGGAACGGAAGGTAATGAGAAAGCCGATAAATTAGCCCGACTGGCCTCAAAACAGGCGTTTTATGGTCCAGAGCCGGCTCTTCCACTTACAGTTAAAACTGTAAACAACCTAATAACTCAAGACACCCAAACCCAGCACAGGGCTAGGTGGAACTTGATGTTAGATTGTCGCCATGCGAGAGAAGCCTTCAGAGGACCATCTCGTAGCTTGGCGCGTTTTTGTACAGGGCTATCAAGGAAGAACCTGAGGTTACTCGTGGGCATACTTTCTGGGCACTGTAAACTAAACAAGCACATGCACTGCATGGGTTTGGTGGAATCACCATCTTGTAGAGGATGTTACACAGACGACGAGACGGCATACCACATACTCTGTGAATGTCCCGCTCTAGTCCAACTGAGACGATCCATGTTGGGGGAATCCTGGCCGGACATGGCTACGATTAGAGCCGCCTCCCCTTCCAGCGTCCTAAGGTTCATCTCACGTGTGGGATGGCTTGAGTGATGCTGAGGGGTCGGGCGACCCTAGTCAGGGAGGTAGTACAAAGGGCCCCAATTTGAGGCCTAAGTACGCGTGGACACTGTTCACCCTCCTATCGTAATCCAGAATCCAGAATTTTCCCCTATGCTGATGCATATGGATTGCTCCGAACAAAAGACGTCACCATGGTAATGCATCTGCAGTAAAAAGAAATAAATAGTAACGACTGGCAAATCGCACAACTTGAATCCAATGCTTATTTTATTTCACGAAGCACATATTAGATGACTAATACCAAAGAGTACTACTGTGGGCACTCTCTGCTAATACTGATACAAATCTACAATTCTTACTACATCAGGTACTTCGCAGTATATCCAAAACACGCCTTCCTCTTCATTAAACACTCTCAGATAAAGATCCTTTCGAGTCATTCATCTCGATATTACTCGAATAACTTTGCATCTTTGCAATCAATTCCTCAATGCTAAATATCCCACGCGCATCACTTTGGGAGTCTTTTTCATTGTTTATACTTCGCAGGGATAGCTTGCTTGCATTGAATTCTTCCTCCGTTAGATTCTCCAACGAATTGAACTCTCTTATAGTACTCAGTTTCCTTAAAACGACGGGAGTGGTCAAGGTTTCAATGTTGTTATCGTGAACTGGTTCGTCGAAGTAGCTGGCGAAACCGGACGAGCTTCGAGAGGAGTCGCAGGTACGTGATAACGTGGGCGATCTGAGCGAGGAAACGGCCAAACTGATTTCCTCCGATACCTCGCAAAGGCGCTTTGCGCTACAGAGCGGAGTTAAAATCTCCTCCGTTGCTTGAAAGTTTGTTGAGTCGATGTAGTACCCGTGCCTTTCATAATCGTACTTAATGCAAGGTATGAAACGGTGGCCCCAAAGAATTTCCTTGGACACATAGGAGGCTCGGGTCATCGACGATTGGGCTGTTGTTAGCGAGCTTCCGTGGACAGTTACTAAAAGCTCGAACCTGGCGAAGGAGAGTGAGATAAAATTGAATAAAGCATTACCTTACCTTTTCGTTATTACGTCTTTAGCTGACAAATCCCAAAAAGGGCTTGTCGGTGTGATTTTGTGCACAATTTCAAGCGGCCACAACAGAATACCTGGAGGTTCCAGTTTGAGTGACTTGAGGTAGGGCGCTTCGTTCCGACGATGAACCAAGTATAAATTGACCTTCGTATTAACTCTGTGCAGATTCTTCTTGTCGCGCAATCGGAAAATTAAACATAACTCGCCATCTCTTTGGCACACCTATAATGTAATCAATATGAACAGTTCTCCTGCATTAATTTACTTACGACGCAAACTTTACTGAAAAGTGCCGTGGTTGGGACATTATGCGGCCTCACCATTTTTGTGTATACGATGCTGGTCATCACCCCGCAGAGCGAGATTCCGAAGATCATTTGCAAGGAGATTAGGAACGTGCCCTCGTTGCAATTCGAGGTAATGTATCTGGATCCATATCCAATGGTGTGCTGGGTTTCCAGGCTGAACAAGAAATACCCAGCGAATCCTTGTATGCCCATCAGGCATGGTGCCTTAGAAGGATTGTCTTTGGATATATCATTGTTATCTTGTGCGATTAGCATGTAGCATGCTGCGAATATGAGCCATGTCAGTATGTACGAGGATGCAAAACATATTAGGGTCCACGTCCATCTACAGTTTACCAAAGTGTTCCCAATATCGCGGATATAAGCGGCCCATAGGTTTGGTATCTTTCGAAATATATTTGGTTTTCCAGTTTTTCGTATGACCCTTTGCAGTGATTTTTTCCTCTCTCGATTAACGCTCCTGCAACAAATATAACAAATTTTAAATTAGACTACATTATTTTTGTTGCGTGCTGATATTGACTTCCCCAAAGATAGTCGGAAATTCTAATTCTGCCTATATTAATACGTTAGTATTAGTTAGGTTATATATTATTAACAAATAGAACAAACAACAGGGGACCAAGATTGGATCCTTGTGGGACTCCTGAGCAAGCTTTATAAGGATTGGACTTGTAACCACTGTAAGTTACGTATAGTGTTCTGTCGGTTAAGTAGGATCTAATGAGTTCTATGAAGTGTGCAGGAAAATCGAAGAGTGACAATGTATGCAATAGCATTGTTTAAATAATTTTTTTAAAGTATTTAAACAATGACAATAGTATATTATGGTTTACGTGATCAAAGGCCTTACTAAAATGCAAACGGTATCAACTTGACCTTGATTAGGTCTCGTTCAATTGACACACGCTCATGTGTCAAATTTTGAACTCGAGTTGAAAAACTCCACTTTCTTCTGTAGTTTACTGTTTAATCTTAGCTCTGGCTTTCATTTAAATTACGATATGGAATCCCGCTCAAATAACATTATGCCAATTCTTGTCTTCATATAGAATGGGTCAAACTTTGAACTGAATTCGAGTTAAAAACTTCACTTTCTTCTCTAGTTGTAGGTACAAATAACTATTGTACGTACAACTAGAGCGTAGCTATGATCATGTGTCAATTGAACGAGAGTTGAAAAACACTCTGTTCACAAGTTTTACACATATTTTTTTCTGAAACTACAATCAAAATTGAAAAATTATCGTATGCAATAATGAAATGAAGCAATCTAGATACGGGGTATGTTTCAAGTTTAAATGTCATTACTGAGATTAACGCAGCAATTGTTTTTTACTTTCCTCACTAGAGAGGAAAATCACATTTTCTTCACCCTTTTTAAAGACGAAAGTAGTTGTTTCTAAAGTAGTTTCAGAGAAAAAAATACTATTCAGTAAAATCTGCACGATTAAGGGATGTTCAACAGTAACAACAGTTGCAGCCTGACCTTGTGCCTATTGGTTATGGTGTAGGAGCCTTTATTATAACCAATAAAAGCGATTGTTATTATTAATATTACATTTCCCTTGTTATGAATCTTGCTACAGATATCCCCTTACTGGGAGATTTGAGATTTGCTTTAATATTCGCAATGCAAGATACAAAGTACACAAAATAACTAAAATGTAGAATATACTCGAGAATATACCTAATTATAATGATTACCAGTCGCTGTGACAATTGCCACTTAATCATAAGGTATATCATATCACACATGTCATAAATTTAAAAATGTTAAATATTTAAATATTATGTTCGGTAGCTTTATAAGATATAGGTATATTTATCAAGAACCCACTTAAGAGAAACAATTGAGTTTAGCAATTCCTCAAGCCTCTCATTTGAAATTAGTGGGATAATCAAAACACGACGACTTAGGTACTTTTTAAACTTTCAACACGTTTTCCGGATTCCCAATATTAAATCCGAAAATTTAGGGACTGTACGTCGACGAGTGATAATGGATTAGCACTAATATCCAATCAATCAATTATTTCAGCTTCACATCCATCTCACCTCACCCTTCAAACAATTCCACAAACACTACGAAGCGACAGCTTGATCGAGTTTGTTACAATTACTTTTCAAGTTTTCCCTAAAAAAATATGTATTCGAACTTGTGAGGTTAATCAAATGTTGGGAAATGGAGTAACTTTCAATATCACCGATCAGATCTTATATCTCATTTCCGACGGTGTTTCAGGAAGAATTCGATGTGGAAATAACCGGCTTCCAACGTATAAAGTTATGGATCATAAATTTCCTTATAACTCTGCGAATGATCTAAAAGATCGAGTTTAAGAACGAAATTAACTATGAAAATTAGTGGGTGTACTAAAAGTTATTATTTTCGAGTACTTATGGAGATTTACCAATTACGATACTGATACGTCATCTTAGGATGACACTTGTTCTACTTTCCCATAGTTTGTATACAAGGTGAGGAATTGAATATTTCCGGTCCTCGTGGACGCTTATTTAGGTATCCTAATTCATTTTAATTAGAAGTTCTAAAGTGATTAATTACAATCGCGTAAAACTTACTTCCAACATACATCACTTAGAAAAAATGCGAGGCTGGAAAGCCAAAGATATTTCTCATGTTGATCTCTTTTCCTTTTGATTAATTGCCGGAAGAATTTTTATATATACCAGGATATTACACGACATACCTAACTAAATTAAATTCAGGCAGAAATGGAATAATTTTCATCTCCCTTAATTGCCTTTCCAAATTACATGCATTATACCTTATATCTACTTTTTTCCAATAACATTGAATTTTGCTGTATTAGATTTTGATTGAATAGGTAATTCATAGACGGTTTTTGCTGTTCTCAAACAAGAGGATTATGTACTACTGGGAGGGGGGAAGGGGGAATTATATTTGAACAATCATTATAGAGTACCTGTTCTGATCTGGACCGTTGAAGTAAGCTGGAAGCTGTGCTGACGTAGTTACATCACTAAACACACCACTATCATTTTCAACATCATCCACGAGGTCAAAACGTACACTATTGGAAGCCATTTAATTTGGAATGGATTAATTAATAAGAAGTGTTGTTACGTTGTGATGTGGCATTTTCCCACTTGACGCAGATTAACGCGAGAAAGAATGTGTGTCCCCAACGAAGATAATATTTGAACTAACAATTAGACATAAAAACCGTTATCGGTGTTTATATATGAACTTCGTATTAAGATAATAATTCACGTGAGTCATAAAGAGCACTACAGTATTTTTAGAACATTTATAACATGTTTTGACTCTTGCAATTTCTTGTAAGCTCCCCAAAATCCAAATCATAGTTAGGGGCGCCGCACGAATAGCAAACAGACGCTCAGTATTCATTAATTTAAAAACACAAATATATTATCCGCTTTTTTTTCATTCAAGTTAATTGTTAGTATAATCGTAAATATACTATTGTTTAGCTCTGATGGGAATAACCAAAAATTTTAATGAAAGTCGAACCAAACCTTAAGTTTTCAGGTTTATTGACTGTTAAAATAACGTCACGGTACATTTTTTTCTGAAGGAACATTTAGAACACCCCAAGAAAGCCATTAAAATTTTTAACTTTTAACAGGTGGTCGCTTTAGGCTTAGAAAGATTTGGTTTTAAATTTAGAAATTTGCAAGTGTAAGAAATCTTATACGTGTACCGCTCCATAATGAAAAAGAACGCGAGAGAATGAAGAGATGAATGAGAGATAAGGGTCAAAACGCCACAGTGTTCCCGGGTTTAAAAAGCGCTCTGACGGAGCACGAGAGACGGCTTTTCTGCGGCGAGTATATAAGGAAAAATCGGGTGGGAGAGAAAGATCTTTCACAGAACCTTCGAATAAATTGCAGCAATACAGACTGCAAAGCCAGCTCAACTAAATTATTATGTGACTTTAAATTCTCTGCGTGTTGTGATTACAAGTAAACTAATATAAAGTGGCGTTGTGTAGTGGAATCGACTGGCTGGTTGATTTTTTTAATCGTGAGTATAGTGTAGCCTGGCTAAATTAGGATACTATTCGGAAGGTCGTGCGGACGTATCACAGGAATTGGGTTCTACTATTAAGAATGAGACCAGAATCATTTGTTTTAAATGTAAACATCCGGGACATAAACCGTATGAATGTCCCACGAATACAAAGTGATCAGTATAAACTGGGGTGTAATTATTGTCATAGTATACAATTAATAATTAATTTTAAGAAGAGCAAGAAAGATCGAGCTGTCAACAAGACTCCTGAAAAGCATTCTAAACAGCTGGTATATTTGCTTTCGAACTTGGCTGTATTCAGTCCACTATCATACTAAAATCGGAAACACCTTAATACAACGCCGTTACCGTTACTGAGCTATCAACTCAGCTGTTTCGAGTTTTAATGTTTAAATTAATGCATACCAAAGAACAAAAGACAAACAAAAGAACAAAGGACATCGCTATGATTTTTTTAATTTTATAGCATATGTTAAATAGTTATTTGTGTACCAAGGCCGTAAAAGTGATCTTTTTTGGCCGAAGCTGCTGTTTGTGGCCGAGGCGCTAGCCGAGGCCGCAATTCAGATGAGGCCTAACAAATCACTTTTGGCCAAGGTGTACACAACATTTTTTAGGCGATCATCAAAAAAGAATTCAAAAATTTGCTCATAAACATATTTTTTCTGAAAATCATAGTTATCTTAGACAATTATAAACAAAGCATTTCCTGTCGTATGTAATAAATTATAATTAGCATCTTTGCGGTTGTTTTGTGCGTATCAAAATGGGCGATAGCGACAGTTCAGATACCCCAAATGAAATTTTGGAAGCTGCAAGCATTGCGACCCTAAGTCATATATGATATAAGAGCAGGCGTTTGAGAGTAAAAGTACAATCGCAACTTCCTCCGTTGCACAAGATTTTAATAATGTCAAATGCAATAGGTCCTTCGTAACTTATAGATAACATGCTGTACAATTATTAGAAACCTGATTACCTACTTTGATGGTAGGTATAGGTAGCTACTTGTGTTTTCGGTTAATTGCTGGTGATTCTTCGTATAATAATGTAAGCAATAACATCTTCCTCATGTTTTGGTTCTACACTTCAAAAAGGTCTGCAAGCAGCAAAGATTGAAACGTCAAACTATAATTTTAAATGTGAACATTGTCATTATGCAAAATAGTGTGAAACATTCCTACAAGTCCGAAAATGAAAAAAACGCACGTGGATGGCCCAATCCTTGATGGGGTTAGACCAGATAGAAGATTTGTATCAAACAGATTACTGTTTCTTACACATCAGTTTCAAATAAGTACAGTTTGACAGATGTGTACAATAAAGTAAAGTTTGACAGAAGCGTACAATAAAGTGAAACTTTATGGCCGCAAAAGCGACCACAAAATCAACGTTTTTGTGATGATAGCCTAAAAATAACATTTTAATAGGTTTGAATTAATAGGCTAATGACCGTTTGCACAGACAGATTTAAGCGGAGCTTAGCCTAAGCAATAAGCATAGCTTAAAATCCATTGAAACGATTATTGAGACAATGGTTGCTATGGATTTTAAGCTACGCTTAAGCTAAGCCCCGCTTAAATTTGGCGGTGCAAACGGCCATAAGTCGTTCTTTAACCGTGAGGATACATAAAGCGATCACTTTAACCGCTAGTGTAGATAAAGTGAAAGACATGATTGTGCATTCTAATGACAACTGTCATCCTTATTTCAAATGTCACGCGGAGAGAGTTTGGCATTTCTACCTTGCACTAGAAATGCCAAACTCTACAAAATTTTGAATGTCATTTCTTAATAATTAATTGTCTAATGCTTTGGTGTGCTCCATATGGGAATTGTATATTAACTCTCTGTGTATGTATACAAGTATTACTTCTGGCAAACTATAATACAGTCAAAAACGAAAGCCGCTTAAAAGCGCATTGAAACCCGAAAATGAAATGCAAACTAAATTCCTTCGGAAGGAAATTGAGGGTCTTTCAGAAACTCCCGAAATCCACCTAATTGGGATTAATCGACAAAATCCAAGCCCTCATGGACACAACAGCTTTGGCAGCTTTCCGATATGTGTTAACGCTAAATAGAAGATCGAATGCTAATATATACATTGCGAAGGGACATAATCAATTACTGGCATCGAAATTTATTCATTTTTGCTAATAGAAAAAGTAAGATAGGATGACATTTTATAAGCTATGACTTACGGGAGTTGTTTTCGGAATAAATGATCTGTTTGAAAGTCGATATATAACTCACATTTCCTGTGCCTCGTCCGCTATTTTTTTGGTTTATGATCGGTTCACCACCTACTCTCTCGTATTTCTCATGCACGTCTATATATCAAAAACTAAACTGAAACACTTTAAAACATCTTATCAAATTGATTCGGTTGTCGTTTGTCTTCTAAAGCTTACAAGTTACTTCCCTTTATGGATTGTCATTTATTATATCGCCTAACTGGAGAGTGGTCTTTATGGTAACATTTTCCTTTAGTTTTAATGTCGATCAATATTTAGTGGGTGTATGTTAAAAAGTGGATTGAATTAATATTGTATATAGCTCTAGTAACAGGTGGCTTTTGTGAGCAAGGTAGCTCATATAACCAACAGGTGACAGCTTCCATTAGAAATTATCAACGTCGCCACGACCATGCAATACTGTTACAAGGGTTTTATTTTTCATACTATCAAAAGTAATTTTGGTTATTAAAAATTGTCTACGGCTGAGGCACTTCTATAACGAAATTTATTACATTATAACGAAAGAAGGCTTTTCAAAAATGCTAAGGGTTTCAGAAATTATATGAATGTCATATTACGACTGGATACTTACACAAGTACTGTTTATACATGATTTAAGTGTCACGTTTAAATTAGTAACTCTCTGTTCATTAAAGGATTTCGATTTTTGTCTTCGACAGGTGTTAATTAACTTAAGTTTTGGTAACATTGAACTTTGACACTGACTGAAGCTAAACTCAATTCAATGTGCTTATATAGCATACAAAATACCTAGAGAAATCACGAATCAGCATCTCATATTTCATGGAAAGAATGAGATACATCCCGTTGTATTCCTTATCCGTTATCGACTTGATGGCATCTTGCTGTCGCTCTAGAAAATTTGCTAGGGTATCATATTACAGACTGAAACTGTAAACTCATTTCAGATGGGCCGGTCATTATTAAATGATCTCTCCGTATATATTGTAAAGACGATAAAAAATTATTGGCGCATTCAATAAACAAACACTAAAGTATAAAGCAGAATTTTGAACATCAAAGTAAAAAAAATATATTTATTTTTCAAATGTTTCCTTTTCAGCTTCGTTTTTTTAAAGGATCGTATAGCTGAATGTAGTCCTTGTTGACACGTCTAGTGGTGTGAAACCGAATTCCGCATTCCCTTTGTCATCCACTCCCTGATTCCAAACAGCCTTTCAATATCTCTCGAGATCTTATTTACTATTTACTGAATTCGCAACACAAATAATACACCACTTTAATTTTGGGGGTTTTCATGTCAATATGGGAAATTTAAAAGTTGCGAAAGACAAATACTGAATTATTTATTCTATCATCGATATCCGTGAGAAATTTGACATCCGTTTGTAATCAAATGAAATTTCTTTGATAAATAAGTAACTATGAAAAAATACAGGTTTCGAAACCAATCGGTGGGCTAGTCATGAGCGAGAATGTTTTCAATGTGAGGTTCATTCATCATATAATTTTGCAATTGAAATAGCATTAATACTTAATATGCTATCCTGAAATAATATGACAGGTTATTTACATTATAATGTGTAGGTATAGATTGGATTTGAAATTGGGATGATACCCTGCGCTTTAGGATGCGGATGACCCATTTACACATTGTAAAATTTTAAATGATGTTGCATTAGAGAATTTATATGAACGAGATACCTATCTTCGTAGTTTAATGAAGAATTGCCACATTAATCTTTACATTTTAAAGAGCAACCACCGATTATAATCTGTGATTATCTTAAAAAAGTAAAATTTGCGAAAACATGTCCATTTAGATACGTAGAGAGAAGTTCAATAAAAGGTTTATCTTATTTTGGTATTTTTCACTTTAAAATTTTCTATAAATACTAAAAATGGCTTGAGTTGAAATTCTTCACTGACATTAACAAAAGTGTCGCTTGTAATTTGTCTACGACCTACGACCGTATACAAAATGTCTCAAAAGAAAGAACTGTCACAGCACAATGTAACGTCCCCATTGTCGTTAACTTGACTTTCCAATAATTGATCGGTGGGTCTACATTTAATTGATAGCAAACGTTATCAAAATGGGTCGTGTTTGGTATTATTGGAAGCGCGCTCAAATGACATGAATTTTAAGACTGGTCCCAGATGTTTAGTATAAGAGGTTCGTGGTACTTAATTAAATGAGTTTTAATTTGGACTTTATCACGCGAGTAGGACGGTCGGCTGACATTTTTGATGTACCCTTTCCGCATTTTGGAAATTTTATAAAAAATGAGGCTAATATTTAAGGGGTCGGGGTCTTTTTCCTTCGTATTTTTGAAGGTAAAACGTTAACGTTTGCAATTTCGAACCGCACCGTTGAATTTGAAAGTGTTGGCATTGACACCTTCCTTTCCGTTAATAATAAAGTTTTCCCGATATTCCATTAATTATTCTGTTTTCGTTCCCGATTGGAAATTGCTACCGTTTCCGTGTGCCGTAATTTTGTTTCCGGTTTTTAGCCAGTGAACGACCTTCCGAACGCTAAAATAGACCGTTTGTCTCCAACTCTCTTGCCCGTAGTTTCTGAGACCATTCTGACACCGCCGGACTTGACCAGGCAGGAGCAAGTTTATTTAGTATCTCCTGGTGGCGCCAAAGATTACCATAATACCATACCATTCCTCCGACTACTGCGGTTTGCACCGTTTGTAGTAAAATTTATTCATATATCGATAATTGTCCGTTCTTTATGCATTTGTCTGATTAAACTTTATTTTGTTGCTTGAAGTCATTGGACCGTTTAATTTTAAAGCAACCATCTGTGATCACTACGTAACTTCAAGAGCATATACAGAAACGGAGTTTTTGATCGGTTTGAGGTGACCTAAGAAAGGGGCCTTTTGCCAATTTCGAGGCCGAGTTGCTGTTCATTGAAAGTCTATAAGACGCGTGTTCCGCGTTAAGTTTCTTTGTTCAAGTAAAATTCGGTACGTAACGTACAGAGAGTCAGCCAAGTCCGAGTGAAAGTTTTAAGAAGACGTACGTAAAAGATTGGATGTAGCAGTTTGTCATTGAAGTTATCCTCTACTGTTTCTGGGCAGCCATCCATTCATCTGTCTGGTGTGATCAGAAGAAGTTAGTGCAATACGTTTTAGTAAAGTGCGTTTTTCTTTCGCAATTAGGGTGTGTGTGTGGGATTTTAACAAAAAACTTTAAGTAGTTTTAAGATTTCTTTACCTTGTTGTAGTTCATTTTGATTGTTGAAATATTATATTACAAATTATAATTTGTGTTTGAAGTAAATTTTGATTGTCTGAATTCATGAAAATCGTGTGTTAATTCGAACCCTTTACGATCCAGATAAATGTCTCATGCTCAAGTATGATTAATTTTGTTGATTAGTCCCAAAGTTTCATGTGTCTTTAAAATTTTAGTAAGTAATCCTTTTGGAATTTAAGGAATTTGATCGCGGCCATTATTTGCCTTAAAATTTGGAATTTAAAGTCGAGATTGAAATTTGTTATTGTGTTTTGTATATGGTTAATTTTATTCGGGCTATTGCACACGGCAATTTTATTTGCTCGCCAACGTTGCATTTTTTAAAGCACTAATATACCAATTAATCAGTATGACAGAAAAATCTTCATTTGTTTTAAGAAGTTATTTTGGTTGCATAAAAATAGGCGTCCTTCAGAAGAGATTTTGTCATTTAAAACTAGACATAGGGAAAAAATACACAAATCCCTATGTCTACTTCTAAATGAATATCACTGTATTACGTTATGCGAAAACAATTGAATACGTGAGATATCGTGCATGGCCAGAAAGACAGACGGATGAGCTGCTACAATAATCGTAGCTATATTACGCGGGTCGCCTTTTTATATAATTTAAAGACTAGAATTAACAGTGTAAACTGTAAAGAGTAGTAGGTACAGCATCTTTCACATTTTGCTACAACAGACATAAGAGCGCTAGAGCTAACCGGGAAATATTAGAGGATGTGTACATAGTATAGTAATTACCCCGTGTTACAATGTACCTAGAAATATAAAATACACATACATACCTACTTCAAATATTAAATTAATAAACTGCAATGACTGTAGGAACGAAACTTGAAATCGAAATAAAACGAGCGCATAGGTAAACGTCATGGGAACAAAACCAAACGTGCAAATGAAGCACGTCCTTCATAATAGAATAAATTTCCCATTTAATTTCGTTAAAATTCCAGAGTTAAAGTTCCTTAAACGTTTGAGTTGATTACACGATGGGAATAATAAACCAGAAAGACATATCTGTTGGCGGTGTTACACTTAGATAACGTCAATACAAATTAGGGTTGGAACTATATTCAATGTTCTACATGTTTGCGTTTTCGTATATCTCAGGGGAGCATGCAGACGAACTGCTTACAAGGTATAGGTACCGGAAAACGCAAGGGATTGTACGAGCTATTCCTCAAACGCACGCTACAGTCAATCCTGCTTTCAGTATATGTCTATACTAATTAGAGTACGAGTTGTTAGAGGTGTATGTTAGTATGTATGTATAATGGCGTAGGTATTTCACTTTAATTAGAAGATTAGATGGAAATTTTTTAATTTAATCATTAGAGGTGGAGATGTGCTACAATAAACCGTTTACGTTCGACAATTAACATTGGACGATTGGACCTTTTTTGTATGCAGTATCAGAACCTGCAAACGGGTAGGGATATTTTTAAGACGATTTTTAAGAATATTATCTGATGATTAGCGCAATGTTAAAGGGCCATAAATTATCGCCTGTTTCAACATGGCGTCCAGTAATTAAAATGAACAATCTTTATTTTGAGCAAATTTTATTGGCAGTACTCACCGGAGTGCATGAGCTTTAGACTAACCTTAAAAACCCACACGGGGAAAGACTTCCCGAAGTTCTCACGAAAAATGGGAACTGGGTACGGGAAAAACGGGATTTCCCAAAAACGGTACGAAGCTCACCGGGGCTGCTAGTTTTAAATAAAACTTACCCGCAAATTGAAAGACTGATGTCAAAAGGATCGTATAAAGCACAATAAATAATGCGGTCACAACTCACACAGCCGATCTCGTTTTCGACGTGGTCAAAGTAATAAAGAACGTGGAATGCACATGTCAAATTACCCACATCAGAGAGATCATGTTTTCTATGTCGGCCCTACAACAATAAGTAAATATTATTACAACGCGTGGTTGAAAGAACTTGTGTAGATGCTTAGATAGTGTAACTTTTTAATTACGTGATTGATTTATAACGGTTAATCATTATTTATGTTACTTGTATACAAATTTATAACATTTATAACATGAATTTATCACATACAAGCGCGAACTTCACTTATATCACTCCGAATTCGGATTATATAGCAACCGAAAAAAAAACGAGTCATATCTGCTTTTCTTCGTTAACACCGGTGACTCATCTTTTATCGAATTGATCGCGCCTCGATGTCTGGGATATTCGCGTTTAGGAATTGTTCTACTACGTGTTTAAAAAATAGTTGGATTCCGAAATATGCTATGGCAGATGATTTCAAGTGCAGCGTTGGTAGCGAAAGATGCCCTCCAATGTAGGGAAAAACACCCCTGAACTAAACCATGAGGACCGTATAAAAATTATACATAAAAAATTCCTCTTTTTGTCACTACTTTAAAATATATCCTGGCAGACGATATTAAGTGTAGCTTTAATAGTGGCAGACGTCTTAGAAGTTAAAAAATTTAGGTATAGTAAATCCCAGCGAGTGCGAGCGTGTGAGAGATAAGCGCGCGAGAGCATAACCAACAGAGATAGCGATAGGATACTGACTACTGAGATCTTTCAAACCATTTGATTCTAAACTTCTGATTCACATAGTTCCATCAACTTCAATCAAACGGATTGTAGAAACTCAGACATTTTTCGGTGGCATTCGCTCAAATTGCGATGAACTAAACCATGAGGACCATACACAAGTCATACATCCGGTAAATGCGTGGAAACCCGGTAACGCGTTACCCTGACGTTACACACATTGTAACGAGTGGTTTTATTTCGCGCCAAATTTCATTAAAAAATTCGAAATTCCTTGTCATAATAGTGAAGGTCACCCTGTATATTTCATTATTTGTTCCGGTTAGAAATTTTGTGTTTGGGCATTTCGGTTCGCTCAAGACTATGGTCCGATAGATTTAATTTCGCTCAGATTTAATTTCGTCGTGGGAAGAGTGCAAAGCTGATTGACGTCATCATGAGGAATGCGAGTTTTTTGTCGTTCGTTTATCAACTTTGGCGCCGTCTGGACCGAGAATAGGAGCGGATGTAGCACCGAGCCGTCAAGAGATAAGGAGTTTCCACGTCATCAGCAGAAAACCGTGAGATCAGTTTGAGTCAGCAGTTCATTGAGGTTGACGACGAAGTTAGAGTGGGTTAAGTCTTCTTTATCTGAACCAATGGGAGAATTTCTAGCGGGAGCCATTTTTGTTTTAGGGTAATTTGGGTGTGGTTTTTTCATTTCATTTCTGAAGAAGGGGATCGTTTTTGGGAAGACTCGCGGTTAGTACGTCGAGGGGTCGACACGTACCTTGAGTGATCGTTTTTTAAGAGGGACTCGCGGTTAGTACGTCAAGCGGTCAACACGTACTTTGAGTGATCGCGTTTTGAAGACTCGCGTTTAGTACGTCGAGGGGTCAACACGTACTTTGAGTGATCGCGTTTTAGAAGAGACTCGCGGTTAGTACTTCAAGCGGTCAACACGTACCTGGAGCGATTTTTTGGTACACTTGGCGGTTTGAGCCACCGGCTTATTTCGGTTGCTCCCAGTTGCGTGCTTTTTGCACCCGTTCCGAAGTGTTATTTTCTTTTCGCGTTGATTTTTTGGCGAAGAAGAACCAAGTTTCAATCAGGTGATATTTGGGCGAACCCTTGAGCTTCACCCCAGTTTACTTTGGATGCAGTGAATCGCGTTAGGATACGTTGTGATTTCTCGAGGATATATAATTCAAAGTGCTGCCCTAGTCCCCAAGGCGCAGAATTTCGGGATCCGCCCCAGGTGGAATTTCCTACTAGTGCCGTACGGTCATTTGTCGAAGGAGCGCTGCGTTTCGGAGAGATATTTGCCCCAAGAAGAGCTGGTGAAATAATACTTTGAACCATCGCGGTTTACCGTCGGATAGTGATCATAAAAGTTTGTGTTCTGCCGTACCGCTAACTCAAAAATCTGTCTCCCGCAGGCGGTCAAAGCTAATAAACTAATAAAATAAAATTAAATACACGTGCTGTGTAGAAACTTTGGCAACTAGCCGTCTCCCACTCGCCACGCGAAGGATTTCCTGGACTAAGTTTCAGTTCAAACGCTAAACTTTGCTTTCGTTCCGAGGAAGGATAGGCACCGTGGATTTTTGTTTCCGTGTGTTAAATTCAAGCCACCCCCTAGGAAGTCACAGAGACCTAAGTGTCAGGTTTCATCACATCCACCCTGTACCAGAGGAAAGAGCAGTTCACAAGATCGGCTGTACAAATGTTGTAAAGGTTAGTCTAATTAAATTTGTAACATTCTGTAAAATTCCACTTTTTGGTAATTAAGCTATAGTAAAAAAATTTTTTGATTTGATTGTTTTTTAAAGTCCAATGAACGATTACCAAAGAGTAGGATAAATTTTTGTGTTTATTTAAATAAGTCCCAGCCCATGCTGGATTAAAGACCGATTACCTGTTGTTGCAATTTTCAAACTGTAGAGGATGGCCACCCCTTGAGTAAATTAGTCTCACCTGTTAGGATTTTTTATTTAGTTTAGTTGTCATTGTTAAGCTAGTGTTTTTACAAGTAGAAGAGAAGAACTGCTAGATCCCTGTAAATTGTTTGTATCGCTAATCTCATTTCAATATATTATCTATTTGGTGTCAATGTGCCTATGTCTTTAACGAAGAACGAGGGGAAGGAAAGAGAGGAGTAGGAGTTGAGGAAGGAGACTGGTAGGCGGCAGGTTAAGGTTTGTTACGCAGTTTCAAAAGAGTTAAAAGCCCACCGATTTGAGTTAGCCGGAGCATTTATTTTTATCGATTGAGCAGCCTGAGAAGAAGACGGTTTGCCTTGCCGGGCGGAACCGATGGTAATCTTCAAATCGAGAAGGAACCCCCGTAGCAACATCAACACCCAAATTCACGAACATCTCTCGAAGATTTATGAATTTCTGCGTGTTATTGGAAAAGAGACCTACTTCCATCTATACCTTGATGGTAGCGTCAATTTTACATTTCCCAAAGCAATAACAGCAATATCCATATCGGAAGCGCTAATAATGACTTTGCTACTTGTTGGTAGTTTACCAAGATGGTAAATTATTCGAGCATCTGCCTCTTAGTGGCTGCAGCACAATTCAGTTTTTACCACACATCTTCCCTTGTCACAAATTTATAGCACTTATCTTCATATGTGGCAAATACAACTTTCCTTCTAAGTAAAGCACAACAGGTCTTTTTTGCCTATGAACGGTATAAGTAATCTATAAGAGAGGCTTTGAGCTATCATTGCGAAGTGGTTTTATGAAATTTGCAGGCTGCTTCTGAGTGGAAACAGAAATTGAGTAGGATTGTAATCTTTCCTTATTTTGATCCCAACGATCATGTTCTGCGTCCTTCATGGAAGGGGTAACTATCTGTCAAAAGTAAGATGTACTTCTCTCGCTGACACAGCACAAATCTTGCCGAGGATGTGTTCAGAAAATCGCTCAAAGGTTTACCGGAGATCTTTTAAAAGATGCAAAAAAAATAATCCATCGATTAAAACAACATCTACAACTGGCGATGGACTAGGAGCACTTGAAGAAATCATTCTTCCGAAAAAGTTTCAGCAAAACAAACTCATCGATCCATCAATGTTGCATAGAGACAACGGAACTGGAGTCAGAGGATAGTTTAGAACGAGCTGAAGATCTATCTTCTTTTCTCTTCAAGTTTTCTGTTTCTCAGTCTGAGAAGAATTCAAGAAATACCGACAATCTTATCGCGAAATAAACAATTTATTATTTTCAATAATTTAATTCGTTTGGTAACTCCAAGCGGTGCGTAAATCTATAGCTATCTCTGTTCGTTGTGCTCTCGCGCGCTTATCTCTCACACGCTCGCACTCGCTGGGATTTACTATATCTAAATTTTTTAACTTCTAAGACGTCTGCCACTATTAAAGCTACACTTAATATTGTCTGCCAGGATATATTTTAAAGTAGTGACAAAAAGAGGAATTTTTTATGTATAATTTTTATACGGTCCTCATGGTTTAGTTCAGGGGTGTTTTTCTCTACATTGGAGGGCGTCTTTCGCTACCAACGCTGCACTTGAAATCGTCTGCCATAGCATATTTGAAAACTATGGAAAAAATGGGATTTCTTGATACAAATCTTTTCCGTGACCCTTATAGTTTGGTAATTTAGTTGATCACCTAAAGAAGTCACCTATTCAGCACCGCCCTAAGTGGCGCTGGCTCACGTCATGAGTCAGTACTTAAATAAGTTCAGTGAGATGCGTTGTGTTCTTGTGTTGCAATGAAAAGAAATATTTCTTATCCCGAGTAATTTTTAATACAGAAATTAGCCAAACGCCTACCTCGTATTTCTAATACGTAGTTATTAGTGGGAGCAACAAAGTTTTCCGAAACGATCGAGGAGCTTAAAAACGCAGTTAACATTTTACCTCCACAATAATTCTGTACTCTCATTAGCAGTAAAGTCTTAGACGAAGAATTTTTACTAGTGTTTGAAAGATCATTTAATATTCCATAGTAATTATGACGTTACACATGTTAGAAGTGTAGACTAGTAACCATAGCAACGATGCTTATTTCCTTGAAGCAAATTATACAAAAAATAGATTGAATCATAACATTTGAGATTATTTCAATCATATTTATATTAAATACGACCCACATTTGTTCCATGCAATTTAACAGATCGATTCCTTTAAGAATTTTCTGGTTAATTTCAACAAAATCTAACGCGATCTCTTGAAATGAACCGGTCGCTATTTTTTATACAAATCAAAAAAATTATGTTACCTTAATTATAGTGTTTCCTAGAATCGAGTTTTACAAAACGGTAGTTGGCAATATAGAAGAAGGAAGAACGGTTCTCTTTTTCACTAATTTTTAAAAACTTTTGTCTCGGCTCTCTTAAGGTTCAAATGCGAATGATTAAATTTTCACCCTCTTACATATTTGCACTGAACTGCACTCTTTTAGAAGTAATTCAACAGGACTGCATCTAGGAACCTTAGCCCACAAATAGTAAAAAACTTAAACAAAATTTAAATTAAATACATTCCCTTTAAAGGGATCCTGTAGGTTAACTACAGCTTTCGTAGGTATTATGTAAAATAACCATACCATAAATAACACTATTCCGTAGTCAATGTGACTAATGCTATGCGTTAGCGTAGATTTAAGTATTCATGCCGCCTAGTCTTAAATAATAAATGTAAAATGTTACCTAAGAAAGGTCTCCTTACGGCCTTGGGTTAACTTCCTCATCCTCCATTAAACAGTGCCCATTTTAGCGACAGTGCTAAAACAAAAATACGCAGTTAGAAAACCATTTCTATACAAAGTACTTTAATCTGAATAGATTAATAGGTACCGGTCATGCTACCCTTTAAACAATAAGTATTCGTTTCTACATCTACTTTACAAACAGTCTTTCTTTTAGTTCCTTTATAGTACAAGATCCCTCATAAGGTCAACCTTCGCTCATCTGTTTACCGAGTGAAATACATTTTTTAAGAATCTTGGAAATGGGTTGGATAAAAAAATATGTCAAGAGTACCCTTAACTAAAGTTAATGTAATTCATATTTCTGTCGAGGTAATTTTTTTAGGCAACCCATTTCCAATGTGTTTGTTTACATATTAAGATTGCCAAAAAAATGTATTTCAGACGGTAAACAGATCCCCTCTCAACAAAAAATTCAATTCTATGTTTAAATTTCTGATTTCAAGCACATAATGATCAAGTTCAAACCCCTTTAAGACCAAAAACGTCATTTACCAAATTTTTAACTTGAAATGAACTTTGGGCGCCGATTCACAAAATTAAGCACAATATTACCTTTTATAAAATAAACGAAATACCCAATAAATCAAGTCGGAGCTGTCACAAATGCATTAACAAAACAAAATGGATAAAAAAAATTAAGGTAAAAATTTCTCTTAACCTTAATTTTAAGAAACTTTTCGTTTACAATGAAATAAATAAACAAAACGTAAACGCAAAATCGTTTTGTGTCTTTTCGTAAATAATACCACGAAATGGCTTAACATGAGTTGTCATAAGAAGTTGATTAATAATTACACCACCCGCATTCACTTCAACTGTCCAGATCTAATCCTCAAGGTCCAAGCCGACATTGTTTACACAGCAATATAAGCAAGAACGACGGCATGAATGCGGTTAATCAGATTGCACCGGCTTCCATCCAACGATGCTTCGAAAATACCTTCTGGAACTGCACCTTGGAAATTTACGACAGCAAACAAAAAATCCGTCGGCGACCCAAAAGTTCTAGGGGGTAGATTTTTTCTCGAAACTGTTTATACGGGCATTTTTAAATTGCAAGCACAACTTTTTATTAACGTTGAAGTTGTTATCAACGAGTTTCATGTATGGGATTGAACGCTGAGACTTCCGAAATACATTAAGAAACAAAACCCTATTGAAATTAAACTAGGCGGATAAAGAATCTTTAGCCGCGTAGATTAATTCCAAAAGCGCAATAGTCTTTGGCAAAGACTTTATTTGCATTTGCATTTTAATAATTCCATTCCATAGTCAATTAATTTATTGGAAAAAATCAATAAGTTTCTTACCCCTATAGAATTTCTATGATATGCAATGCCGAAACTGCTCTAACCCTTAAAATCCCATAAGTTCTATCTTACCAGCGAAATTTCGAGAAAAAATTTAAGTCGAAATGTTGAGCTACAGTTACTGTCGTTTGCCTATTACTACACTTTCTCCATCGTTTTGTGCAATGCTTTACTGTTACGTGCGCACAACAGTAAGGAATTGCGGTTTTTCAATTTACGTAAGTGCATAAATTCAGCATTTTAACCGTAACAATGTAGGTAATCACTGCAAATAAAACGTTTAATTTGAATGTTCTGTCAATATATGCTCAGTAGAATTTGATCATCTGCAATAAGATTAAATGGTTAAAGATCATTAAAAGATTCCATTGTTTGCCCCTCTCGTAACTATTTAAAATAGTTCCTCCGTTACTTCATCCTTCCAGTCTATTACATTGCAACCATTCTGCAAAATTACCTCCGACGCGTTTTTCATTTTCAAATTAATAAAAAAAGTAATACTTCCAGCGCAGTAAAAACATATCCGCATATGACGAAAGCTTAAAAAAGTAGTCAACGTATCCATGCTCCCGCAGAACACTATTAAATCGTCTGCTCAACCAACCCCATTACATCCTCTCCAGTGCAACATTAACGCGTTCTTTTACGGCGATGGTAATTTTAATATGCGCATGCAACATTATTAAATATGACAGGTTCATTTATCAATACCGCTTTGCTCTTCCAGCAAAATTTAAATTAATTTATTCTGGAGCTATTTTAGTCAATCCGTTAATAGATGAGGTTTCAAGTTACCTAATTTAGCAATGAAAATTCAAATTTGCATCCATTTCGATATGAATTAAACAGCCCGCACATAATTGCGTGTAACGCCTAATCGAAGAAGATAATGCGGCACGTCAGCCGAAAACCGCTACAGTAATTAAATTGATTAATATTTTTGCATTGCTGTTTCGATTAGGGTAACCTTCTTGGTGGATGAGAGAGTGAGTTCAAGAGTCAGGGTCAGAATTTGATCCTAAAACACATAGATTGACCCACCCTTGGCTTTAAGATTTTAGTTCATTGGCAAAAAATGAAAGGGCCGATAATCTTAGGTCATAAACGCATGTTTAATATAATTCGACAAACAAACCCCATTGGCACGTTCCAAAGTAGTACAACAAATATAGCAAGTTGCGGCAGAGAATTTACCAACAAAGATCAAAGATCTATGATATAAAGTGTAGTGAACAATTTGCGACACGATGTATGAAACTAAAAACCATCGTAAAGTAAATCTTATGTGCATCTAAAGGCAAACGTGAGATCACTTTCTGTTTGAATTCCTACAGTTATAGCTGTCACGAAATAGACATATTTGTAGAGCTGCACTCTGGAGATTAATGCTCGCTATATGGCACTTTGATCCCCTGACACCCCGGTTAGCGTGCTGTAAACGCGGAGAAGACATTTTTCATATTGCCGAATATAAAAACGTCATAGATTCGCTTGTTTCGATTTCCGTACAACAGCCGCTAGATCATCATTCATTGTTGGGCGAAAAAGCGTCGTATAGTTCAATGAAATTAATCAAATCGCGTCTAGCTAGATCTGGGAAACTAAATTGTGACGTTTCGCTTTAGCTCGCACAATGGAACGTTTTAAGTAAATTAAAGGAGGTAAACGGTAGATTTCCTCATTGCTTATTCACCCCCTATGTTTTTATACAGTTATTTTGGCAGAAATGAGCCCGAAGATCACGTGATTAAGATTAGGGCATAGCTGAACGTACCTCAAATACCTTCATTCCAACCACCGTCGTTATCGCCACTCATAAAGATCAGTCTAATCTTGTAGCATTATTTTTAATGCCCCATTTCCCTTTTTTAGGTTAATCAAACGGAAATCTTTATTTCCTTTTAGAGTAACAGTTTCATTTGCTCACTTAACTTTATTTCTAATTGCTGTAGTGTGATGTGCAACTGTAGAAACGACGTGAACATTTTTTTGCTTTTTGTCGCTTCATTTACAAGTTTCACAGTAATTTAATTTCAGATCCTTTAAAAGTTACTAAAAATAGTATAAAAGAATTATTCTTTGGTTTATTGGAGCCAGCAAGTGTTGTATCAACCACATAACTGTCCACATTGTGTTGTTGTCCCAATTTCGAAATTTTAATTGTTCTTTTTTTTAAGGGAAAGCAATTTTACGCTTTTCCTTCAAAGTCCGCATTAAAGAAGTGATAAATTGAAATCATTTATAAGAGTCAGTGCCTTTTTTCTCAGGTTTATGGAAGCCTCTATACTCAGAATAGGTTAAAATGTAGATGAGATGAGAGGAACACGAGCAGTGTTTGATATTTAGAATTTGAATAAATACACTAAGCAAAAAAACGCTTTGAATTTTTGAATACCCACTAATGCTGCTGTAAGTCTTCCAGCATTTAGTTACCTGACACCAACTGAACTTTGAGGAGGCGACTTCCTCTTAAACATGTAAATAGCTTTCTACAAATTAAATAAGTGCACTTGCCTCAAAACGCGCCCATTCTCTTCTTTATAGCACTCAAAGACGTGTCGGTATACACAATTAATAGAAAAAGAGATTTTTTGTTCTTGTAGAAAAATTGTTCGTTCACTAACGATAGTAAATCAGAAAACAGACGATCTAATTTATATGGATACCTTGACTTTTGTTTCAAAGGTCAAGACCGGTTGTATTGTATTTGAGTCATATCATAATTAATGGATTTTATATTCACAGCAAATCGTGGAACAAGAATGCAACAGGTTCCTTCTTCATTATTCTCCGGGTAAAATGAAAAAAAAACACGGTTGGGCAACTTAGAAAAAGCTGGGTTGAACATGTACTGCAAATCCGAAATCCATGAGGAAAAGTGTGCTAAAACCTACAACAGTACCACTATGTGGTATTTTGATGTGTTCTTATCGCTTTAATCTGATTTTCAATCTAATCCTGAAGCAGCACAAATTACATCTACTTTTTTGACAAATTCTGTTACCTGTTTACGAATGATTGACCGGAATCAGGAAGAACCCAACAGAGTTACAAAGGGATTAAAAAAAGAAGGAAAAATTAAAAGCGTTACCAGCGAGTGACTCAAACAAAGGGGGAAGCCATAAAACAGGAATTCAATAACAAGGTGAAAAATAGGCAATTGGAACCTCGAAGATAATCAACTTTTCAAGAAATGCCTTTCAAACTCTATACGAACCAAAGGACAACACATCAAAAATGAAGACCAATATGAGAGGGGAGAGATGGAGTGAAGATGAGGTAATTGAAGAACTGCACTGCTATCGAAAAACAAGTGACCTTGCATTTCTGCTTATGAGGGATGACGGCGTTCTCCGCTCTCCGCGGATCTTAACACAAACAACCTCCACAACGGACTCCTATTACTCCTTTATTAAGAATGTTGAACTTTCAAATTCCTCGAGATAACTATCGTGGCAATAATACGTTTTATTTAACTACAGCCAGGACAAATTTATTAAAGAGGTCCCCAATATACACAATTTGCAAACTTTGTAACATGCATGTTGAAAACTATGCTATATGAATAGTTCATGTAGGTATACGACATATTTTTAGCGCATTTTTGAAAAAAATACGCTATTATATTCGTCATTGCTGGCAGGCCGGCTGTCCGCGTTAGATCTCCACAACTACAATAGCTAGAGACTTCAAATTTTCACTAAAAGCTTTCTGCTATAGTGTAGATGTGCAGGCACTAGTCTATTTTGAGTTAGATTACTTGTGAGATCCATAATTGAAGAAAATAATTTCGATATGGGTTTCGGAGGTGCTATAATTTTACCGTTAGATAGCGCTACCAGTATAAAAACTTATTATTTACTTTGCGATTTGTTTTACAAAATGAAGACGTACCGTCAATTGAAATTAAATAAAATTAATTATTTAACGCAGCTCGTGAGATCGATAATTTTAAACTTCGCTAATAAAATACTGACCTGCATTACCAAAAATGCGCTTTAATCATGCATATGCTGATTTACAACTTGTTTAGATTACTTACTTTACCTACATATGTTTTGTTTTTCTTCTCTATTCTATTCTTATTTGTTAATGATATTTGATAAGCAGGGTTTGGAATTAATAGCTTTATGCTGATATGTTAATACATTTTCCTTTATATATCGTATTTTAGTTTTTGGTTGCATAATGATTATTTTTTAGTTTAATGCACACATATTGATACAGCTCCTTTTTTATATAGTTCTATTTCTATTCAGTTTAAAATATTAAAATTAAGTTTTATTTGTATGTTTATTCTTTGATTATTTTTAATTTTGTCATTGCTTGTTAAATGTAATTTGTTGTGTAATATGGCTTTGTCCAATAAGTGGATGTATATCTGTTGGGAAAATAAATATTATTATTCTCCCATAAAAGGAAAGGAAATAATCGTGTGACAAACATTTAAATCCTACGCCAATCAAGTAACACTAAAAAGTTAACTAATAATTCGCGCCCTTTTTTAAGAAAAACCGCCAATATTTAAATTGAATTTAGCGCACATAGCTCGCTCCATCACAAGCTTTTAAATAACTTACTACATTTTTAAAAACAAGGAGGGGGTACTGTAACTGGATGCGTTAGATGCGCATTTGAGTAGGATTTTGAAAATTTTTATTTTGTTTCGTTTGCAAGTAGTTTTGAGTATGGTCTACACTTTTAAGAGAAATCAATAATTCTTGTCCGATGTACAAGTTTTGTAACCTTGGGTCAAATTCACCGTTACCTGCGGGTGCTGACGTCTACATCTGTTGTTAACAAGCGGCCATTTTGCTGTGAAATAGGTCACCGGGTCATGAAGGAGATTAAACATCGAGGATCGACCCATACATGGGACAACTTCCATAACTCTTTAGAGTCTTGGTTGCTAACTATTTTACGAATACTAGGCAAAGTATTTGAATACTTTGAGAAGTATTCGAATACTTCGCATAGTTACCAAAAATCGACTACACCAAAATTTCTCGGGAAAACACTTTTTCTTATTAATTTTGGGGCGTAGAATCCAAAACAATTTGTACTTTTTCGATCAGACTTCTCAATAAAAAGTTATAGACTAGAAACCAATTTCGAAAGAAAATTCAAAGGGCTGTAACTTGTGAACTAGTAGCCCAATCTTGGAACTGTTTGAAATTATGGATTCTACGGGCCAAATTCTATAAGAAAATGTTTTTTTCCGGTCGATCTGAGACAATTTTTTTTTCGGCCTCAAAAAAAGGCAGTACTAGTTCTTCAAATATTTGAGAACAATTTAGAAATGTTTAGGGAAAGTTTCCATGGTCACAAAATCAAATATAAAAATCCGATACAACTGAATACCGAACGATCCTGGAGTGAAACTTTTTGACTCGATAGTCTACGTAACTTAAAAATACTAGGGACCTTTCTTATATCCTTAAGACCATGTGTACCAATTTTCAAAGCGATCGCACGTTTCTAAACAAACTATCATGCACACGGACAAACGGATGGTCAAAAATGGATCTGTTCCAAAATCGCTAGGATTAATTTCAGAAAGGCGTACGTATCATGTGCACGACGTACGATCGGTTTGAAAACTGGTACACATAGTCTTAAGATATAACTGGTATAAGAAAGGTCCTGGTAGGTAACTCCTATTTAATAATAATAGTACGCTTTTACTCCCCTTAAATTTGTATATAACAATAGAAATATAAAAAAAGCTAACCCCATACAAAGTATAACTTGATTTTTTAAGTAGTATTAAGACTTTTATCTAGTATACTATTTTAAATTTTTAATGTATTTGAGTGACAAGTATTCGAATCTTTTCAAAGTATGTAAGTTAATGAAATACTTTTCAAAGTCTTCGAAATAGTATTCGAATACCTTGATAGTATTAGAATACTTTTGAAAGTATTCGAATACATTCTAAAGTATTTGAATACTTATTTTTTAAAGTATTTGAATACTATTCAATGTATCTGTATCTAGTATTCGCTTGTGCTGGACGTAAAAGTATTTAGTATTCAAATACCTTTGATTTGTGTAAAGTATTTATTATTTAGGATTGAAACACTTTTTGAAAGTATTCTGCCCAGCTCTGATACCAAGCCCTGCGGCTTGGGAGGTTTTTCTTTGATTGTTTTCAGGTAACTTCGAGACTCTTCTTTCAGATGCCCGATACTCTTATAGAAAGCGCCCCTGTTTTTCTTTTGAGGCTCTTTGGGTTGCTCTTCCCTTTTAACGATTGTAGATATCGGCGTAACTAGGTCTTCCAAGTTGTCTTCCACAGCTGTAGTAACTTCGTGAAAGTTGCAATTTTATCCGTGGGGACCTTTTCTCTAATTCGCGGATTTAGCAACCCGTAGACTATGTCAAGTTGTATTTGGTTTGTTATATCTGGAGGCAACTGGGCAAGTATTGTGCTAGTTTTACAAATGAATATTGACTGTAAAATGTATCTTTTTAAATTTTTTTGTAAAGAAGGATGTATACTGTTCACACTTTTGTAATCAACTTAGAGTCGTATCAAAGGATTGGAGGAATTAATTACCAGGATTTTATTAAAATTATGCGAAAATTGGCAGAGAATGTTAGAAATGCCTGCGACGTTTCAGGATTCTAGGTAAACCCCTTGTTGTTTATCTACATTTATGAGGTGAGCTTATTATCCGAGCAACGGTCAAGAAAGGCCGAATGTGCAAAACGGTATGGTATTGTTTCACCACGAAACTTGCTACTTTAGGAATAAACTGCCTGCCAAGAGCTTAGAGGTGCGATATAATGCTTTGAGGGTTCCCTGTTCAGAATACAAGTGTAGGCACCCGGATTCAAAGCGAAAACCTAAAATATCCATCTACCAATCTAGTTTTTTTATTAATTGATCACAACCATAAATCTTCCTGACATACGAGTCTACGTTGGACGTTTTATCGATAGTAAAACTCTTAGATAATCCAGGATAATAAATTTTATTCGTGTTTACAAATCTCGGTTTCCGGCGAATATTTCCTAATAAGCTCAAAAGCCACTTATAAATCTGTACACCCGCTCACTTTGCGGGAGAATTTAAATTGTATAAATTTACAAGCATCTAATGACATCCATGTGCAACTTAAACGACCCGATTTGTAAACGTCTTAACTTGGGAACATTTAATATGAGATTGAGGTTGAAACTATGTCTTAGAGCTACATCCCTTACGCTATTGTTCCTAAAATTACATAAGTTGCTCGAATGTTATAAACATAAATTGACTTAATTGGTAATTACGCTAAATTCGATAGTACTGAATCAAAAAGTTAGTAGGAGATTAACTTTGAATATCTTTTACTTGAACATTATTTAGGGTTCGCGTTGTTCTATAGTAGGTAATATTGTCGAAATTCAGCTCCCTTAATTTAGAACGTTGCCGGTTTGTGTTTTCCGGCCGAGTCTGAAATGGTATTACCACGACCGGACAAATAAAAATTTAGCGCTCCTTTGTTTTCACCTTGTCTTGTATAGAAGGATAAAAGGGCTCTTGTGTGAAGTTCATCATCTTGTTAAATCATTAGGCCGTAGGTAAAAGTACAATATGCTTCACAATGTTAAAGCGTGTAAAACGATTTGATAAAACTCTCCTATTTGTCGGCTTTCGTAATCGTAAGAGCTTTCAGGATGTGCTTTTGTCATTTCATTCTTTAGTGCTTTTGTCTTTAATTGTTACTCTTTCGAACAGTTCCTTATTCCACTCATTAGTCATTACGCGATATTAACCGTTATGCTTACATCGTGCGATTTCCCTGTGTCACAATTTACTTATAATTTTAAATAGTTTTACCTTATACATCTCGATCAATAGGACAGAGGTGTAGGTGACGTGATTCATTTAAAACGTCGAAATACGCTCCGTTTTTCTTGACTATGAGCTCGATTCGAATTTTAGAGCTATACGAAATGCGTAAATTTAAGAAACGAAATATATTATTCAATTCCCATAAGTGTATCATAAATTTTTTGCATATTTTCATAGCAAATTTGATGGTATTTTGTAAAGAAGCTAACAAACAACTTGACTAGGCATTCAATTTATAGATCGAATAACTGTTTTATTACTTATTGGAGTATATAATTTTCTGTCAACAAATTTTAACGTAATGCGAGCCAGTAGTTTTATTCTAGACAAAGAATGCTGGAAAAAGGTATTTAGCGTGTATGAAGAGTTTGGAGAGGCGAAAATATTGAAGATCTCCTGTCTTAGGGGATGAGTCAAGCGCAAGAAACGTTTTAAACGATTTCCCTTTTTGAATGTTTGTTTATATCGGGCAAATTATTGGTCCTACACTTGTCTATGTAAAAGCTGACAGAAAGAACAATTTTTCTTCAGGACTTCAGGCTGCGGTGAATTTTTCATGTGTGCCAGAGTTGGGAATTTTCTTAAATTAGTTTCGAGCACTCTGTCTGCTAATCCGAATTAGGTTTTCCTGCAGTTTTCCTAATTCGTAAGGTAAATATCGGAGTAGTATAGAACAACTTAAGACCTTCTGCAGGGGCACCTCTAAAAAGCATTATGTAACCCAGAACAAGAGAGGGACAATAACTAAATAAAAAATAAATATAAGCATCACAGGAGAGAGACTGTGTACTTCTAAGGCCCACGTCCACCACATCATCAGCTGATGTTGGAAAATGATCTCGATAAGTTAATTTTGTAACGGGAACCCGCTATAGTGTATTTTATTTTCTTTTCGACTTTTGAACTTACGTTAGATTGTTCTGAATATTTTCGTAATGTTATTTTCTGTATGTATATAGGGGCGGGCAGTAGAATGACCTTACCTCAGAGGCACTGCGTGTCGTAGTAGGCAACTAAAGCCCAATACCCCATCGCTGAACTGAAGAGCGTCAGTGGTTTGGCAAGATGTTACCGATTGTGATTTGTTTCCTGATTTGTGACAAGTTTAGTACCTGGGGGCAAACCTGAGAGCTACTCTCCAGCTATGGAACCGTGTTGCGAAATTTAAATTTGCTGTTAAGTATTCGAAGAGTAGGTCACCAGGAATGGTGAAGATCCTCTCATTGTAGGCGATGTAGTATTGGTGATTAAATACTTGAGTAGTGCAGGATAAACGATTGGTTTTTATACGACCTTTATAGGATCCTCAGGTTTCTACTGTAGATCCATCAGACTGCACCGCTTCACTGTATTCAGTGTAACATTAGAGTGGTTGTTGCCTCATGCGTCAATTCTTAACTGGGCTCCCATAGGCGGTGGGGTGCGTCCTTTTGTACAGTTTTTTGTTGTAGTATCAGAGGTGGGCTCTTTTCACGGTACTGTAGAGTGTAGACCATTTTTCCTTCTTCAAATAAGGTACGGTCCGCGAGTAATGTAATAATAATACCGATTAAGGGAAGGATGTGTAAAATTTCATATGTACCGCTTCATAAGAAGAGTGCGTTGGTTTATTAGCCACAGCCATACGCGTTTAAAAAACGTGACTTTTGTGATAAGCGATCTATTTTTGTGTTGGTGGAGATCCACCAAAAATCTGGTACCGGCTGATTCAAAATGAGTGCGGACAGTTTGAATTTGGCGCTTAAAATTTTAATGTTTTCGGTCATGATTTTCCCCCAATACACAAATCACAGCAACAACAATCCATTGGCGTCGATTTTTTATTTACTTATCCCTTTACCACGGACCATTTTAAAACAAATAGTTCACTTATATTTTTGACCTAATGGAATGTTGGAATTGTTACACAGGTGGGTTTAAAACTACTTCATGTGAGATGAACTGCATATCCAATTCATCAACATATATCGGGGGTTTTCTATTTCCAATAAATAAGAAGCTACAGATACCAAATAACGCTGACCTTACCCTAGAAAAATTTTCCTCTATGGTGAATTCTTTGGAGATCCACGCCAGTTCAAAATAATACGGATGTGACTTTTTTGGTAATTGTAACTGTAAATATTACGGTGATGTGTAAACATTTTCAATTAGCAACATAAGGTTTCCATTTTATGTCTGATAAGGCTTAATTTAGGGCAAGCCTTTCTTTTTGAATTAGTTGGACTATTTATTGTAGTCCGATTAGAGTTCAGTTAATGAACTGCATGAAGTTATATCGGCGCCTTAAGAATAAGATGATTGAATTCTCATTATGGCTTGAGGGCCTGCTAGGCTAAAAGGGCAGTACAGTGCCCTTGGGGTCGCTGACTGACATTCACCAATCCTGTTTACGCCGCAACCCCCGGTGATGTTGTGAATTTCTGGTGTAGATTAGGTTGCCTATTCCCCTGGTTTATGCGTAAACGTATTATATCACAGATTTGAGTGTTTAAATTTGTGATTATATTATAGGCAAAATTATAAATTAATAAACGAAATGAAAGTAATTAACTAATTTGATTAAGTTGATATTAAATTTACATTAAATATGTTAAATAAAGTATGGAAGTGTTCCTATCGTCTTCAAGTTTGCTGCACGGTCATTACAGTCTATTGTGACCCCCCAAATTAAAAAAAAATCGTTTTTTAAAAAATACCGTTATTTTGTGTATTTCAGAGAAAAACTATCTGGAAATTCGGAAAGTAGACAATGCGACAAAAAGATCATATGATATTTTGACGTAGGGCGAATGAGTAGGGCGTTCGAGCCTTGGTACCGCACGTACGTCATGACGATAACGCAGTCTGTCTCATCCTTAATGAAGCAATTAAAATGGCATAAATTCATCCATCGGTGATTATTGTCGGCGATATAGATTTATTAGTTCTATTAACTGTACTTGCTCAAATCAGTTAATATTTACTTCATGAAGCCCGACAAAGACAAAGTTTCAAAACAGATCTACTCGCCCTTTGGTCTTGAAGAAAACACAGTGGCTACAAATATATATTTTTACACGTTTTCAGCGACTGTGACTCTACGTCTGTGATTTTTGGCCACGGTCCAGCTTTTCTAGAGTCCGAAAACAGGGAAGATGTGTCAGATTAGTCGTTTCTAAACTTCCTTTTTGGTCTTCCTTCAACGATGCATCAATCAATCTACTTTAAAAACGGAACTTTGAAACAAATTAAATCTTTTTCGCGAATGAACCTAATTTTCTTTCATTTCATGAACCTGGGCCATCAGCTGCGGTTAAATGGTAAAGAGTAATTTAAACTTTTTTTTAAAATAATTTAATTTCTGTTTAGTAATAAAAATCTATATTTTTAAAATATATGTGGATGTGTTCTTAATTCTGAACTTGTCTGAAACGTCTGAAAGGTGGGGAAAAGGTGAAGGTTGAGGGTTGACTTCCAGATGCTGAAAAATAAGAGAGATTAAAGGAGGGAGGGGGTTAAAACGAAAGGTAACGCGGGTGGAGGGATAGCGCACACGAACGCCGTGGGTTGTTAAGCGAAGTGCGCCTGAATCGCCAATGAGCATACTTCAACGCACGCGAGCGCCCCCTACTTGCGTAGTACGTAAACATGTTTTAGGACGTTTTTGGTTGCATACTATATTACATTTCAAATTTGTAGGTATTTTATTCGTGAAACCACAAAAAAACGATTTTCTTAACATAGTTTTTTCTTATTTTCAAGATTTGAAGAGGGTTGCGGAGGGAATGTTTGGTGGGAAGTTAAAAATTTGGATTCAGCAACCCAAAAAACATAAAGTAAGCCTATTTCCAGAACTACCATTAATTTGCAAGCTAAGGTCCTCATATGTTCTTTATTGCCGGGACTATAAGTAACATTTTTTATTTTAAATTTTGTTGTTGTGTTGTAGAACAAATGTCGTCAAGTTATACCAAAACTTAAGAATAGTGAACGTATGAGGTATTTGGACTTTGTTCTCTGTATCGCTTTGTGGACACTATGACACCCCTTGTAGTAGTTGCATCATTAAAAAAATCTATATTCTTTACAGTTTTATTTCTAATAATCCTAATAATTTGGTTATAAGAAGTTTGCGATATTAAGGTGCCTTTATCAACAAGATACGCAGAATCTCATATGATTTTCAGTTTCGAAAAAAAATTCCCCTTATGTGACGATTTTGTACGTCTCTATGTCGATTTCTACGAGTGCAAGGATCAGTGCTATTGAATATGAGCCGGATTAAACGTCTCGTTTACGAATGCGAGTTGAGTGGCAAAAGATTCCCCTACTGAAAATCGTATGAGATGCTTCGATATTTCAAAAAAAAAAATCCCCCCAAAAACAAACGCACTTAATGAAAGCTTCAGCAAACTTCACTTTTTTGTTTATTAAACTGAACTCAATGACTCGAACTGGCTTGATAAATACGATAATAACAATTTTCGGTTGCGGCTCAGATGGTAGAAACATTTTCACTAACCAGACAACTCTCGAACTAACTTTTTCTGAACACGGACAGATGGTTTTAAAAACTTTCCAAAAAAATGTTACTCCTCCACATAAATCTTTTATCAAGATTCTCCTTGTTATATTTCGCCTATAAAACTGGAACTGGAAATGGCGATACCACTGCAAGTCAACTACGCATAATGAATGTTGTCAGATTTTGCTACTAGCGCACAGGGATACTGTGTAAACAGTGAATAACAGTGGTTCCAAAGTTAATCCCTGAGGTGCATCTTTAAATATCACCCTAATGCCATGGTTGTGGCCTTCCAGTTGTGTAGATTTGTAATAGTGATGAATAGTTACATTGACAATATTAGCGTTTGTGACTTCATTGGGTTTTTTGAATCATTTATACAGAAAGCTTGCCAAAAATCTCATACTATGTTATGCATACCCATTTTAAAATTATCGTCTCAAGGAAAAATATTAAATAAACTAATAATAGAATAATACATACACACTTTTTATAACTGCCATCCACCCTCGCACTACATTACAACTATTTATTAACCGCGCACAATGTACGTATAAAAAAAGCATTATTACCACATTTTCCTGATATAAGTTTTTAGAAGTTAAGCGTTTCGTGATCTCGGACGGAATTGCTGAATGTTTGGTGTAAGCCATTTGTTATATCCAATTATCGTCAATTGTTGGCACAATAGCGTGTTGGAGTTGTGTACTTGAACGTGAAAATAAATTTCAAGCTACCGTAATTGTATAACGGGTCTTATATAAATTGTTTTATGTTGTACAAATTACGGCAAATAAAAATTTAAAAGGGAATGAAAAGTGGTTTGTGACTCATCCACTTTAATTTAACTGAGACACTTACCATTTGTCACATGCCTCGTTTTTGCTTACACAGTTTCTTCATTTCCAAAAATCGAAGGCTTTACCAATTAATTGCGCTAATGTGGTTCAAGCTTCAATTAAAATTTTGGCTACAAAAATTGAAGAGGTTTCAAATACCTTCGAGCATAATTCTATTATTGGCAAAGTTGGGAAACGTGAAAGCTCGTTTCCTGGGATGCACGAATCAGATGCATGTTCCTGGACTAAGCGAGGCAACTTTCCTTTGCAAATCACCTTTGATTAAGTTTATAGATTTTTTTGAAGTATACGAAGTTATTTATTAACATACAACCAAAAGATCCAGCGAGGCTTTCTGTAAGAATAAGTACTGGTATAGTTATACCGTAGATAAGCGTTGAAAAATAGTTACTGCCAATGATGCGATACAAATTTAAAGAGCAATTGAACTGTGTTTCCGATATTTTAATTGAAATGTTTAATATCCATTAGCATTTTGCGATAAAAACGTGAAAATTCCGAAATTCATCATCGCCGGATAACCTATCTCGATTATTTCAGCAAATAATAGCCATTTTAGTTATTTATTCATCGTGCCGTAATTTAGAGAACAAATTAGTTCGATTGGAGGATAGTTTGTAACTCGATAGCTTTATATGTATACCGATTTAAAATTTGGCGCGGTATATTCGGCTTAGCTACACGTCATATCCCAAAATAAGTTTCATTTATAAAATATAGGGGTACACAACTGGCACAAAGCCGTTCCTTCTATGAACTACAAATGGATTATTTATGCCTAAGGCTATAGTCGTTTTTCAAGAGATACGAAGAATGAAATAAACAGAAGCCTATTGGTAGAATTTTTATAAATTTCGTATGTATAAATGCGCTTGATATAAAAAATGTATCTAAATTGCGTTTGATGTTCATGTTTGGAATTTTCCTTTCACTTTTTTGCATTTTTATGTAAAATAGCCAACCCGATTGAATGGCGAAAAAGTGTGTAATTTGTCTTATTTATGCGAAACATATTTTATTTATTGATTATTGCCATTACACCTTCTGTATGTATGGAAGTTTCTATAAATTGTCGTTATACAGCATATTCTGTATTCACTCCTTTGTTCACTGCAACACGTACCTAAAGAAGCGATTTGTTTTAAATTTGTCGCAGTTATTTCTAACGATCCTGAACTATATTATTGATGTTCATTAAAGTTTTCGTAAAGACGATAGCGAGAGAGAAGGTGCATGGTATAGTTTGAGTGCATAGGACCAAAAATGAGATAAAGTGCGGAGTGCGCACTTTTGAGTAAAGGTATGACAATTGGAGATATTCGCTTTTATAATATAGCCTTCCTCTTAAAGTTTATTTTCATAAAGTATGTAAGGGATTAGTTACACAGGTCGAGGACCTCATTTGCATAAAATAAAATTGAACGTTTTCGGCACCGGCAAACATTTTAATGACAAGTCATTTTCAATTTACCCACGGCTAGCTCATTAATAAAATTTTATACCCCTTACCTTGCGAAAGTTTGACCTCTTAAAATCTAAAATTCTGGTTGGATTGAACTCCAATAAATAAGCATACGACTTTAGTAGAATATATAAAGCAAAAGCTATCAAAACCATCCATTTTTTCTTTACACGCTTTTGGATGTAAAATATTATCTGAATTCATAAAAAGAAAATTTGCAATCCCTATCTCGGGATCCCGTCCATGCTAAATTTGATCCTTATCCAGATATTTTATCTTTACTACATCATGAATTACTGGAACATTCTTCTGTTTAAAAATATACAACCCCTTCTCAATGCCAAAGTTTATCCCACCAAAATTACTGAAATGAAAGGCAAACCGCAATCAATGAAACAAAATACCCCAAAATCCTTTCTTTGGATACAATTCTTATGAATAAGTACAATACAAAATCTGTTCATGTAAATAATTCTCATAGGCCGATTTTTTCAGGAATATCAAAATTACTTCAAACAAAATTAATACGCAAATTCTTAAAAATAACCGGCCATCACTCTCTATAAATCAAGAAATTTAATATAATGTACCTTAATTGACGTTGGTAGCATTCTCGGAATATGCCGCTACTTTTAGAAATATGGAAACTGATCGCTTCTGTATGGTACAACTAACTCCGTGATTCAAACGAACCGGTTTCAGTTTCACGAAAGTAATACTCAAAACTGTAATGAAATGGAATAAAATGAAAAAGTTTCACTGTGCAATTTTACCAGTTTATTAATGGGATTATTGGGATTTTACTAATTTTCCCCGTTTGCCGTTAAACACAATGCTAACTCGCAATTCGCCGAGAAGGAGAACCACTTAATATGTTTTTTATCGGAAGCTAAATTGCCAATATTTTTCTTATAATCAAATAGATTTATACAATGTCCGTTCTAGTTAATGAAATCACACACCATTTTTTATACCTAAGTGAGGATATTTACACGCGATCGCTCCAAAATTCTTAAAAGCTTGCACTAGTAATGAGCGCTTACGGGAACTAGTTTAAAAAATCGCAATTATACGAAAAATAAAAATACCACGCACAAATAGTATGTGCTAACTCTTAGGAAGTGTAACTTTGTCTGCCTTAAACCTCCTTACAATCCGGTCGCTTTTTACTTATCTCGTACAGCAGGCTTATCGTAAACGTACACGTTGTTATCACCAGACATACTTTCGTTTATGTACTCTGAAAAGCGATTCATGTGTAAATGTTTTACAAAATACAAATTTGCTCATAAATTTTTGGAAACGGATAAAATATGACCCGTCTAGGTGGAAGGATTGAAAGTGTGTTAAACTATAAGTTAGTCTTGATTGTAATCACGAAGATATTATTTTGTAAACTGTAATAAATCGGTTGGAGAGAAACTTAAACGCGTTTTATTTCATAAGTATAACAACAAACAATCTAAAACTGCCTACGGATGATACTCATACCTAAATCCGATACCTTAACAATTGAAGGTATTATATTTACAGACCGAGCACTTTATGGTGAACAAAGAGCACACCAGTACAGAACAGAAGAACATATTTGTAGATCGCGATATTAACAATCCAAGAAGTAGGTAGGTACTCCAAGAGCAGCAAAGCAAGTGTGGTATCGATTTGTGCGTGACTGACAATCGTGGTTGACTAACAAAAAGCTAATATCACAGCTATCGATATTAGCTCTTTCAGCAAGATCGACCGACCGCAATGCGTAAGGGCATTTATTTCTTGGGCACTAAACTTCAATTTTTCATCTCTCTATTTAACTCAAGTTCCTTGTTAATATTGATTATTTTCCATAGTGAGGAAATTTATATATTAGGTACTAATTTAATAACTCGTGCGTTTGTATTTGAGAAAGTGGCAAGAATATTGTAACGTCCCATTTTTTACGATACGTTTTTACGTGCCCGGAAAATTAGAAAATGGTTTTATTGCCACTGTTATTTTTATGACCTTATATTTCTTTGGAAAACCTGTGGAAGATGTTAACATCCTCGTAAACGACCTATATAGATTTACATTCTTAAATTTAATTCTTGCGGCTCTCTTTCACCGCATTACAGGAACAATATCATTCGGCTTTTCTTTTATAATAAAATCGGAGGTTCTCTACCGCATAAAATAACGCGTGTGTGAAATTAGAATTCCGTCGTGTTTCAAATAGAAAACGCCGGCAGATTAAATCAAGCAGAATTTAACAAGCACTTTAAGGGCGAGCAAAGCAGTGATTGGTAAATTAACGAAGGACGTGCTTTTATGTGAAAAATACGGTCAGTCCCGAATAAAGAAGTAAATGGTGACAAAAGCAAAAAAGAAACTTAATGACTGTTGCAAATTGGATCTGTATACTGTATACAGAACGAGATAGGTATCCTTATTAGGAGTTTGAAAAGGAAGGTAGATAAATCATCCTTACGACTTGATAAGGTCGTTGCAGATATAATAACAGATCACGCTGTTTTAATGGACATACTTTCAACTTCTGAGTTTTGATTATGTATCCCTCTATGAATCGTTTATGTACGACAAATACATTGCTACAGCGTTTCTTTAAATAAAACTAGCTTCGTGACATCGACTTATACCTGTTTGGTATAGTGTTTACAGCCGGCATGTTTCTAAAACACCAGAGGCGTGTTGCACTCCAGTGGCGTATCAAACTTGCATTTTTTTAAATGGAACACCCCATATTTGATTATTGGTTTGGAATGTACTTGAAAAATAGTAAAAGTTTCCAAAAATGTTACATGATATGAAAACTTTCAGTGCAAATATCTGCAGAACGGAGTGTCGGAGGAAGGTACTCTTAAAGGGCGGAAAGATCGTCGAAACGATATACATCTACTGGCGATGTAAAAATTTAACTGTGAATATCTCGAAGATGTTGGAGGAGGGTACCTACAAAGGGAAAATGCAATATTTCGGAGAATTAAGGGCTTGATTCCTTTTACCTTATACATATAGCGTAGATTTTGAATGTATGCCGGACGGCATCTACCAAGAAAGAGAACATCGATAAATATAGCATGCTAGTAGCGCCTATCCGGTTTACTAATACTAAATTTCCATTGTGCTTCATTTTGGCTAGTGTACAAGAACCCCATTATTCACCCCGATGCACCGCTACTTTGCCTGAGCTTATCGCGTGGCAGGTTATTCTTATTAATATACCACAATGGGCACTCGCTGGCGTCGCGGATAACGGTCTAGGCCAAACATTCTAAATAGTAAAAGAGAAGAAAATATGTCGCCAAAGTATACTTAGACACAAACATAAAATGATTTTTATATCTACCACGAAAGAAGTAGTGCTACAAATTCATTCGCCCCATACAGAAACACGCAGAGGAAACTTTCCCGAGGAAAAATCGCCTAGTAAATACTTGATAAAATGAAGAATACCTACATCAGTGGTGTCATGGCAAATTTGGCAGAACGCACATTTTTTTAATAGAAATAAATTATTGACTTTGCTTTTGTCACAAGAACATTCCGATTACTTCCGCAGATGCCAGAAAAATTTTCCGATTCCGTTTTAATTTTTTTAAATGTTATTTAAACAGACACAAAAAGTAAAAACCATTTTCTCACTGGGAAAAATCATTATCAATTTTATTTTTTTATAAGGCCCGTAAAAAAAGTACACACTGTATTGAGTATCATCTTTTATTACGAATACAACGATGCACGGCACACTGCACACAACAAAACAAAAGTTGCAAACTGTTGCTTTCAACAGGATGGTGCACCCGCGCATAACGCCCTAATCGTGCATGAATACCAATCGAACAAATTTCTCATTTTTCTGGAAACATATCTGGTTAAAAGTATTCAGTTATTATCAGAATGACAAGTGTAACGGGGAATATTTTCTTTGTTTTGTTGGCGCCTAACATGTAAGCGTTCCGGTGCGTTCCGGCACCATGACATCTCTGGAATACTTAGACTATTGGAACACGACTGGAAATATACGGTTACGCGGCAACAATTTTCAACTTTTGCACTATCTCTACACTCTGCATCGATTTCCTTATTAAATAATAAAACAAAAGTCAAGTTTGATACATCTCGTATAAGAATAAAGCAAGACTCCCAATACAGGCACTAAAAAGAACTGAAATATTTCTTAAAATGTCCTATATTCCTTTTCACAATGGGAACTCTATTTGATTAGCTATTGTATGAAGTTATGAGTTATATAAAAAGAGGATTAATGTAACAAGAAAAAATTCTGGAAAATAGGATAAACACGGATTTTCGTACCGAAGCCTTTATACCGAGAGCTTGGGATTGAAATAGAAAGCCACGTATCGTTCTTCTTTTCGCTAGTTTTATTGAAAAGCACAAAGTTTTATAGCTTCGGTTCTACTGCACTCAAACCGTCTGCAGTTGAAACAATTCTGCATCAAAAAGGTATGGCAGAATATTCCCAAGTATAAATTAATGTTAATTGTAACGTTATCTGGTCCTGCCACTGTTCGTCATGTTTTGTTTAATTAGAAGCAAAGGAGAGTTTCAGAATAGGCCTACTACATTGAGCGAATCTTACGTAAGTATGGAATTATATTCATTATAATTAAACATTGAAATTCAAGAGTATTTAATTGGATAAATCGTCAATAGACCTGAAATTAGTTGGGGAAAAAGCCCTTTTATGCATAAACACGAGATTTACAGATGTCTATATTTAGAATGCACCATTAGATGCTTTGAAATTATTAAAGCCGGAATGGAGGAAATTGGAGCATATATTCATAGAGAAATTTACTAGCTTTCAATATGTACATTACCCATGCTATTGCGAAACGCGTAGTTTAATGTATTGGCAATTGTGCTGGACATTTCAGCACTAAGAATCGCAAATGTGAAATTGTTAGAGGAGCTTGTTGACGGTTCAATTACGAATTGCATACCTTTTCTTTGTGGTTCATTACGCAAAATTAAAGATACAAAATTACGTCATATGCTGTTAACGAACTCCCTTTGGGTGGTCGTCAAACAAACAACCTGAGATAAACACGAAGCTCTGTAGGTGACATCAAATATTAGCTTTCAGTTTTTGCTTTGTTGTATCTTGCCATAAGTACGGTTTGAGGTAAAATTTGTTTAATGTAAATACTGCCAAGCCAGTTGCCACTAATTTAAAAGATAATGTTATTAAAGTTATACCAAAGGTTATACCGCTCCACAATTTAGTTTATTTAATTATAAGGCAGACGATGAAACGATACTGTCAACTAAAAACATTATTTCCCGATCGCGAATTACCTTGGGCATGTAATTTCCCTTTGTCCTGCATATATTTTTACAAAAGCACTCTATCCCATTTAATTTTCATTAAAATTCTGCATACTTGCAACTAAAAATGTTTCAGTACGAAATTATTCAAAACAACCCCATTTCGGTTATTCATGTGACTTTTTTAATAGACCGAACTTTCACAACTTTGACAATTAGGATTGTTTGCTAATTCTCTATTCTGCAAGAGAAGAGCTTATGAAACTCATTAGGATGCGGGATACAGACGTTTGTCAGTATAAATGAAGCAAATTCACTCATCCATACATATATTGCAACTAATTTCATAATATACCATTATGTTCTTTCCATTGTCAAAGTACGACATATACGATGTAATTTCTAAGAAATATCAGTTGCGACGGTAACTAAAGTTAAACAGGAAAATTGTAAAATGTACGAAATTACCTCGGAAATTACCTTGATATATTTAAACAACGGTTTTTATGTACGAGGGAAAGCACTATGTTTCGATACATTGAAATGAACATAATCGTCATGACGATTTAAAAGTGATTTGATATGCAACGGTCTTTGTTGCAATAAAGGGTTGAAACTTCCCTTCATTTAACAAAGTTTTGAAATTAAATCTTGTGATCTCTCCCCTATGAGTGAGAAACTTCATCTGTTTGTTTTTTCAACTTCGAACTACCACCCCTTTTTATTACTGAGTAAATTTTTTACACCGACAATGAATTATCTTTTTAAAGTAGCGATACCTAATTTTTATTGGTTAATCTCTTTTTTACACCCAATCACAAATTGGTTTTGTGGTTGTGGATTAATTAAAAAAAATACTACTAAGATTACTTGACAAGAAAATGAAAGTTCCACGACGATTTCGGGTAAATTATATTTGATTAAAGTAAAAAAATGTTGATTTGATAGATAAAAATCAGCTTCTTATTTAAGATTAGTTTGTTACGGTTTCAATAAAGAAAACCTCCAATTTACTGCCCAAGAAAATTAATCTAGTTAACTTGAAATTTATAGAGAAAACTATAAATAGTAAAATCTGTTTGATTTTGTGAGCAAGCCAATTAGAAAACCCAGTATTGAAGTTAAATTACAGGAAATTAGGAAAGGTAAATCATAGTAAAATTTGTGGTAAGCGCTAGCCGTTGATCAGTATTTTGGTAAAGAATTGTCATTTAAAAAGTTAAAATTTTGTTGTAGGAGGTTCAACCCTGTTTTATGTAAAGCCGTTGCAACCCCTACTTCGACTTAAAAAAACCACAGTCTAGTCGTGCGAAATAAATGTATACAGGGTCGCTGATAAGTCGGAAAACGGTCGTTATCGGCGAAAATATATAACATATCGAAATATGTTTTATACAAAAGTTTTGGGGTTATGTCTACTAGGCAGTAATAATTTCAATTATACAGGGTTGCTCATAAAGGCGCGGCAAACTAAAATTGCATTTTTTGAAATGGAAGACCCTGTATATTATTCAATATTTCAATTCTTCTCTCAATTTTAAGGACAATATGTAATAATCATAATGTACCTGAATTCAATCGAGTTTAAAAACCGCTTTTTCTAGTTTTAAATAGCTTAATAGTTTGAATTTCAATTTCTCCTAATTTACCCAAAAATCTTTAAACTTCAAATAAACCTTAATGTTAGCCCTTTGTTGACAAACTAATTTACAGATCACATCTGAACTTGGTTTCCTTTACAAAGAAATTTAAGGAATCTTTTTTGATTCCGAAAGAGAAATAATTAAAATGGATAGCAAATTCAGGAGGTCATTTTGATAATAATTCACATTAAAAAGACAATAATTTGTTTTACACTACTTTAGGATCTCGCATCTAAAATTTTAATCGTACTGATATAATACAGGTTGAAATTTTACTTTGTATAATGGATCGTAAAGCTGTCGAGCGAATTTGGCAAAACCACAAAATTACAACTAACCTCTTTATTTAGAATATTTTCTTCTACGTGGAAGATCTGAAATTCTTCCAGTTAACATTGTTGAATCAGCAATCTGGGGTAGTTGCTTTCAACTGGAATGCATGCTTAAAACCCGCCGACTTGAAACAACCTCCAAAAAAATGCTCTTTGGATTGGAATTTTTGACGATTGATTGGGAAATACAGGCTGGCTCCGGATGCTATGTTGGTTACTAGAATTTTGGTGGCGAAACTACACTAATTATCTTTATCTTAACGGCAAGGAAAATGAACTTGAATATTATCGAGGTTTACTAACAGTTTTCTTTGTTGTAATTTCGGGTTGCACATGAAATAAATCCAACTCCCTTTTACTTTATCGCACTGCGTCAATACGCGGTCCCGTAACTAAAATGCACCTTTAATATTGCTCCAAAATGCTACTTGCATTTAGTCTCCACGTAATTTTTCAACTGGGGCAAATGATGATCTTCCAGAAAACTACTGGTTAAAAATGGACACTACGGTCGCTTTGAAAACTACTGAACTGTTGTATATAAGCTCTGTTACTTCTGAACGCCAATTTAAATGATGTTAGGCAGAAAAGCTTTAACTTCTACGTAGTACCACTGCCGCCAATCGGATCGTTCGCTTGACTCTTCCAACGCCAAAACAAGAATGTCTAATTGCGGGCAAAATAATCCCCTCTCTCAACTCTAAGTTAACTTTTTAATGCCTGTTTAATGATGTAATAGTAATGGCGGAGATATGTTATTAATTTTAATATTGGTTCACCAGCTTTCAGGGCGACAGGTACAATTAATTCATTGGTGACATGACGACGATGACTAAAAAATTTCACTGTATTACAATCGACAAAATAACAACTTGAACTTAACATAAGGAAATATTTGTCTGGTTGTATGTTCCTTAGACTTTGACTCTTTAAATATAGCAATTTGTTCTTCCGAATATTTCAATGAAACAAATCGCAAAAAATTTAACGCAGAATTCTATTTCTACCTTTTAATCAAGTAGGTTTATTTAAATTGTTTAATTAATTTAACAATTTATTATTCTTTGGTCGATCATAGCCATTTAATAAAAATTATGTGTTTATATAGAATATTTAGATGGTTTTTTATCCTTTTTTAACGATGAAAAGTAACACGATCGATCCAATACTAATTAATTATTAACTAAGCAAACTTTATTAAAATGCATACATAATTAATTTTAAGCAGTAGCGAAGTTTGTTTTACATTATTCTCTAGCGCAAAAGAAGAGTCAGACCGAATGCTGCTATGCCACCCCTTATGACCTATGCGTTTTTAATGAAAGGTGAATTTACAGTAGATTTGTCGCATCGTAATCACCACCAATTAGCTACTTCTATTAGTAAAAGTCCTTCTTATACATTCAGGTGTGGGGTCAGAATAAAAATGTATTCTGTATCTTACGATAGCGACAGTCTACGTTCGTTTTATGAATTATCGAATATTAATTATCAGTGTAATCTTAGGAAATGTATATTACTAGTAGTTCACTACACTTCCGTTTGTAGATACAGTAATTAGAACCTTTATAATAATTTTGTTATATAAACTAACGTTTTTTACTAAACCTCGAACGAAACATTATATTTGGGAATGGTGTGGTTAAACTAGGATTGTTGAATCACTATCAATGTTGGCATTTTCTGAATTTCTAATCTTAATATCTTTCGCAACACCGCATGGCAGTCCATCATGGAAACCGTAAACAATTCTTTTCCTTATAAGATTCCTAGTATAAAAAATGAAGTTCAGAAAAGAAACCCCTAAGTGCTATTAACGTCCAGCTGCGGCAACCATATATTTTTTTTAATTAAATGACAAAATCGCAACACGCCTCGCAACACTAAGACCGACTTACCCCCAAGCAAACGTCATTGAAAATGAGATTCTGAAAATATAAATTACGAAATATCTTGCATGTAATAAATAACAAATTTTAATTTAGAATTAACCTTAAAAAGTACAATTCTCGGGCACATTTCTTAAATCAGATTGTGCAATTTCCACTTTTCTACATGTAAATGTAGCAACTTCGAGCTTCCAACTATAAATATTGTGTGCTTATGTGTCGTAAAGTTGGCTTGATATTTACTACAGTTTTGATTTAGACAAAAATTCTCGTTAAAATCTAACACGAACATTAGAAACGGATTTAATTACATACTATGTGTAGTACGACTAAAAGGTTACGCGTGTCTACCTTTGATTTTTATAGGGATACCTAACGCAATTGAATTTTTTTCCGCAATTAACGGATCTCGTGTAGTTTTAGGTTGGGTAATGAATGAAGTTGAAAAGCGCGGTGCATTATATACCGCCATTGCATGCAACACCACTTCAATGTTAAATAGAACGTATAATGGCACGAATTACCTTCAATTATGGCATTAAGTCGGTTATTATCGATTTTAAATAGAATGGTAGTTGCGGTGCGTGCGTTGACAGACGGGAAGCGAGTGAAACTCTACCCTATCATTCGACCCCCTCGGAAAATGAGTTTTTATAAAGTTGGACAACTGCAGACAAGTCCGATTCCAAGGGAAAATTACTTTTATTGCCAGACGTTAATTAAGGTTATTTGCTTAAAATTAACGAGGGCAAATTGCTTACTTAGGGTTAAGGTTAATGCGAAGGGTAACGAGATTTTAACCAAGGTCAGGTTGTAGTTATCCCCGGTAGTCCATTTACGGAAAAGCACAAATTTTACACAACAAATCCAATTAAGTCAAGCACGCTTTAGATGATTAATTCTCGAACAATTAAAGTATAATTCTTATAAATTCTAGTGCAAACTGCGAATACTCGACCGTCCACCTTTTTAATTAAAATATTCAATTTTAGTAATTCTGCTTGTTAGACCTTTACTTTAAGTGGAATTTTCACAATTGAAGTGTCTTTACAATGTGCCCATTGTTCCGGGGCGCGAAGCATTGATAAACGACACGCAGGGAGAACTCATTACGTAGTCCAATTAGGAGGTGTAAATTCGTGTAGGTAAAGGTAATTAACTTCACTGATATTTTTCACGCTTAACTGGCTTGGCTGTACAAAAGCTGGAAAAAAGTACACGCAAATTTGATAATATAACGTGTGCGGGGAAGTATATTACATACATGTGACGAATTCTTTACAGTTTTATATAGGACCGCAATATCTTCCCATTTAGTTCATTAGGTATAGGTACACTTACCCAGTTTTCCATTTTTCTAGAGGAAATCATGTTAAAATCTGTTAGTCTCTTCAGTGTCTTACATTACAGGTTTACATATTTCTATACCCAAATTGAACACTCAATTTATAGCATTCAATTTTCCAGTTTTTCCAGAATTTGCATAGATGCGGATCAAAAAGAGTAGTCTCCCCAATGAAAACCAAACTTCGGCCACTTTTTAATGGAATTTTTCGAAAGAAAAAAATTCCCCTTATGTGATAGTTTTGTCCGTTTGTCCGGCTGTCCATCTGTCACCTGAAATTGTGCGCGGAGATGGTCGTATGAGCATTCTGATTATTGCTGAGCTTGTAAGCGCCCATAAAGTAACTGTTAAAAAAACTGAACGTAAAGTGCGAGGTTGGTCCCAACCAGATAGACCCCTGACCAAAAGCTCGCCCGTCAACAGATCTGCTCAGATTTTCTTGATAGGTTAGATGAAGAGCCAGAATTGATGGAACACATCATCAATTGCGATTAAACCTGGATATTCCAATGGAATGTTGAAACTAAGCGACAATCCACACGCTGGTGACACTCCAGTACTTGAATACGCACCGTACTCGCTTTGTTGCTGTTTCCGAAGACAAAGTCTCTCTTAAAAGGAACCCGGTTTGCCTCGATGGAAGAGGTGAAGTGAAAATGCGATGCAATGCTTGGAGTAATGGAGAAAACAATAGAACGGTGTGTATCAAGGGGAGGGGAGTACATTCGATTGTAGAATAATTTTTAAAATACAACCCTTTTTTCATAGGCAGTCCCGTTATTTAATAGCCTAACCTCGTATTCAGCGTTTACCGTTCTCATCTTGCTACACTCGGAGCCATATAAAAGCACTATTCGTAATAGAAAACCAGCATTCCCGTTCGTAAAGCGTTTGTTCAAGCTTGTAGCAGTTATTTATTATTATTGGTTGAGTATCACTCAAATTTTTGTTCGAGGACTACAGTACTTTCCCAATTGTATCGTATTTAGTCGTGGCGAATTACTAGGTGAATAAATCCGTTTCCGATTCACTTTTTGCGATACGTTGCCGTTGGTGGTTTGACCCGTTGAAGTGTGATGTAATTTATTTAAATATTATTTCTGGCGATGAACCAGTTGTGGTGTATTGTTCGAAGTAGTTTGGAAATCGAATTAAGCACTTTACTCTCAATTCGGAGGAGATAAAATTGAATTTATTAAATACGTAAGTGGAGTCGGGGCCATTTGCTTAATCATCTTTGTTATCTCCTCATCAGAGGGTGAAATTTAAATAAATTAATTAATGAAGTGACATTCATTTTTGTTGTGCATAAATATATCAGTATTTCATTGGTTAATTTCTTTATTATTTCCCTTTGCGTCTTCCCAGTTTCCTACAGGGAGCGCAAAGCTTTCAAAGAAACTGGGTGGCGCTCAACCTCATGGTAAGTTGCGAGGATGGGAAGAAAAATAATAACAATTATTTAACATTATGCATCATTATAGCAACAATGAATGTATAAATATACAACATGAGGACATTGTTAGTTAACCATCTCTTGCAGAAAATTGAAATAAGATAAAACCAGCGAATTGAACAATATTTTCAGGTTACCAAAAGTCATACGTATAACTAAATTTAGTTTGGTTGATTTGTTAACAATACTCCTGTGCCGTCTGAAAAAGATTTTCGAGGATGTTATTTATTTGAAATGAAGCAGTATGGACCTTGCTAGGTGGGAGCCTACAGTAAAGCTGCGTTGGGCCTAACGCTGATCCTTGAGAGACACCACGAGACACCAACCTACGTGAGGACACTGCATTACCAATTTTAATTTTAGAGTGCAGATTAGACCAATAATTAACAAAAAGTCAAGTGCGCTCGTAAAAAAAAAACATAAAGGTTTGCAGCTGTTGTTAACATTGTAAAAGTATTAAAAGTGAGAGTACTACATAAGAATAGCCCATTACAATGACTGCATAAATTTCTTGGCAGAGACCACCTATTGTTTTTGCTCAAATAATAGCGAACGTGCAATTTACTCGCACAATTCTATTGGGAGAGGTTTATCACAAACCGAAACTCGCCGTTTAAATATTAGTGTGTCCTATCGCCAATAAATAAGGTGTTTACAAATAAAAATTATTAACTTTGTGGGTATTTAGCTTTGTGAGGTTTTGGTAGGTAATATTTTTTTTATAAGGCTGAACTTAGCAACCTTCTAGTATTTTAATTTTAAAGTATATCATTATTGTGTATTATAAGTCGTATTTCCAAGGTGTAACAATTTATTTAGTGTAATTAAATTTTAAGAAGGAAAAGTAGGGATGGTTTCACATTATCCTCCTGTATGGATTGAACGAGAAATGCGCTCCAATTTTATGATCCGAACAGTGATTTTAATTATTAGAGAGATATGAAGAGGATTGCGACCCAAGGATAGTAAAAGGGATTTCCGAAAGTTCCGAAAGGAGGAAAAGGGCCATCAAGAATTTGTTGAATTTTGTTGACAATGGAATAATTTAATTGTGCCCGTGGTAAAGTATATTTTCCTAAAGCCGCTATATTGCTGAAAAATTTATCTAAGTGCACAGTCGTCTATGTTGTTTGATTAACATTAAATTGGGTTGGCATTTTATTTTTAGATTTAATTTACGTGGAGGGTTTTATTTTAGATTTAAGGTATTTGTAATTGTTTTTTCGAATTTTGTCACGTGTGTTTACGAACCCAGTAAGTGTAGAGCCTGGTGTAATTTGGGCGAGTATGAGATTTACAATTTTTTTTTAATTCCAACTGAATTTTATTAGCAATTGTAAAAAATCTATACTTAATGTCTAAAAAACAAGAATTAACTCAACTATGAAGAAACTAACCTAAGAGTGAAAACCGATTCCTGAAGAAAATCCTCGTTACACCGTAACCTACAGTATGAAAGGCTTCGTTGGGTATGAAATTGGGTTCCACCATGTATTGAGATTGCAAAATTCTTATTTCCTCCAATAAAATGGGATTTAATGATCCTTTCACGCCACGACACGACAATTGGAAAATTCAACGATTCCATTGTGAGCACTTATGATAATGTCCCGTGTTCTTTTTCAGCTGGATTCTGGATAAGACTGGTAAGTTTTCAGCGAGGTGCTGCCGGTATTTCTGTAGTCTCATTTGACCTACATTTTTAGTGAGAGGGTTTCAGTTTTTATATTTGACAATAATGCCGTTATTATTTCTTCGTCTTTGAAAATATTTCTAATAATGCTATTGGTCTTAGTAAAGTCGTATGCGGCCTATGGTCACCGCGCCTCTGGTGCACTGATGTTTTGTTTATATCCAAACTGTATCTCTTTACTACAGCCCGTATCAACTAAAAGCCACAGTCTCGATACAACCAATACTACTTTTTGAGATTTTTTCTTTTTTCAAACAACAAAAAGAACTATTTTATAAAGCAATAATTTAGGGAAATACAACAGAAACATTGGTAGTAGGGAAAAATATTTGATTGAGTGGTAAGCCTTATTTAAATATATGGGTATGGCGACATAAGGATCGATTAATTAGTAAATTAACCCGCCATTTTGAAGAGGACATAGGATTTAAAGTAATTAAGGAAATTACGCGAAACACCGTAGAAATTTTAATTAAAAATCGGGCGAATAATACTGGGAAAGGTAGTAAAAGTAAACCGGATGGCACCACTTCATCTTTAGTAAATTTCAAAACAGAATGGGAAGACAAGGCATACTACGCGAGATCCTTGTTCTGATCTTGATAAGCTAATGAAATAGGTAAATATTTGACTGGGATGATACACCATAAATAATAATTGTGGTAATTTAAGGGTAATTTAATAAATGATCTCAAAATATTACAAATAGGACACTGTAATATATAGATCTGCAATGTCAATATTTAAATTTAAATTAACTTTTAGTAAAAAGGGGATCTACACGCAGTTAGAGAAAATATTAATATCAAAACACGCTTCCGCAGAAAACAACGGAGCTACAATCGTTAAATGAATCTTAATTAAAGGTAGTAATTACAATTTGATTGTATCAAAAACCAGTACGATTCAAAGTCGTCGAAAATAAAAAAAATTACCTTTGAAATTCAGGTCGCAACCTTTTGAGCTCAAAAGGGCGCGTTCTGCCATTCTGTAACAGATTACACATAAAATATTGCGAAACTAAATCGTAATTATTAATACCCATTAAAAATCAATAATTAAATTTACGTTAACTAAAAAGCGCAATTTCGACTCGATCACGGATAGCTCTTACAATTCGGGTATAAAAGCATGAACGTGACGACAACTCAAGAAATATCCTTTATGGTGCACAAATAACAAACAACAGCAATACAATTTAATTAATTCAGAATGCAAAACAGGTAATATGAGCAAATTCTTCGGAGTAAATCAAGTAATGTAACTAAAAATTGTAGATATAAATCGGGTCTCGAAAAGTATATTCTTCGACAACGACAGAACCGGCGTAAGTAAAAGATATATCGGAGCAATTTTCAAGATCAATGAACAATGTCGATGTGTAGGTAAAAAAATTCCATGGGGTGGGTGGGTTGCGAGGGAATGTTGGTATACCTAATCGTAATCACATATTTGGTTTCACTGAAATCGCGGTAATGTAGAAATTCATCTATAGCGTGACGTTTGCCAATTAAAAGGTAATCCAAAAGAGAAAACGACGAGAACTTAAGAGAAGATAAAGGGATTTTGAGGGTTGATGGAAGATAAAGCCCCCAAAACATATATTTAAAAAAATGCAGATAATAATCTAACATACCTCGTACTGATTAGTTGCAAACACAAACCTGCCAAAAGCGCTTCAATGGAGCACAGCCACAGACATAAAAATCCCTTATACAGGTAGACACGAAGTCAGTAACAAAGTAATAGCGTACCGAAGAAATAATTTGCATGTAACCGATATGTCGGCGGAATTTTCACTGGGCGAGATAAAATTTAAGAAGGGATAGAATTAGAAATACACGACCTCGGTCGGCGAAACAAAGTTGTCGGCTAATAAGAAACTACAACAAAACTAACTTACATATCAACTAGCGGATTACAAGGGAAATGCCTAGAAGGCGTAAGAATATTGAATATAAAGAAGAGTAAGAATCAAAAGGTACTTAAATAGAATTTAAATCAGGAACATCAATTGGTGAGAAAATAACGTTACAATTGGGAATACAATGTGAAACAGAAGAATGGAGAAGATTATAAGGAATCCGTTATTAAAAGCATGTGGAACGTAACCGCCAGCTTAAGAAAATGCACTTTGAAGAATTTTTTGACGTTGAAATTAACCAAAGTTGTGCCACCCGAGACGCCAAAAGATGTGAACTGCAGAAGCTGCCCGAAAAACAGTAAAGTGTACGTTGTCGTCTGCAACCAGTGATATTTATTAAGAACACATTAACACAAAATGTCGAGACGCAGAACACTGAATTATGACGGTTATGCCTCGCACAATATACGCTAACATTCCTTTAATTTCAGAAACTTTAATTATGTAAGGAAAATTTGGAGAAAATAGACAAAATTTACGGTAGGAATGACTCGGGTGAATTTAAGTGCTACAAATATTATGTATTTACTGTTCTACATCAGGATTGGTAACTGATTTGTCGCGAAACTGTATACCTACAGTGCAATTATTTGCCAGGAGACTGTGATGAGCGGTGAATGTATAAGTAGGTCTACTTCAAATATCGTACGTTTCTGAACTAATAATTAACCCAGTTGAAAAATAACAGTTAGACATTCAAAAGATACTCGTGATCCTTAATAGACCATTGCTTTTATTTAAACAATGCTCAGACCTATCTTAATAAGTAGTAAACTGAAGCCACTCGGTTTCGCATTTCTCAAAAGCTCTTCAGAAAATGTTTTATAAACCGAAAATAGAATATTTTAAAATACTTTATCGCTTCAACGATTACCTAAAAAGTTTCACTTCTGGATCTGGGCTACCAGTATTCATAAGAATCGCCCCCAGAGCTTTGAAAAAAGGACATTCCAATTCGATTGAGTTACTAATGAACGTCTCGCAATCTATTTTCTAAGGTTGAGCGTTTTTAAATGCAAATAAAATTGAATTATTCAACGGTGAATATATTCATATGCCTTTAAAGTTGTGTACTGTTTCATAATTTAATAAACTGCTCGAGCGGTTCGGCCGTATGCTGTAGTTTCTTTGAGTGAGGAACGTAAGACGATGCAGAATTTCCATTTTCTAGTGAAGTCGATTTCTTATAGCACCACATTTGCAGTGTCTTTCAATTGTATGCATCGCGCACTTCTTATTTACTTGCACCTTACGAATGTACGTGGTTTGAAAATGTTGTGGAAACTAGAAACAATGAAAATAAATTTTCATTCACATTTCACACATAGTTACAAAATTTATTATTTCAAGCACAGCTAACCATTTTTGATCGAGTATCACTGTAATTTTGTTTGTTTGAGAATCACTGTATTTTCCAAATTCTGGCGTCTTATAGGTCGTGGAGAATTATGATTGGTTCTTGAACCGAGTTTGCATTGAACGTTAGCTTACCTTTTCCTCTCGAATTACGAGCACGTTGGCACACAACTTAAGCGGAGTGTATTATTAAACTTCATGTGGGTTTAATTGTAAATTTTTAAGTTGGACCTGGTATCTGACCGAGTTTCCACTTTTTCTCTCAGTTTTGGAGGCTTTAATTGGATTTATTAATACTGGCGGCCATTTGCTAAATTATTCATTATCTTGTAAAATTTTTGTTAGGAGTTCTCTTCGCTTTATATGAAATTCAAACCGATCTAAGTCAATCGTTGCTGTAACATTATTAGTTTCTAAATAATCATCTTATTCATTAGTTAATGTTTGTGATCTAAGGTTGTTACATGTGCTTTATTTCAAGGTTTCCAGTTTAATTTTCCGTTCTAATTGTGAATACCAGTTCGACTACCTAGTTCGAGTGAAAAGTTAAGATAAGATAAGATAAGATAAAATATTTATTCGAGGAGTAGAAATAAATACATGCAATACAATACAATCGTATGTAAATATGACTATTGCTCAAGATAAAGAAACGAACACAAAGAAAACAGCAAGTGCAAAAACCGTAACAATTTATTATAGACTTACTGTGAATATGAGCGACAGTATTGATAGTACTCCTTTACGTTGTAGGGGGTTATATCTATTAGTAAGTTTTTAACTCTTTGTTTAAAAACTGGGAAGCTAAGATTTTTTATTTGGGAAGGCAAAGAATTAAGTAATTTGCTACCCGAGTAGAACACGCCTCGTTCATAAAGAGTTAAATTGTGGTGCGTCAGCAGCAGCAAGTTTTTATGACGAGTGTTATGTTCGTGGTCACGGACACCACCACGACTCATGTAAAAATTTGAATTTTTAATGCTGTGTACTTGCTGTGGTAAATCGTTGGCAAAGACTAGGAATAACACAGGGTCCAAAATTGAACTCTGTGGTACTCCGTTGATAATATGTAATTCATCTGAGTGGGTCGTGGCGCCCGACTCGCAATGAACAATTTTTTGGCGCCTCCCTCGCAAGTATGACGAAAACCATTCGTGAGCTACGCCCCTTACATCGTATAAGTATAGTTTTTCCAAGCAACAGTATATGGTTTACGCTGTCAAAAGCCTTGGACAGGTCCACAAACAACCCTAGAGCGACTTCCCTCCTGTCCAAGGCATCCGACACATCTTGTGTAAATATACTGAGAGCTGTGTCAACGGAGCGTCCTTTCCTAAAACCGTGTTGCGACGGGCTTATGATGTTAAATTTGTCCAAGTATTTAATTAAGCGAGAGCACATTAACTGTTCTATTAGTTTTGCCAAGGCTGAGAGTAGGCTTATCGGTCTATAGTTAGATAATGCATTCACATCACCTTTTTTGTAAAGCGGCACTATAGTAGCCAACTCTAACTTGTTGGGAAATACCCCTGACGTTAGTGATAGCTGAAATATACGTGATACGTATAATAATAGAGTTTATCTGCGCCTGTAGGATAACTCTCACTTATCCCGGTCATTTTAAGTGGGATACGAACTTAATTACCACACTCAGTGGGATAAGAACTTCATTACCACACTCAGTGGGATAAGCCCTTGTCAAAACAATGTATGATCAAAAATCAACTATCAAGATTATTTATTGTAAACATTAACGTCTGATGGAATAGTTCCAGACTCACTCATGACATACGCAAAGAAATCAGAAGCAAAATTTTTGACGTACAAATTTTCTTGACGTTAGGATTTTCTTGTTTCTATGGCGTCGAAAACTGCTAACTATGCTACTTCGATTGGAATTTAAAAAAATGCATCAAATTTATTTTTCATTTTTAGCAGTAGAAGAACAGTCGCAGATAAAAAGTTGTATTTAATACTTGGGCTAACGGCTATTAACATACTCATGCTCTTACAATAGCTCGGGCTAACGCCCTCGTATGCGCAATTGTCGCATTCGTAAGTTAATGAGGCCGTTATCCCACTGATTAAATAAATAACTATTATACAATTTTTTAGAAGGAAATTTGACATATTGTCATCAGAGGTAGAAGTGCTGTTTTTTATGTTTCCAACAGTTCTAATAATTTCCCTTTCAGTTACTTCAATGATGAAGAAAGATTGCGTGACCGATTCTAACTTGTAATCAGTGGCATTACCTATTTGCCATCCCTGTATTGGAACAAACATTGACAAAGTACTCGTTGAAATTATTACATAAATTTTTCATGTTGTTGTTAATGTAAGTAATGATAGCAATTGATAATGTAACAAATATTATGTTAAGTTCAACTCTACGTCCACGCTAATTACTAGTTTTTTTATCAACGTCAACTGATCTGCCAGACGGCTGACATTTTGTATGGAATATGTACTCGAATGCCAGGTCAACTTGAAATCTCGGCTAATCTGTTATAACCAAGCTGGGAATGGAATGCAGAAAAGTTATATTATTAGTTATTAGTTATAATTATTGGATAATTCCTCTTCAAGGGTTATACCAAAGTCAATTTCTTTTTTTTTGTAAGAAAAACGTCATTTGTTAAATACATTGTGGTCTCCTACCTACAGGAATACGCTGATCTCCTTAAGCTTTGTTAGTGCACTCGATTATGAACCCTGGATTATCTCATTACTGAGTCACGTGTTGAGGTGTTGATTAATTCTTTGGAATTGTGGCATGATGAAGGCTTCTGAGTTTCTCTAACTAAAATTAACGTCTTTGTCGAAATTTTTCGTAATAGCGGCTACGAAAGGTTTCTTGGAAACATTTTATAGTAACAATTTCATGTAAAAGATTGAGCTAGCTGGACAGGTGTTAATGTGGGTGGTTTAGCGACTTGTTTTCCATTGGAATACGTTAATAGCAAATATAAATATATTTGTTTCCATAGAAAATAACTGTTCCCCAGTTCTTACTATAATTCCAATTAGCCTCCCTTCAGATTCAGTAATTAACCAACAGCGTTTAACTAGTCTTTATATATGTAACCGAAGTGTAAATTGCGTTACATTTCGTCAAATAGCCTCAGTAAATTGAACATATATTTTTCCGTTGGTAAATAAAGTGTAAACATAATGGCGTCGCGACCGCTTTATGTAACTGCAAGAAAAGGAAGAAAATAAATTGGTCGCCACCGGCGCACAAAACTAACCTACAAATTCCGAATTAAATGAATGAGCGAACACATATTGGTACGTTCTAATAAAACACAGTGTTTGCCAAAGTAAACGGTCTCTAGACTCGGTTATTGTAAATTGCCCGTAAACCCTAAACTAATTTTATTTCACGTACACCTAAGTTGCCGCTAACATTACAAACTTCAAAAGTGTCATTAATCTTACGCGAGATGTCGCCTTGGCTAAAAACATACGTGCACATGCATATAGAATTAACTATAGCTACTAAAGAAAACCCATTTTTCAACCTGTCCAACTTGTAAGGCCAACTGGGCACGTTCTTAAATATAACAACAAAAAAAGTGACGTAAAACTTGAGATAAACGATCACTTTGCCGTCATTATCGTTATTTATACACTGTTTAGAAGTAAATGTTTAGAACTTTTTACCGCGGTCGTTTAAAAAATGGGCTTAGTATATTTCGAGAATTTATCTGAAGTTACGCAATTTATGTGAGGGTAGTTATGGCTGACGTGTTAATATGTCAGAAGTGAGGGCATATTGTGTCACGACGCTAATTGAATTACCGAGCTTACAATGAACTGCATATGTAAATTGTTTTCTGATTAATGAGGTCGTTTTATCACTGTTGTTCTGTCGTTATAATTTATTTGCTCTCCATTATTTGATACCTCCATTCCTTTTCTATCCGCTTCGGTCATAGAGCAGGATGTCTCTCATGGAGAAGTATTGAGTATGAAACAGCGCGGAAAAATTGGTTTTTGCAACGTATATCGTTTATTTTCGTTATGTGATGATGAATCATAAGAGAGGACAATTATTTTCACTTGTAATTATATTACAGTTCACAAAAAATTATTTGTGGCGGAAATAATGAATAAATTAGATGTACGAGCAACCATTTTCTGGCACGTTAATAACCCTTTGTGCCGTGGCAATGGTATAATTATATATTACCCGTCGTAAGTACCTTAACACCCGATAGAGTACCTTGTTCAATTTTAACGAAATTTTCAGGACAGTTTTATTTATTACGACATAAGAAACATAAAAAATTTCGAGATGATACAATAAAACAAATAATACTAGACAAATTTGAATGATACACCTACATATCAAACGTCTATACAGGGTGTCCTACATCTAGTGAGATTGCTTTATCATGATTGAAGATAGGGGTTAGGTTAAAGGATACGGTTTTGATAAGCAAAAATGACGGCCAAATTGAAATTCAAAGTGACGGATACTAAGATATTTTTAATGCATTAGTAGAATCATGTCGGTTTTTCTACTCGTCGGGGAAGTTGTAACGTTCTTTTCCTTAACGTTTTTTTTAATTTATGTTCAATTTAAGCAACTCTTCGATTTATACTCTCATTTAAGTGATATTCTTACATTATGTATGTATTTCCTTTGTAAACCCGTTTAGTTTAGATGTAGTTGACTATTACAAGTTTCATTTACAATAGTTTTTTTTCGCCGCAGATGTTTTCCGTGATACTTCTAATTCTACCCCTTTTTTAATTTGGTCTTGGCGCAGCAGTATTTTTCCGCACAGAGAAGGTCTGGCATTGACAGAGGTTACGTGAAAAATTTTCTCGATACGTAATTTTTTTACTTTACTTATTGTCTACCTGAATAAGGTCTCTTGGTATTGGATATCGCCATATTTCTTAGGAGTGTTTTCTCTATTTCTGATGTGGCTGCTCGATTAAATACGCTTAGCGGATTTATATTTGCAAGTAATGTGAGGTATGAAAAGATTATTCGTTGTCGAATCTAAATTTTGCTTTTTCTAGTGTCAATTGAATTATTCATTTTTATTGAGTATTAATTACGGTTTTAGTATTCGAGTTACCCGAGTGTCAAACATTAGCATTGCTACCGCAATATTTTTTGCGGCGCTATTCACTACCCTTCTTGTTTGTTTGTTTGTGTTACCTGTTACGGATCAGTCAGAAAAGCGCCCTTCTGAGTTCAAAGGGCCGTTACAAAGTTCAAAGGTAATTTTTATTTTTGACGACTCCTTTATATAACGTTTGATCACGTACTGGTTTTCCATACAACCGAATTGCAATTACTACATTTGTTTGTCATTTAACCATTATAGCTCCGTTGTTTTCTGCAGAATCTCGTTTTGATTTAAATAATTTTCCCGACTACGAGTTGATCCCCATTTTGCTAAAAATTGAGTTAAATTTAAACAGTGACATTTCAGATCTAGGTATTACAGTTTCCTATTTGTGATATTTGGAGACCATTTACTAAATTACCCTCGATTGTAACAACAATTCTTGGTTATCTCAAATATTTTATTTTTTTAGCTTATCAAGACCAGAATAAGGATCTCTTAGTCTGCCTTGACCCCCTTTCGATAAGTATTCTCTCTGCTCTTTTGAAATTTCCTCAAGACTAAGTGCCGCGAAAGGGAAAACGAGGAGACACTAGGTGGTCGCTATAGTGTGTCGATCATTCGCAGAGTTTTATGGTTACGAAATTTAGTTCACCCCATTAGCGTGAAGTGTATAAGTGGGGAAGTGTAACTTTCCTTGCCTAGAGCGCGGACCTGTTGGCCACATTTTCCATTACGGAAATACGATCTGGAATAATGCAAAACTTTAGTGGAATCGTTGCTAATTACTAGTAAAAAAGTGTAAGAAGTACCTACCCAATGACCTTTTGATATTTTTCACAAATACTGAAAATCACTTTCTTAGAAAGAGATGGTTTCAAAAGGTAAAATAAAAACACCAATAAACCACAATAATTACGAGTTAAAAAAATCCATTTAGCTTAATTAATATGATTCTGTTTGCGAGTTAGGGTTGGTTTTATAATCTATTAAGGAGGCTTAAGGATTAATATACAGCGTGTTAATACAATTTGGGGCATATTGTAGTTTTTGAAACGTACGTTAGAGGAATTTTCATAGGTGTGGGTAGCTTTCACTTGAGTATATGTAGGGCGTTTAGATCATTTAGTGTACCTGGGAGATTTTGTGTACGTATAGTTAATGTGCCATGTAACTTTCCACATGTATTTTATATGTTAACTATTAAATTAGCTACGATGACTGTTGTGTACGATGGGCCGGGGGTTTTGTTGAAAAAGGTGTTTTTCTATCATCTTATTTTGCATTAATGCCAAATATGATACTTTTTCATGACTCCTGAATATGTGAACCCTTATATTATATCAAGACTGTTATAGAATGGATCTCGAAACCTAGGGCTAGTGAGTGGTATGCTCAAAACTCTTAATGAATAAAAAATATTTTCGCTAACAATTAAATGCACTCTGCGGCTTGGGTGGTTTTCTTTTGTTTGCAGGTTTTGGAATCCGAGAAATGAGGTCACGTCTAGGCGTCAGCATTATTTAGGCAAGGTAAGAGTTTCACTTGTACTTGGTGCTATACGTACGAATTTTTGCCCGGATGTTTAATTTATTTGTGGAAACTTTCAATGTAATCAATTATTCTTGATTAGGGGTTTTGTTAAATTGAGTCAAGTTACTAAGATTTTTTTGTAACGTAACATAATTTTGAACGTTTGTAAGTTACGCTATCCCATTGTGGAGTTTATTTTTGATTTGATATGTGATGTGAATAAACCAGTATTTTTTGGTACCAAAATTAATTTGTACTGTTATACTACCCTCGTATCTTCTCAATTTCATACGGCGAGAGTTAAGTTAGAAATTGAGTGGTGCTCAAGCATTGGTAAGTGCAACGAAGGACGAAGATCATTTTATCCAGAACGCACTACTGCTGTGAAAGATTCTCAAGCTCTGATTTTGTTTTCCAACCCTGAGCTAGTTGGCCGTTTATCACGAAAAAGTAATGTTTGGTTTACAATATGATGCCGCCAACTTCACGCTATCAACCCTTATATTGTGAACGAATTCCAATTAGTTGTCGTATGTAGAAACGAGTTATCTACTGGTTGACTTTATGTTCGCTGCAGATTGTTTTACAAATACCACACCATTTGTAGAAGTATGTGGATGCATCCCAAATTAGTTTGGTGTAAGCTTCAATTGCACTTTACCATGTAACTTTGTTATGTTATTGTTACCTGTATAACGCGGTGGAATTAGAATACATTCCTACCTATCGGCAATTATTGCGACGAAATTCATGCCACGTACATTGTTTCAATCTGCAGAAGATTGAGTTACATATGCTATAGGAATACGTTCGAAGTTAATGCAAAATCGATTGCCTCGGATTGAATATATGAATAAGAGGATAGTTCCGGAACGGTTAATAATCCGAAATCGGCTTACGTAGTCTCCTATCCTAAATCAGCGAATTCCGCTAACTATAAGAGCGCACTTTTATTTCGGTTACAAATTGAGGATTGGACGAGAGACTTGTCAGATCTAAGTTTGTGTTTTATTAAATAAAGCTGTGGGTAATATGTGTTTTTTTTATCGTAAACACTATTCAAGTCGTCGAGAAAATTCAACGCACACTTCCGAGTGCTCTTACATTTTCGACTTCTTTTGTAGTGCGTAAGTCAACGAACATTGGGATACGTTCAAAGCGATGAGAAGCTTTGAAAATGTGTATTGAAGTGGAGGTAGTATTTTGAATAGCATTTCTGACTGTTGCTTGATTTTGTTAGGTTATATCTTTGCCTTTTTACTTTCACAACAAAAGTGTGGATGATGCAAACGGTTTGGCAAAAAATGTAAACACGCTGCTTCATTATATCGAAACCATCTTTTTAAAACGTAGTACATCTTTGTGTACAATAATCAAATAACACATTGTCAACTCAAATTTTGGAGCACGTTCAAAATAGGGATCAAGGAAAATACCAAATTAATTAGCCTTAAAACACAAGGATACATATACACTTACATAGATCAACAACATGTACTATCTGAAACATTTCGAGCACTTTGACATCCTTACAAACCGTTCCGGACAGCCAATTACTGCTTTATAACACTTGGGAAAAATCTGGCATGAAAATTCTATCCGCGTCGCACGAACGATTCGAATAAACTCAATTAATTGAATGATGACAAAATTTTATTCCGAAACAACGTCTGCTTTCTAACCGCCGCGAACCAGCTCGCTTGCAATATTTAATAAAACCACTTCTATAGTAAAATAACATCTCTTTCTTCCGGCTTTTACAGGTAAAGCGCCAATAAAAAATGTTACGGTTACTTTGGGCAAACGTAACAAAATGACCTTAAGATAAGTAGACGGTAAGCTCAAGCAGAGGTGAGTCGGGGTGAATTTCGGGGTTCTTGTACACAAGCAAAAATAAGCAAAAGAGAAAAGTAATAAGAGTAAACCTGGTAGGCGCCACTTAGTCTTGAGTAAATTTCAAAAGAGAGGAGAGAATACCTACCAAAAGGGGAAACCAGCGAGATTAAGAAATGCTTGTTCCAGTCTTGAAAAGCTAAAGAAATTAAATACTTAATAGGGATATAACGTAATCCATAATCGAGGGTTTAATCGATGATCTCAAAAATGCTATAATCGTTAAATGAATATCAAGCAAATGTAATATTTACAATTTAATTGTTTCGAAAACCAGTATGTAATCAAACGTTAATCAAGGAGTCGACGAAAAATAATATTGGCCAATCATTTCAATATTGACAATGCCCTTGCCAAATTGATTGTCTTTTCTGTGAAAAACACCTTAAAAGTAGAACTCTGTTAATTTATGGTCGAGTTTTAAAACGCGTATATTATTGTACACCGGAGAGATTGGCGATTACGTTGCGCTAATAAGCCCCCAGGTATGATCATGAAATTGATAGAAATGGATAGAGGACACCTTAATTACATGTTATCAGTTAAAAAATTTGCGGAAGAAGCCTTACATTTTCCACAATCTTCATTCAAACTTCACTTCATTTCGTCGTAAGTGAGGTTATATTACTCCAAATTTCATGATTGTTTTTCAGTTGGTACTGATGTTCTTAACATTCCTGAGTGCCAACTTTAGTTAGTTTCTTAAGAGGTTATGTTATTTTTCCACGATTTAATTAACTTTAAACAATGATATACAACTTTATACATGTTTTTAATTATACCATAATAGCAGTAAGTAGTTCTCTACATCCTACATTGCTAAGCAGCGATTCATAAGCGTTCCAAGTTAAGCGGTGATCGCTAACGTAGCTGCGATCCATGGATCCATGGAAAATGCGAGTGATGTCCCTTCCCCTCTCGACCGTATTAGGCGGTGGATGCTAAGAGGTGATTGATACGAAAAAGGCGTTCCAAGTTAAGCGGCGATCGCTAACGTAGCTGCGATCCATGGAAAATGCGAGAGATGTTCCTTCCCCTCTCGACCGTATTAGGCGGTGGATGCTAAGCGTCGATTCATATGAAACATGCAGGAAGTGCCCGGGTTTCCCCTCTCGGTGATCGATACCAAGAAATTTTTGCCACATGCAACCTTCTCTACGACATCCTTCTTCCCTAATGCATTCAAGTTTAGACTGTATAAGCTTCAAAAAGTGGTGTTATTAAAATGTCAGTCACATGGAAGTGTCGCTTATTTGGTGTTTAAGTCGAACAAAACCTAAAATTGAATTGTATATTATACCTGTTGTACTACTTTTATTACATTCTGTTAATATACACGTTAAATCCAGCATATTTCATTTTAGTAGACGAAGAAGTTAACATAACCTCCTACAAAAATTTACTGTCACCTTTGTTTATTAGTGGAAAAAGAGCAATCACATAAAATTTTTCAGTTTCGCCAACTTAAGAATTACAAAATATACGTAAAATAACACCAGATTTCCAGAAAATGAGGTGAACTTTTAATTAAGATTGTGGAAAATTTAGGCCCTCTTCCGCAAATTTTTTTAATCTAAACGTGTTATTAAGGTGTCCTCTATCCATTTCTATCAATTTCATGATCATACCTGGGGGGCTTATTAGCGTAACGTACCCAGATTGGCCGAGACTTGTGATAGAAGCTAACTACGAGTAAGGCGAGGCTCTTCAGGGATTGTTCAGTTCATTGCATTCCGAGCTCTGCGACTTGGGAGTTTTCTTTTGTTTGCAGGTTTATGGATCCGAGAATTGGGCTCACTTCTCTGGATGACATCTAATTTACATTAAGGAAAGTGTTGCCTTTTTATGTTTTACTTGTATATCGGATTTTTTACACTCTCAGAGTAGGAATTTTGAAATATTTTTGTACAGCTCTTTTCGAATGTACAAAAAAATTTCAAAATTCCTACTCTGAGAATGTAAAATAAACTAATATCGTAAGGATTTGATTTCTGCAGGTAACGCATCTAAATGATATTTCAAAAATTCTATGAAACCTGTTGGGTGCGTTTTATGTACAGTTATTTAGTATAACTTGGATTTATTCCAACGAACCTTAAAGTAACCAACAATGCAATGACCCCAATTCAACAATAAAGTTAGCCGCAGTGTTGAAATAAATGATTCGTATTTGCTCAATATGGCAACCGCACCTTTGGAGAATCGTAGAACTGTGAATGCTGATTGGTATGCCGCAATTAGTTTGCCGGAAGTCATTGATAAAATAAGAGGAAGGAATCGAAGTAGGATATATCATGGCAACGGCAGTTCTCGATTAGCCTTTGATCATTGAGCGAGTCAAATTAATGACCAATTAGTCATCTGATTTATCGCCGCGTTAAAATATTCTAATGTCTTGAAGCAGCTAGCGTCTAAAGTCAGTTTCAGAATGAAAAAGTTGCTTCACAAATGAACAAAATGGTACTAAACGTCAAAGGCGAATACGTCTAGTTTCCAGAACATTTTTCAGCCGCCCTCGTACTTTCCCTTTAGTTGTCCGCAACTTTTGTGGGGAAACTTGTTGGGATTCTTTGTGGTTTGCGGTGTACATTTCAGAGCATTTTTCGAAGTTACAAAATTTAATTTTGGGAAGGTTTTAGTGTTTCATTAATTAAAACGAAATTAATTAATTAATTTCCGTGTGAAGAGTCACAAAAACGTGGGAAATGCCAATTATCGGAACTGCAGACTCCGCTTGTAATATTCACAAATCTTTACGGCTATATTGCACAAGATAAGTTCAAAATAGATTTTTATATTACACGGAAAATAATTCGGTCAAACACGGGATAATGAGGTTGCAGAAATGATTGCCTAAAATCTAACACTGCCCTCTAAATTAAAATTTTAATTGGGTTCTATGTATGGCGAACGCGCAGATGTAATAGATTAGGTAAACATGTAATGCGACGCTGTACCATTGTGAAAAAATTTATTCCCTTGCAATATTGCGTTTTGTTAATGTTACACAAAGTCTTAAAGAGGGGCTACGATGCGAAATAAAATAAATAAGACAAATTTAATTAAATTGGATGAACGAATAGAATAAAGCTTCTTTGTCTAATGTATATTATAGTAATCGGACGAACTCACATTCTATCCTGATAGAATTATCTTGTTTTTTATGAGAAAGGCAAATAGGCCTAAGACGGATAAAAAATAACGGCCTATAACGCGGATGATTTATGCTCTTCTGTATAAGCGGATATGACGGAAAAATTAACTTGATGCTAATGAAATGATTTTGATGGATCCTTTGCGCAAAACCCGAGTATGCAAGAGATAAAAAGAAAAGCGATTGAATTTAGATTCAATTTAAAAATTGTTCTAGGGGGTAGGTGCGGTGTAAACGTGGTAAATTTTCGCGCGAGCACCTACATTTAAGCAGATGAACTTCCAATTTGCTTCACATAATACTCAAAGACTGTAACAAAGCGGAACGTATAACAAGGGGGTGCTACTACTTCGAAACTTCGAATAAATGTTAAGACATGTCCCAATTTACGTATTTGGGGTAACTTTATAAACAAACTATCGAGTGGAAATTTGTTTACCAGTTATTAAACTTCTAATCCTGTCAGATTGTGTTCTTTTGATAAAGCTGCTTCGGCGTAGGAAATTCATAGCAAGTTTCAGAATACAAATTGACATTTGCGAAAATCATCAATATCAAAATAAATTCGTAAGAAAAAAGTGCTCAGGATTTAACTAGTTCTAACGCCAATGCTTTATACATGAGTTTACAGATGCGCCAACAACGTGTGTAATGAGTAAAAAGTCAATATCAAATATAAAGCCGTTTTCCATTATAAAAAGCTCTAATTTTCAAACTCACACTTTTTTGTAGGTATCTAAATCCCTTAGTGAACACAGTACGTATGTTATTGTTGTGGTAAATTAGGTAAGTAGCTTATAATTAAAAGCTATAGAACTTTGTTTAAAGTATTCTCAATGTGTTTTAAATAAGCGTTTGAAAGGTGCTTAAAATGAGGATGAGGACCGTTCCCACCCACTATACATTTACAAATATCCATGCCCGAACTCGGATTCGAACCAGGGACCCTTAGCACCACAATTCAACTTTAACTGAACTGTACCATACAGGCCGGCTTATTTTTGTATGAATATCGTCGTCTGCTGGACATTTTTATATGAGGTACCGTTATTTTATTCATGTAAAAATTAAGGGTTGCATATCATTAAGAAAAATCGTCGTAATTTATAATGGGGTCATCCCGCCTTCATTTTTTATTTCTGATCCACAAAGTACATTAAAAATAAAAAGACCCGTGTGTCCTCAATTTTTATTTTCGAGTAAAATAAATCCAAAATAAATTATTGAAAAGCTGTGTTTTTAGTCCAAATTTGAAACGCTTCAGACTAAATACGTCACAAACCTACAACCAATCACGTAGAAGTGAGCTGGCAACCTTACGCGAGGGTCTGACGTTTATCACATTTGACGTTTTGAGAGGGATGTTTAACTGCATCTAGCACGAATGTGACAAGTGCCTGTGACAGATGACGCAAGTTATAAATGCCATTCTCCTGCAATATTGTCAAGTCGTTATGTCATCATCTGAATGGTTCTAGGAGCTGATTGGTCGGGCTTATTACGTCACAGAGCCCGCCACAATCATATCGTTTTGAATAAACCTTTAAAACCGCGCATGTTCATTATTTTTTTGCTAATAAGCCTCTATTTTTAAATAAACTTTTACTGTCCAAAAAAATGTTTTATAGTTTCAGGTACACGCTTATTAAATTAGAACTGCGGAATTCAACTATACTGTAAACCCCCATTATAACTTGTATAATTATGTTCTATAGTCATCCCTGGCCAAACTAAGTCCTTTAGTATTGCGTGTATTTTTCATTGGAAAATTAGTTTTTCATTAGAGTGTTTTATTGACGAAAACAGCCAGCAAGTAAGCAACACCCACTGAAGGCGATAGGGTTAATTTCTCAATATCTCTGAAGGCGGTGGGGTTCGTTCCTGAACTGGATGCTTCACTGAAGATCAAACGTAGACGTGGATATGTCAGTGAAGATTACACTTGAAGGAGAAATAGAGGGCAGAATCGAAAGTGAAACAGAAGGCAGATTTGGAGGTGATTAAATAGAGGGCAGGATTAAAGGTGAAATAGAGGACAGATTTGAAGGTGACTAAATAGAGGGCAGAATTGAAGGAAATGAATGTAAAAGAAAAGGGATAATTGAAGGTGAAATCGAGGGCAGAGTTGAAGGTGAAATAGGGGGCGGAATCGAAGATAAAATAGAAGATTGATTTGAAGGTGAGTAAATAGAGGACCAGAGTTGAAGTTGAAATAGAGGACCAGAGTTGAAGTTGAAATAGAGGGCAGCATTGAAGGCGAAATAGAGAGGCAGATTTGAGGGTGACTAAAAAAGGGCAGATTTGAAGATGAAATAGATAGCACAAATGTTTTTCGGATTAAGGGCGATTTTTTCGTGCTCAGAGGCAATCCTTAGATTTTAACTAGCCTAACGGGTTTTAATACAAAGGGTGTATTGTTTTCGGGATGATGGTAACCTATATCCTTGTGTATGAATTAAGAAAATGGTATACAGAGTGTTGTTTTTAAGTGGACCATTAGAAGTATCTCAGGAACGGTTTGGAATTTTGATTCGGGGCCCATTACCTTTTTTGAATAATCGATCAAAAGGAATCATGTTTTAAATATGGCCACTTTTCCGGTTGTATCGGAACGATCGATACTGGAATTTTCTTATTTCAAATGGCACTATCTTTTCTGATGGCATTTCTGAATTCCTCATACAAAATCAGTATGGTTTTGTTAATATGATGCTATGTTAACTGACATGGTTTCGAAGTTACTTGACATTTTTTCACAGTTTCAGAGGTTCAGTAAATTAGCCATATCACTGTCGTCTGACAGGTTAGCGAAATGTTTTTTTCACGAATGGACAGCTAAAAATCCACGCTATTAAATGTTATTGGTCGATTTTCAAATGTGATTCGAAAATAATACAAATAATCGTTCAAATTTTCTGTTTCTTTAAACATTTTGAAGTTGTCCAATATTGGTGTTATTGCTGTATGGACAATAAAGATTATTATTATTATTATTATTATGGTCGGTGTTTCTTGTGAGAACTCAGGTCTAGCCTGGTTAACTAATCGCACGGATTAAAATCAAGTAACGATTAGTGTCTGTGTCTGGTGAAGTTATGTAGGGTTCTAAAGAAAAATAAAAAAAAAATAAAATAAATATTCACACACTCACATTGGAAATCTAGGGATAGTATGTAATTCATACTTACCAACATAGCTATTAATGGCCACAATAGTCAACGCTATCAGGAAAGAAGAAAACAAAACAAAAATATCATTATAATAATTCCTGTAATTTTATTAAATGGAGTTTATTGTGTAAGTGTTTCTTTGGCTTTGCGTTTGGGTTGAATACGAGTGGGTTGTGATAACGTGGTGTGTTTATGTGAAGAAGGAGTTTTGTGTTTTTTAATTGTATTTATGGTGTTTCTTTGTTCCTGAGGTCGTATTTGTGAGGTTGTTTGGGTTTTTGGTGGAGATATTGCAGTATTTTGTGAGCCTGTGGTGCTGTTAAGGTTTTTGCGCTTCGGTTGTATACGAGTGGGTTGTGACAATGTGGTGCGTTTCTGTGAAGAAGGAGTTATGTGTTTTTTAAGTGTGCTAGGGCGTGTAACTTTATTGGGTGGACCTGTCTTTGTAGTGCATGTTGCGTTACTTGTATTTATGGTATTTCTTTGTTCTTGAGGCTGTATTTGTGTGGTTGCTTGGGTTTTTGGTGGAGATATTGCAGTATTTTGTGAGCCTGTGGCGCTGTTAAGGTTTTTGCGCTTCGGTTGTATACGAGTGGGTTGTTTCTGAGAAGAAGGGGTATTGCGTTTTTTAACTGTGCTAGGACGTGTAACTTTATTGGGTGGACCTGTCTTTGTAGTGCAAGTTGCGTTACTTGTATTTATGGTGTTTCTTTGTTCTTGAGGTTGTATTTGTGTGGTTGCTTGGGTTTTTGGTGGAGGTATTACAGTATGTTGTGAGCATGTAGTTCTGTTAAGGTTTTCGCGTTTTGGTTGAATACGAGTGGGTTGTGATAATGTGGTGTGTTTCTGTGAAGAAGGAGTTTTGTGTTTTTTAACTGTTCTAGGACGTGTAACTTTATTGGGTGGACCTGTCTTTGTAGTGCAAATTGCGTTACTTGTATTTATGGTGTTTCTTTGTTCTAGAGGTTGTATTTGTGTTGTTGCTTGGATTATTGGTGGAGACATTACGGTATTTTGTGAGCCTCTAGTGCTGTTAAGGTTGCTGCGTTCGGGTTGTGATAACGTGGTGTGTTTCTGAGAAGAAAGAGTATTGTGTTTTTTAGCTGTGCTAGGCCGTGTAACTTTATTGGGTGAGGGCGTCTTTGTAGTGCAAGTTGCGTTACTTGTATTTATTGCGTTTGTTTGTTCAGGAAGTTGTGTTTGTGTGGTTGGTTGAGTTAAGGGTGGAGATATTACAGTATGTTGTGTGTCATGTTGCGAGTCTAAAGTGCTGTTTAGGCTTTTGCGTTTGGGTTGAATACTAATGGGTTGTGATAATGTGGTTTGCTTCAGAGGTGAATCTCTGAATGTAGTATATGTTGTATCATTTGTTGTACTTGTTTGTTCGGTAAGTTGTATTTGTGTGTTTGTTTGGGTTAGAGGTGTTATTATTATTATTATTATTATTATTATAAGTTTCATTCTCGTCCATGGAATTTATTAAATTACCCTGTTCTAGCTCATAATCTAAAAGTTGTCTTTTACCAGCTGTGATGTGTTGTGTTTTACATTTATCATTATCAATTCCAAAGTCCATTTGTATGTCACGTGAGAATGTTTCGGTAATGTGTAGAAGGTGATTAAGTTTTATGCTTGTGGAAGAGTATAATTTAAGATCATCCATGTAAAACAGGTGTGTAATGTTGTGATGTATTTCGTGGTTGTGTTTAATATTGTACCCAAAGTTAGTAGTGTTTAACAAATATGAAATATGAAATATGATTATTATTATTTTTTTTTTTTTTTTTTTTATAACCTTAAACGTGTGCGCTTTCGATAACTGTGACCATTGAGCGCCACGATTAAGTTTTGTCAGAGCAGATAATTATTATTTTGCATCCATTATTTACCAATCATTTCTTTAGATTTCTTTCGTTATATTAATGTCTTTTAGGAACTGTATTAACTTTCCAAAGTTATTTTCTTTTCGCATCATAGCAAGTTCTCCCTCAATTTTGTGTTTTACTCTATACTCATTTAATTTCTCACATTCCTCTACTACATGCTTTACGGTAAGTACTTTTTCTTTACATTGTGGACATTTGGGAGCATCTCTTCCTAAGAGCAGATACGAATGTGTCACCCTTGTGTGACCTATTGCTAACCTTGCCCATATCACTTCATTCTTTCTGGCGAGAGGAGCTACTGGTAGGGTATTCACTTTTTTAATACATTGTCGCAATTGGGTTGTATTTTCGTCCCAGTTATCTTGCCATTTACGAATTACAACTCTACGAATGTACTTCCTCAGATCTTCGTGGGTGTAGATTGTCATTTGTTGCACATCGTTTTTATTTATTTCGTCTATTTGGGGAGTGACTAGATAACGTGAAGGCACATATAGGAATTTGATTGTAATACCACTTTTTCTGAGTGTAGTTATTTTTTGTAGTATGGTTTTTATAAGTTCGTTAATTGAGAATGTGTCCTTTAACATTGTTTTTATTACGTTTGATGTAAAACATATCATTTTCTTTGTGGTTAGTTGATCCATGTCAATTCCTTTAACGATACCTATAAGACCAGCTGTCAGGATTGAGGTTCCTTGAGGGAGCTGCCATGTACGCGTACGTTCTTTCGCCTGAATGTGGCAGTAACATCCGTCGTCAGTAATGTGTCCTTTTGTTATTACTATTTCATATCCTTCACTAATGTAATATTGCCAGTCTCTATTAATTGGTGTGGTTGTGTCTCCTTCTGCTATTTCCTCTATTTGTGGAGAGTTAATTTCCCAGTCATAATTATCATTTGGCGCAATATGGGTGTCGATTATTAGGCTCTCAGACTCCAGTTGTTTATGAATTTTAATGAGCGCATTGATAGTTCTTGTTTGGCTCCATTCATACTTATCAAGAATTTCTGGTGCTGATATGCTCTGTCGGAGATAGTGATGTCTTTTACTAAGAATTTTGGCGCCATACTTCAAATTTGTCTCCAAAAAACGTAGTTGAAGCGGTGGGCATTTTGCTATTATATTGAGCGCTTCTATTGGTGATGTTCTGTAAGCACCTGTTATTAACAACAAGGCCTGGTTCCAGATCATTTGGATTTTGTTTGTGTGCGTTTTTGCTGCGCTACCATACACAACACTGCCATATTCAATTCGACTTCGAACAAGAGAGTTTAGAATTTTACGTAATGAGTCTCTATCCGATCCCCAAGTAAAGTTGCAAAGAGCTCTAATCTTGTTGATGGTAAGTTTGCACTTAGCTACTACATTTTCTATATGGGCCCTCCATGTTAGTTTTTTATCGAATAGCAAGCCCAAAAATTTTTGTTCTTCGACATTTGGTATCTTTTGGCCATTTAGGATCAGTGTTGGCTCGTTATGAGGAAAAAGTCAACCCTCTTTTTTGTGCTTCACACACTACGCGATTTACATCATTTTGCATTATGTTTTGCATATCCAGGATATTTGTCCCGGTTACCGCTATTGCTAAATCATCTACATACAGCATGGCTTTACTATTTGGATGTATGTCATCAGCTATACCGTTAATAGCAATGGCAAATAGAGTGGTACTTAATACAGAACCCTGAGGTATCCCATTTTTTGCTCATACAGTTGGGAGTATACGTTTCCAATACGAACTTGGAAATACCGGTTTTCCAAAAAGCTCTGAATAAGTTTAGGCAGCCTCCCGTTGATGTTCCACATATTTAGGGTTTTAAGTACGTGATACCTCCAAACCGTATCGAACGCCTTCTGTATGTCAAAGAATACAGTAATGGTATGCTGGGTTTTTGTAAATGCTTCTTTTATAATCTTATCTAGGTAAAGTAGATGATCTACTGTAGCGTAGCCTTTTCGAAAACCGGCTTGGTATGTACTGATTTTATTCGCCTTCTCTAATACTGTTGTTAGTCTATAGTTAACCATACTTTCAGATAGTTTACTCAGACATGACGATAATATAATTTAATTAAATTTAATTTTAATACTAAAGTAGTTGAAGTGATGGGGAATAAAAAGCACAATACGGTTTTGCTTACAAGAGGAAAGTACCAAATGTTAATAAACAGTGTAAACGTAAGTAAATCTAAAACCAGTAATAAATTACCAGATGACTACAGGTCTGTTCATAAGGAAGAACTCTTTGAATTGATTGACGGAGCACGTGGAGCCAGGTAGAACAAGAATGGTGAAGGAATTACAAAAGAAGTACAAAAACATTACTACAGAAATCATAATGATCTATTTAAGTCTGTGTGAAGCTTGTCAGAATAAATCCAAAGTTCCCAAAAAGAGTTTAGTAGTCAAACAAAAGAAATGAATAGTAGATGTCAAATAGATTTAATTGATATGCAAGCTCAAGCAGATAATGATTTCAAATTCATTTGTGTATATCAAGATCATTTAACGAAATTTGTTCAGTTACGGCCGTTGAAAAGTAAACAATATGCAGAAGAAGTTGCAAGTGTTCTTCTTGATATATTTTATGCCTTTGGAGCTCCTAACATTCTTCAAAGCGACAATGGACGAGAATTCTCTAACAGAATTATAGAAGCACTGTGCAGCATGTGGACAGATTTGAAGATTGTATACGGTAAGCCCAGACACAGTCAGTCACAAGGATCCGTGGAACGTGCAAATCAAGACATCGAAAATATGCTGAGTTCCTGGCTGGAAAACAACGAAAGAAACAAATGGTCAGAGGGTCTTCGATTTATACAATTCGCCAAAAACCGAGCTTACCATTCTGGAATCAAGTGCAGCCCGTATGAAGCCATGTTTGGGGTTTCTGCCAAAATTGGTTTGAAAACATCATCACCGCCTAATGATGTTCTGAAAATTATTTCAACTGAAGAAGGTTTGGAAGAGTTGGTGGAACAAATAGTAGGAAACCAGTCGAGTCCTGATTGCGTAGAGCATGAAGAAGCAGAAGTGGATGAACTAAATGAGCTTCTATTAGAACAAATTCCAGAACAACCATCAGTGAATGAGCCCAATGTGATTCCAGAAGAACCAGCTTCTAATGAAATTACAGAGAGACAAGATTCTGTAGCAATTAAACGGACACATGCTAAGAAAGGTCTTGAAGAGCAAGCGAAGAAAATGCTTAAAACATCAAATGTAAGATTTCCCCCCGGAAATGTAGGTGATACGGTGAAATTAAGAGTACCAGATGTTGAAAGGGCACGAAGTGATTGTAGACATGTTTTGGCTGTTATTATGTGTGTTCAAAATGAGTTGTATGAATTGGGTACTAAAGAAGGGCGACTTCCACATATGTATAGCAGAAATCAATTTACCCTCTGCAAAGAATCATTCATTTCTCTAGATATGGTTCCAAATCTTAACATTTCATTGCGCGAGTATGTTAGAAAAACTTCATTGTCGGGTGGGCAAGGCTATCAGCGATGTGTTTGCAAAACTAAATGTAAAACAGACAAATGTAAATGTAAAAAGAATGTAAAGCTGTGTAATTCCAAGTGCCATGAGAGTTTGTCATGTCAAAATAAATAGTACAAATTCCATACAAAATTTGCCTCTTGTTATTGATTCAGACAAAACACAATAATAAAAATTACACTTCTTAAAAAAAACTATTTGAATTTATTGTTTTTATTTCATCTTTTCATATATTATTTAATAAGCACAGAAATGAAAATGTACTTGAAGTACAGGCAAGTATACTATATTGTAAAAATACATAAAGGCATGCTACATTCTTAAAAGTTCCCCTCGAGACGATTCCCATTGGTTCCGTGCATCTTATATGCTTCGATCCCAACAATCCTTTTGTCAATACATCGCGTCCGCAACCATCTCTTCTGCTTATACGGCTTAGGGATTGCCGTTGTGTAAAAGAATTCTACCCAACTCGCCAGACTCTAGCTCCTTGACTAAATGTTTCAAATATATCTCATCTTCTGCAGCTTGGCTACTCAGCCTCATTTGAACTCGGAACAACTATCCTCTGTTTTTTTGGATTCCCAAGATACTGGACCGTTAGATAACAAATATCCAGTGAAGGATCGTTTGCCCAATCAGCATCTACGATTTCGGTGATGGAGTCTCAACTTACATCTGGCCTAGATCTCTGGTATCTTTGAGGTACCGCAGCACACGTTTCGCAGCTTCTTAATGCGTGTGGTTGACGCAGTTATTAAACAGAGCCGAACTGTTGACAGCGTGTGCTATATCAGACTTAGTACCTACAGACAGGTAAGTTAGCGCTCCAACGAGCTCTCCGTAGGGAAGTGTAGATTCAGGATCATCAATTTTGTGCTAGGACCAAGAAGTTTCTTGACGGGTTTTGCATCTGCCACACCAAACTTGTTTAGAAGTTCCATTGTGTTATCCTTTTGGTTAACGAAGATCATGTTTCACGAACGTTTTTATATCAAAACCCTTTGACACCATCTTGCCGAGGTTAACGATACAATAATATCGTCCACATAAGTAACGACAAAAGATAAGGATTGATCCTTTTCTCTTGTCTTCAGCTTCTGCGAGATCTCGGATGTTCAGGTTTTGAAATACCAGGATTCGATATTACTGATTGATCTCGTTTGGTTTGCTTTTTCAGTGATATCCCGCACATAGTCATATGAGTCATTTAGCCGATCTGCGGTTAATATTATGTCGCCATTTAGATGCCGAACGATTCCCCGTTTTGTTGGACATGTGCGAAGTCGAAGCTGTCTAAGCACCAGTGGTTACTGCAATCGCGAGAACCCGTATTGGAAGCGATTTCTGTAACGTTTCCGGCACTTTGTGGTTTTTTTACGACAGTATGTCACAGTGTGACCCATTTGTTAACAACGATAACAGCATGTCTTGAAAATGAAATGAAATACAGGCAAGTATACTATAATGGAAAAATACATAGGAACGTGCCACGCGATCGACTGATCTAATTATTATTCACATACATCTCATTCCTGCAACGTCTGCAACGACTTTTTGCATATACACGCAATCAAAGCGCGGTCAGAGGTCATTTTGTAGTTCTTCATTAATCAGTCAGAAAAATCATGGGGGGGGGGGGGCTCTCCAAACTAGATCCACATTACGTTCGGGCTAGGGTAATCTAAGAAGTATCCGTTTCACAGAGTCTGATTCAATTTTGTATAGACCGGGAACAAACCGCTCTAGAAAACATTGTTTTAAAAAGGTTGAAAGGTTCCACCCTGTATATACATCTTACGACGATACATACATTTTTGAGAGTTGGCAACCATGCAATTTCTTGGTGGGGAAAAGCTGCCTGCGCCACCTAACGGGGGTTACGTTTAACGTTTGGCATCTTGTCTTGAATGGCGGTCGTGTACGCGTCGATCCCATAAATGTTTGTTGTTAGTTTGTGTTATTTAATGCAGGTAATAATTTTTGCATTTCTCGTATTTGTGTTAATGTTTGCCGCATTTTATATTTTTGTGTGTTTGAATCTTTGTTTTTGAAATTTACTTGGTTTAACCGCAATACAAAATCACATGTGTGATACCATTATGCTATTGTTTGTAATTGTTTACGGTTTTGGTGTAATGCTTGCTTAATTTATGTTTATTGATGTTAATTACTTGGTCTTGTCCCTGAAGTAACATTCATGTAAGTTTTGATAATTTTATTTTAATATGTTGTGACGTTATTTTCTTTACCGTGTGATCTTTGCTTTGGCTTATATTTGAATTACTATGTGGAATCCTTCTCGAATAACATTATGCGAACTCTTACCTTTATATAGCAATCCTTACGCCATCTAGGTGTTCACATTATAACCCGATCTTTTATTTGCGATATAGTTTTCTTAAAAAAAAAACCCTTTGTCTAGTTTTCTGTTGATTGGCGCGGTTATCTTCTCCCACTCACTGTCGACGCGCGCAGTCTTTGTTGAAGGACTCGATTCGATCTTGACTTGTATTTGAACTACACGCCATTACACTTACTTGACATATTTGTCTACCTTTATTGGGATTAAGTAGTGGTGTTGTATTAAGATTAGTGAAGTTTTCTCTTATCATCTTACTTCCAATTTCGCTGATGACGCATTGCTGCGGATTTATCTTACAAGTTTAAGGCCGTTTTGCGGTATGTTATCTATGTCGCTTTATCTTTTTATTTTAAATAATCTATTCTAGGCTACTTTCGTACTCCCTAAGTTTTCTTACTTCTTATTTTGGTTTTACCAATTGCTTCCTGACTGTACATTGACATTTTGACGTGGAAACGCAAATACTCGATTTTCCATACGGTGCAATAGAATTCCATTGAAGTTTCGACGCCATTACAATCAAAAACGCTCTACATATTTCTACCTTACCGACTGAAGAATTGACTGAAGAATTACCGCCATTTTATGTGAAACCGATATTTGAACTGATGACCCAATTTTACGAAGTTCGTTGACCTACGATTCATTCTTCCGAAACGCAAGTACTTAATTAACGAGACGTGTGGAGTTGGTATTGTGTAAATTTTTAATTAACGTGTATTTTGCTTTGAAAAACTTGCTCGTGTAAGTTTGTTTGCATTTGAATTGATAAGATTGCTTTGTCATTGAAGATAGATTCAGTTATTTTATTTGTACATTTTGTAGTATTTTTCGCTTAAAACTTCATGTCACTTTTTGATATCTCACACCGATTGTGAAAACCAACCCTTAGTCGAACCAAATTTTATTATGTTGTAAAGTCATTTGAATTTTTGATTCTTTTTAGTATTGACTGCAATTCTACGTACAAGAATAACCATTCGTGTCTTACGTTAACCATTGCTTATGCGATATATTGTGCAACGCGAATCATTACCCTTCTTATATTTTTTTTTGTTTTTGTGTCTGACTGTTTCAGATTTGCAGTTTCGCGTCCTCTGAGCTCGGAAGGTTGCGACCGGAGTTCAAGTTAAATTTAGTTATTTTCGTCGTTTTTCCCTTTTAACGTTTGATTACATTTTGGTTGTTGATACTAACGAGTTGTGATTATACTTTGTTTGAAAGTCACTTAATGATTATAGCTCCGTTGTTTCTGCGGAAGCCCTTTTGGATAAATATTTTCCCAGGCTACGTGTTGGCTTCTCATTTGTTTTATTAGAGATTATTTTAAATTCCCAGTTTGATATACTAGATCGATATATTACAGTGTCAGATTTGTGATATTTTGAGATCTTTGTTATTAAACTACCCGCATTTATGACATCAAATACTGTTTGTTTTCCCCATAATTGTGTATTCCTTTGAGTTTAGTAAGACGAGAACAAGGATCTCTTGGTCTGCCTTGCTCATCCCTTTAGTATTCCTCTCTCTCTAGATTCATCAAAGACTAAGTGGCGCCTATCCGGATTACTTTTACTGTTTCCTTCCCTTTTTGGCTTATTTTGTGTGTGTATAGAAGAACCCCATTTTCACCCCGACCCACCTCTACTTTGCCTGAGCTTACCGTGTGCTTATCTAAGATAATTTTGTCACGTTGGCCCAAAGTGAACGTAACAATGTGGAAATTGCCGATTCGTTTGAGGTATGTACTGACTTGTTTGTTACTAACAATTTTCTCCGTGAATGAAGCAGTCACGGGGGTGGTAAAAAACTGTAGTCAAAACTGAAGTACGACACCTAATTCCGTGATTGTCTTCGACATCCAACTGTAGACTCGAAACGCCGAAACCAGGGGCGGGTTACCCATCTTGCAGGAGCGGGATTACGCTAATCAAAGCTCTTAAGTTAAGAATCTATGTGCGATAAATGAGTGGCGATTCAATAATTTCCACGTATCTTGTTTTTAGTTAAATTTGCCTACAAGACCATGTAATTTTCCATCTTGCTTTTAACAAAAGGACATTATTGCACCAAAGATGAGTCACATCCTGTACTATTAACCCTTTCTCAGAATTTAGGTACCTGCTCCTACCTGACCCATTGTTCCCAAAAAAACTTGCTTTTAACCTTGAGTATCCAAATTGTATATATGCATATACTATCTTTGTTAACTACTGCTTAAACTTTTACAAGAAATTTTGTTAATTAAGTTTTGGACTGTATTAATCAAACTGTGAGGTTTTTCTTACGTCGTACTCTTTTTACCATTAGCAGTTACTTTTGCGAGAGTACGACACCTTTTGGCTTTGCTTGCTTTGTTTATATTAATGTACATCAACTAAATTTCCGTACTTTCACAACCTTAATAATTACGATCATTATTAAACAAACTTTTCACAATTTCAGTGTTTTATTTAACGTTCCTTCCCTACTGCGCTTCATTTCAAAGCGTTGTCTGCAACTAACGTAAGGGGGTCTTGCCTTAGATGTTTGATCACGTGCCACTTTTCAAATTTAAGCGGGATTTTGTTTAGTTTTGGAGGGATAGTCATTCGGGTGGCCATTTTTAAACGTTGCCGGGTTGACTTTGTTTCCTAGTTCTTGTAGTGTGAAGTTAGCGTAGAACCTGGGGGGTTAAGTACACTACAAGGTATTGTTCGATTTTCAATTTTTAATTGCACAAACTAAATTATCCCCTATGTATTTATCTAATCTGGCTGCCCTACCCCACAAAAAATGGGGGAAAATTGGGTAGGAATACAAAATCTGGGATTTAAAATATTTAGGTATTGTGTTACACCGAGTGTTACACTGTTTAGGGCAGAAAGAACATCGCGCAACAAGATTAAATGCATTACAAACTGCAAGCTGTGACCAAATTTTATGCTTGTGCGGTAATGTGTCTTTAATTATCTCTATGTCTAATCAATTTATTTTACTTAAGTTAGTTCAAGATGAGTGTATACCTTTCTCTCTTACAAATTTACAATAATTTAGATAGTAGTACCACGAAAGATAGGATGATTTAGGTTTACAATACTCTTTGGGCAAATGCGATGGCTAGCAAAGAAAGTAAAGGAATTAGAAGCGATGGTACAATATTCGCAGAACCATTTCCGCACGGCTCTCCTTCGGGACCTACACAGGAGGCGTACTTCATGACGTGGGCAATTACGTTTTGTTCCGTCACGCCAACTAAAAGATGAGCCCATGGGCCACGGGCAAATATGGCGACATCTTCCCCACCATGCGTTTCATCTTTGAGAGGAACATAGCTTGGGTACTTGAAGTTAGGATTGTCTGTAAATTACATTGAAGTAGAATTGTCATTCCGAAGCTAAAAAAGCCCTTACTCAAATCCGCATTGGTAAGGTCAGGCCTTTTACCATCGCCGTGCTCTCCGGGGCCATTCGCGTAGCTCAACGTAGTGTAAGGGAGTTTGTCCTTTCCTTTGCCACCGATTCCCAAAATATTGTTGCCCCTTTCGGGATAGCCATTAAGCGTCATAGTATGGGCGTGGTCTGAGGTTACTACAATCAGAGTCTCGGATTCGCCCGTAATATCTACAGCCGCCTGGACAGCCTTCTGGAACTCTATGGTCTCGTCCAAGGCCTTATGTGCTAAGGTCGCATGGTGGGCTTGATCAATACGACCACCCTCTACGAATAAGAAGTATCCTTTCTCTCCTTGCGACAAGAGTCGGATGGCTTTCACTGTCATTTCTGCCAAGGATGGCTGTACGTTTTTGTTTCTGTCTAGATTGTAATCCATGTGATCGCTGCTAAATAGTCCCAAGACATATTCTGTGTCGTGCTGTAGACCTTTTAAACCAGGAAGATCGTGAACGTACTCGTGCTTTGCATTGCCCTTCTGCTCTTTCCACTCTTTGATTAAATCCCTTGAGTCTAACCGCACTCCGGGCTGTTGATCGTTGTCAGATTGACCCTTGGGTATAAAGTATGCTCTACCTCCTCCAAAGATAACGTTGAGATTTTTACCAGTTTCTCCATGGATTAATTGTAGTGCTATGTCTTTGCAATTTTTCGCATCAGGCATGTGGCTATCGGCTTCCCAATCTCGGTGAGCTGTGTGGGCATAAACACCTATTGGAATTAAAAGTTGAGCTTTAAACAGTTGATAGGGTGTCAGTTACCTGCGGGGGACGCGTGCGTGATTCTCGTTGTAGTAACAATTCCCGTTTTCTTCCCTTTCATCTGAAATAGATGGGCAATAGAAGGCACGTGGTTCGTTTCGTTGTTCATTTCCTTGCAATATCCCAGTTTAACTGCTGCGGTTACTCCAATCGTTGCCTCGTTGGCCTTCACGCCGCATAGATAGGCGGTGGCCGAGCAAGCCGAGTCGGCTACCTGCCGATCCACGCAGTACGTCTTCGATAATCCGACGAACGGGAATTTTTCAAACGAAAGCTGGGTTTCCTCGCCCGGCTTCTTATCTCGTTGACCTAGGAGCGCCCTCGCAGCCGCTATAGTGGTAATCGACATTCCATCTCCAAGGAACATGATTACATTCTTTGCAAGATCTAGAAATCACAAAAATGAGACCGCTGACAATGACGTGGTTCTCCTTCCTACTCGTATTGGCAGTTTTCTTCAAACGCTCGAAAAGAGTAGCGTTGGCTTGAGATCTCCAAAAACTCGCCGTCGTTTCCTCGCTGCTATAGGCACCTGACTTGGTCGATTTGCCCCTTCCAACGTAGTCATGATTATCTCGATTAATGTCTGGAAAAAGAAAAGATCTAGTAATTACTATCAAGGATCATTCTCCTAAGTTCTCTATAAGGAAAGCAGTTATCTGTAAAACGTAGCTACCCCTTTAGTTAGAAGGATTTGCGCCATATATATGAATAACAACCCTTAATTAAACTTTCACCCAAGCATTTTTTAAGTTATAAGTCTTTAGCTGTGAAATTTTGATTTACACGATACTTTTATTCATTATTATTATTATTTATTGACAAAATTACATTACAAACAATTAGAAAAGTATCACTGATAATGTACCTACACAAAATATTAAACAAGGCAGTGTTGCTATTAATCTCCACCCTCCTCCTCAACACTGACATTTTAGTTCTCCAGTCCGTTCAATCGTCGAAGCTGTTGAAGGCTAGAAACGCGTGCCACCGGCTTAGTAAGTAAGACGGTCGTCATGATTTCCGGCGGACAATACATGAACTTGTGACGATTTCTTTTTGTCGTTTGATATTATCGATCTGGATTTCGCTAGTTAACCCTCGCTCGGTGCTTTCATTTGAATGCGATGCTTTATTTAAGTCCTTACGCCATCTAGGTTTGTAATTCATTAGTTAGATTTAGTTTTATAGTTCTTTAGATCTCTTTGAATCGTTCATTCTGTTGTAGTTCGAGGTCGCGCAGAACTTTCTTTAATTTCTTCCGACGCGCGCACTCCTTGTACTTGACGCATTCTCGATTATTACCTGCAAGACGATACACGCCATTGCTTACTTAACAATTTTGTCGACCATTTTTGGGATATACTGGCGCTGTATTAAATTGAGTGAAGGTTTCCCTCGTTATTCTACTTTCAAGCTTCGCTGACGCTATTTGTGGATTTATCTTACAAGTTTTAAGGCCGTTTTGCGGTATGCAACAACAATTTATCCGGCTTTATGGTTCAGTGGTAGAGCGTTGCGCTATAAATCCGGAGATCGAGTGTTCGAACCTGGGCTGAGGTGAATTTTTCATCTGTGGTAGAGATGAGAATTACCTTAGACCAGTTTCGAGCATTCTGCCGTCTACTCCGGATTAGGTTTTCTTGCAGTTTTCCTAATTCGTAAGGTAGTAGTATAGAGCAACTTAAGACCTTCTGCAGATGCACCTCTAAAAAGCATAGTGCGGGTCACTCTGTAATTGGGCGCAAGCCTGTTGAGGGCCCATAACAAGAGAGGGATAATAAATAAAATAAATTAAAACAAAATAAAATAAAATAAAATAAAGTAAAGTAAAGTAAAGTAAAGTAAAGTAAAGTAAAGTAAAGTAAAGTAAAGTAAAGTAAAGTAAAGTAAAGTAAAGTAAAGTAAAGTAAAGTAAAGTAAAATAAAATAAAATAAAGATTACGCATTCACCTTTACGACCATTCACGGTTTTGCTGCGACTGACAACAGCGCCTGGAATGTTTTTTGAAGAACAATGGATGCGAACACTTCGCCGTACTCGTCCCCATATTGTTGATTATAGCCTTGAGCTACTAGCAGCGCCTTGAACTGCATTCCTTGCCATCCGAGAGCGGCGTCTATCCGAACCATCAACTACGATCAGCTTTCCAGATCCTATTACAGTGATAACACTGATAGCAGTAACGTCTGCTCTGACAGTGTTATGAAACGGCTCGAAAAAATTACGAGTGTTCCAAATCCAAATCCCCGGAAGTACCAGATTGCTGGCTGTGAATGTCGACACGAGCTTTTGTCACTGCCACTCACGGCGGACCAGTCAAAAATATAAATCGCACCAACAACCACAAAAAATTCTTTGAAATTAATTTGCGAGTCCGGTATTCAGGGGCCAATAACCTTTTGGAGCAGGCAGACGAGCGCCACAACGTGGGATAAACGAGATAAACTGAATCACTTACCTTTTACTTGTGATAAACCTACATTGACAAAATTACATTAACAAAATTAGAAAAATATCAATGGTACGCTGATCAAACCGATGTACACAAAATATTAAATAAAGTAGTGTTGCTAATAATCTCCACAAGTAGTACATAACCATTTTTTCTTAATGTTTTTGCTAAAAATAGTGACCCAAACAAGTACGCGTTTAAACATTCCATTTTCGCTGATTTTAATACACTTTGGTATAAAACGACGATCTCGTAGCCCAATAACGAATGCCTACAAATTTCCCGGAATTATCTCTACCTCTTCTTACTTAATTAATTAGCATCTACGTAATGGATTCTTATTGATAAAAACACGGTGATCTTTAATCGTTGATTTCTTCTTTGGCGATTCTGCAGTACGAGTCAAACGGAAGCTAGGATAACAAATCAATCACTTCCATACAATTCAACCTACTCTCAAACTGAACTCTGTGACTTGAGCAGATAAAACCGATTAAGATAGCAATTTAGCTTTCGTTGCCCCGACACTCTCGAACCAGACTCCCTAAAGCTATTAAGAGAACAATACGCTATAGAAATAAAGATAATTGTTGATTGCAGCAATTGGTTACAGACTTTTTTTTAAAATCCCACCAGTCATTCAATTGTTCGACCCACTAAATTTGACAGCCTAAAATGCAGGAATAAAAAAAAGCATATCGAATATGCAGGAAACGCTTTTTCAAAGAATGCACTGACTCAACTTTCTGTATCTAAATGGTCACTTTTGCTGTTATCAGGGCAGGTAAATCGATAACTACTCCCATCACTATTGATAAGCTTCAAGGCCTAGTTGTTTTGTGACGAAAAACCATTGGCCCTGGTTAATTACTGTCATATCTTCCGAAACGCGTGTGCATACACCATAATATGCAGCCTATGGTTAAGTTGCAGTTTAAATATATTATGCTACCTATTAGCAGCTGCGATACTAGAGAAAAATAGTTTATAACTTTACGATAACGAGTTAAGTATTTGTCACGTATCCTTCCTATGGCGACCGTAATATTTATGTCAAAGCTGGAGACTTACCCTGTGTGTTGTGCACCGAATTTGCTCCCATCAAAACCAGTGTGAGGCAAAACGTAACAAAGATAAAGCGGAGCATCTTGTGTAGCGTACGTAGAAGGTGAAACAGTATAAGAGCCTCTTATTTTTTTGCGTTATATACGAGTTTATCTAATCTATCAATCATTTTAGTGACAAGGAGGAGCCATTTTCAATGAAAACTATGAGGTACACTTGCCCCGATACACGATAGTGTAGATCTGTTGTTCACATATTATGTCCATGTTACTTCTGTCATTTGTTTATCACTTTATCACTGGAAAGTGACTACTTACATAAAACTTACTGCAATAATGTAAGTTGGTTTATTGTTTTAAGGTCATCTTCATAGTGTAATTTATCTTCCTATCTATAGATCATGAATCTCTCCAGATATCTTAACAAGCACGTTCATCCCTTCACAGTGTTAATTTGTGGTGCCATATTTTCAGCTATCGTAAATTAACATTGCATAATCAATAACGTTATCAACTAATTAAATCACCAATAGGCATAGGAGACGTGTATCAATATTTGCATGGGTCTTATGCAGAGATCAATAACCCTTCCGACAAATAAAAGCCCTAATTCCTGAACAGAGTCAACAATCCGCCATGGTAGAAGAATCTATGGGAGAGTGTTCCAACGAATACAGGAGAGGTGGCGCAATTCTGTTTTTTTTTACAATTGATCCCCAATGAAAGGCCAACCGTAAAAGATGCGATACACTGCGATACACAGAAAATAGACAGTGACTCCATAGTTGGATCCTTTTATCTTGGAACTTTCTGCCAGTGATGGATCCCATTCATCTCCTGCCGCTGGTTTAGGGCCTTTTTATGTGGATTTTGTACAGTCCACAGAAGAGCTCCGGCCATATTGGATTCCGTCTGGCTCCTTGCTTGGCGAGTTGATTTGCCTTCATGTTGCCTCCAATGTCCGAATGGCACTGGCACCCACCAGAGTGTGATACGGTTGTCAGTTGTCAATTTCTTTCTCAAACTAGTTTGGAGTCGCAGGTACGGGCTACTAACGCCCTCAGTGCAGCTTAACTGTCTCTAAGAAGTCCTATTTTCCCCTTTCTTGCCCATTTCTAGGTTTCTGAGAGCACAGAAGTTTATGTCATAGATCTTTGCTTGAAAGATGGCGGCTTTTTTCCCTAGTAATTCCGAGATTCGGCAGCTTGATCTTCTTTCTGCTTTGAACCTTATCCATATGGAAGTTAACCTCTGGTCAAAGTTCACTCCCAGAAGGTATTTGACCTCTTTACTAAGATTCAGGCTGGTGCCCCCCACAGTAGGTGCCTTTATGTTGGGCTTCCTCCTGCTAAAAGGCACCACCACCGCTTTCAGGTGAATGAATGCTTAGGCACCACCTCTGTGAGATATTCAGAGCCTTTTGCAATTGCTTAGATACCAGTTTGACGTGTTTACCAGAGATTACTATGATCAGGTCATCTGCGCAAAGTAACCTTTTTGTGTTAGCATGGTTAGTAGGTCATCAACTACAAGTGACCATAACAAGGGCGATAGTACCCCCCTCCCCTTGAGAGCACCCTCTTTTGGTCATCACAGTGACTCCTCGCCTAGCCTCCACCAGGCGCCCTAAAAGGTTTAAAGGCAATTATAGGGCCAATTCTGTCCTCTCTTGTGTGAAGATTTTTGAGGCTGGAGTGAGGCTTTCTGTCTCTATCTGTTGAAGAGAAGCTTTTATTTCTTTGTGAGCCTGAGAAGTGAGTGCTAATGTTTCCCTTGCACTCACCGTGTATTTCCCATCGGGTTTCTCAAAATTCCCAATAGTTTTGGAGTTGTCTTTTTGTATGAGCTTTTGTAGGCGCGATGCTGTTGGTACCGAATTTATACTTTCACAGCGTCAAGTCCTTCTTTTGGATCTCCTTATCACGGAATTGTACTCGGCTAGGGCGCTTCTGTACTTTTCCCATGTTTCTTCGTTTGGCTTTGTTGAATAGACTGCTGACTGTTAGTAGCCCGATGATTTTCTTATTTCTCACCACCAGGGAACGTTCCTCGTTACCCTTTAGTTTTGTGGAGTAGTAGCGTTAAGTAGGAGTCTTTGTAGGTCATTTGAGGCTATTTCCAGTTTCCCTTTTGTGTCTATAGCTTTTGGGAGATCTCATCAATTTCAGACTCCTCATTGGAGCACCAGTTGTGAGACCTTGATTGTAATTGATCGTATGCATGGTGCCTTTCTCTCGAACCTTACAATATGCTTATGATCCGAGAGTGAGGTCTCGTCTGTTACATGCCACAATAAATTAGCGGAGTTGAGAGAGTAATATCTAACACCTCCTGCATAATTTTGTTGGCAAAGGTATGGACGTGGTTCTTGTATTACAACAATCGAACATCTTACACAGCACGTCGTAGGCCTCCTTGCTGTGCTGGGGGTTCGCCTGTAGGAAGACGATTGATCTCTTAGGCCCATCGGCTCCGTAGGCGGACGACTGACCGGTTGTTGGGGGTGGCGCTACTAGCCTTAGGCTTCCTCGCATCTTTAGGCTTGGTTGCCACTTGTCCAAACGTGAAGCGGGCCCTTAGGCCTTTCTCCTCCAGACGTATTAGCGAGAGTTGGTCCACTGACATTGTTAGATGAACAAGGGCACCTCCTGGTCTCTCTTCAGCACTCGTCATTCCTTATTGTTGAAGCCGATATTCTGCTTCTGCAACAACCCAAGGATACCTCCGTGCTCTCGTTGTTCCTGTCCGAAAGGTAGACGCTCGCAATAGTCGCCTTTGAAATCGACATCTGTTAGTGGCGCACCTTTCCGTGGCTTGATGCTTGGGACTACTCCTGTAAGCCATTCTGCGGAGGTCTCACCAGCAATCAGCATGACTATTTAGAAATTGGAGTAAAATTAGATTTGTAGAAAAGTTCGTAGTTGTCATTTTAAAGTTAATTAATCATATTTTTCTTCTGAGTATTTAAATTCAATAGATATTTGACGTCAAAATAACTTTTGGAAATCTTAGTTTCCCGTGAGTTGGAGATAAGTAGGACTTCTGTTGCAAAGATGGCCGACATTAAATAGCATTGCTGTGAGAACATGTTCCACAATGCTATTCGACAAAAAATGTAATACGTAAGTAGTCGGGAGACAGTCTAAGCTCGTACACTTGGGCGGTATCGCCAATCAAATTTGCTCTTGAGAAAAAAAACTCCTATTAGTTATGAGGTGTCCGTAAAGGCATTAATTAATTAAGTAAGAATATGTAGGGGTTATTCCGTGAATTTTTCTGAAGGCATTCAGGCCTGGGCTACCACTTTACCAGAGCAAGCAGTATGTAGACGAAAGAAAATTTTTCTGATAGATTCGTTTCTGGGGCACGGAAGTGTTAACCGTGAGTCTCGCAATATAGAAATAAGTGAAAAATAATTCGGTTTTAGACCACTCACGCATCGTATGTGTGGTTCAGATTAAGAGTTTTACGGCTTTGCCCAGGTGAAAGCTGACGTCTTTCGGCCATAATTAAAATCAAGTTGTGACTGCGGATATTTTTTTCAAAACGGAAATATTCAAGTGGATTCTGTGAGTTACAGTTAAATTAACTAACACACTGAAAGGAATTAATTCTAATGCGACAGTTCTTATTCATGCTAAAGAAAAATATGGTTGTATAAAGACAAAATGATAAAATAGACAGTTGGCTAGGCGCGATACCATCGCGTAACGTCGTATTTAGTCGAGGACAAGAGAATTAAACGCGCCAGTGGAGTATTTTACCCTGCAAAGGGATACTATTAAGTGCCGGTGTTGAATTACTTATGGTCCTTTGCACCGACAAATTTAAGCGGAACTTAGCTTAAGCGTAGCTTAAAATCCATGGCAATGATTATTGAAACAATGGTTGTCATGGATTTTAAGCTACGCTTAAGTGAACCACCGCTTAAATTTGTCGGTGCAAACGGCTATTAGTCGCGAAAGCAACAACCTGTTCCGTTAGTGCTTGTATAGTTTAGAAAATTTAAATCTTGAAAGAATAATGTATAAATTTGTGTAGTGAAAATTTTCCATTGAAAACCCCATTATCTATAAACTGTAGCGCTAATAAAAATTTTTCTTGCTTACATTCTATAAAATCGTCCGAAAAAAAATTCGCCGTGAAGCCAGGGAATCAACTCTTAACCTATCGAAGAAGTTTAATGGGGCAAAGTTCCAATCTGCTCTTCTTATACATGTTAAAATACAAAATCTAATAAAAGTTTAATTTAATTGGCCTTGGTGTTTGGGATGACAGTAGACTTAATCCCACTCGGTTGCCGACCCAATCACGAGTAACATTTTGTGCATTGCATTTGCAACGAAAACGGACAATCTATAGGAAGGTATCCGTTTTTGAAACAATTCGAACAATCCAAAGTTCGTGACACAAAATATGAATCCTGAAGAAACATTGGGCGTTGTACAGGTAGTAGAAGCCATCGAAGATGCAAAGGAAAAAGCTACCATAGTTAGACAGATTTGGAGATGTGATTTCTCACCCAAACATTTTTAGAAAGTATTTTCGAAGAACACCGGAGTTTGCCTGTGAGGTAATAGAGATAAATACACCGTTTGTGGGACTCCTGGTGACAACTGAGCGATATCATAGTCTAGCCCAAAGATGTTATATAATATAAGGATTGCTCGATCACTGAATTTTTTCGCCGCGTGTAGTGACGTCACTGGCGGACCCAGACGCACCGCATGCTTTGATTTTTAGATTTGTGCACCACTTTCATTTGTATTTTATATTATGTAGGATTCTAAGAGCTCCTTCCCACGATGCGTTTTTGAAACGCTGCGCAGAGTGGAAATTTTCTTCGAAAAGAAGATACGGTTATGCGGAAATCTCAGATGAGAAAGAACTGAAGTTTATAAGTCTCTTCTGTACAATTTCTGTTATAATTTTGGAGTTTGTCACACCGTGCTACAATGGTTTTTACCACACAATATGAAGTGTTTAGCCTAATACAGCTTCGCCTTCCTTCAACGGTCGAACTACAACCCCCACATATCAGTAATAACAATCTTAAACATAACAAACTTAGCTTTATATACAAAATATCAGTACACAAATATGTACGCTCTTTACTAAGGCACAAGTAAATCAACTCTCCTCAAAGCAGACACCATTTTTAAAAAAATGACGCCCCTTCTTGGTACGTGCGCTTTTGTTGCGTGAAGGCGCTTCTGAAAAGCGCTTCGTGCTACTTGTGACGTTGCAAATCGCACCTTGTGAAGGGGTCACGCTACAAGCCGCTTCAAAAAAACGGCTGGTAAGAAGGGGCTCTAATACGTCCAAATGGATGTTATATAGGTAGGTATTTAAATTAGAAACACTTGTCATTCATCGTCTACAAGTCTACAAATTCTCCTTCGGTTTTTCGCATACTCAAAATGTCGTGAACCCATTTTATCCTGCGTTTTTGGTTTTTTTACTCTTCATCATCCATGGAAATTGCAGCTAAATCAGTTTATTTCAACTTTGTCCATCTTAAAATAACGATTTCTCGACGTTCTCCTTGACACTGGCTAAAATGAGCGCCAGTTGAGTGTAAAATGTGAATACTACCCCAAATTGTTATTACAGTCCAATACTGCACGCCGCCGTCCAAGCATTTTTGTTGCAATATAGCGAACACATACACACAGTTATAAGTCGAATGTAAAGACGTTGACAACTTAGCAAATTATAACTGTCAATTCTGACAGCCAGGTCCGTTGGTGACGTCACATATGACTTAAACTCGGGCAACATTACAAGTATAGGGATCGAGCAATCCTTATATTATATAGCATCCTTGAGTCTAGCCCTCCTCTCAAACAAGTCTGAAAGTTCACTTTCTAAAACTTCCATTATCTTCCCTGATTCATTCACTCAAATGGAGGACAGAGCTGAAATCCTTTTTAGGTCCACAAAAATGTTAGTCTTCGTTTTTCCACTGGTTGTGGTACCGAGACATGTGGAACATCAATGAGGTAATGATCTGTAGGAAACCCAGGTCTCTCCGTGAGGACCCTCAGGTGTAGCAGTATCCCTATCTCCAGTTACTGTACTTTGAAGCATTAGATGACAATGTTTGTTTACCTCCTCGATCTCGTGATATATTATTACTTTCAATTTTACCTTGTTATCCTATTCATTTGGACGACGGCAATATCTCTATTGCAGTAATGACCATGGGTAGATAAACTCCTGCGTAAGTTATTGTTTTATTGGGCTTAAGATAATAATGATTAGTATTCTACTTAATTGTCGGTACATACGTAAAGCGATTGTATCACCTTGAGGTTTTTTATCTGAGTATATATTCCGTAATTGTTGCACCTAGAGTATGTTTTTCGGTTTGGCACTAACGTTAGCTTTCTACGCGGGCGGTGGTGAAGGGGCAAGCTTGGCTTGTGGTTAGTAACGTTTTCATTGGACGTTAATGACTCAGTGTTTTCAGAAACCCGAAATCAGGAAAACAATGCTTTGTTCTGGGAATCACAGGCTCTTGCTACAGTGATGGAACGTGTGAAGAATAAACAAAACACAAGTAAGTAACGTGAAAGTAAGTACTTGCCATTACCCAAATTTCCTTTTAGATACTGCGAAAAATGTAATCCTGTTCCTTGGAGACGGTATGTCAATTCCTACACTAACTGCATCCAGAATTCATCTGGGGCAAATATCCGGACATAGCGGAGAAGAGGCCCAGCTGTCCTTTGAAAAGTTCCCCTTCACCGGTCTGGCTAAGGTAAGCTGAACCACGAGCAATCCGGCCACATTTTTGCCTTTCAGACTTACTGCGTGGATGGACAGGTAGCCGACTCAGCCTGTACGGCCACAGCATTCCTATGCGGTATTAAAGCGAATGTGGCCACAATCGGAGTGACAGCTGACGTGAACCACAGAGATTGCGAAGCGGGTAGAAACGCAACGAATCACGTCAAGTCAATCGTCCATCTATCACAGATGGCTGGCAAACGCACAGGAATAGTTACCACAACTACGGTAACACACGCGACTCCTGCCGGTAATGGAAGTTTAATCTTGGTCTACTGCTAACTTTGGGCTTATAGGTGCATACGCGCACACTCCCAGCAGAGACTGGCAGTCGGACGCTAACGTGGTTGATGATGGAGAAAATCCAGAGCACTGCGTTGACATCGCAAGCCAGCTAATACACGGAGACACCGGCAAGAATCTGAACGTGATCTTCGGAGGAGGCAGGAAGAACTTCATCCCGAACAATATTAGGGATGACGAGGGAATGTTTGGCTCACGTCTTGATGGGCGCGACTTGATCAGCGAGTGGAAAGCAGCGGGTGCTGGACGCGAGTATGTTTATAACGTTAGCGGATTGAAGGCGATCAGGGACGACACCCATTTCGCGCTCGGGCTTTTTCATTCCGATCACATGGACTTCAACTTTGACAGGAACCCCACGCAGCAGCCGTCACTGGCGGAAATGACACGCAGGGCAATCGACATTTTGTCCAGGTCCGAAAGCGGCTTCTTTCTGTTTGTGGAAGGTGGACGCATCGATCACGCTCACCATCTGAATTTAGCCAGGAAGGCTTTGGATGAGACCCTTGAGTTTCATAAGGCGGTTGAGATCGCGGATGAAATGACCGATGAGCGCGAGACTCTTATCGTGGTTACGTCAGATCACGCCCATACAATGAGCTTTGGTGGGTATCCGGAAAGAGGGAGTGACATTTTGGGAATAGCGGGATACGGAAGCGATAACCTGCCGTACACCACCTTAACTTATGCGAGTGGAGCCGGCAAAAAAACGGATCCGCATGGAAATCGTATTGACATCACACGGCACAATTTCAGTAAGTTTTGGAAGTTTAGATCTTAGCTCACGATGCTCTTTCAGGTGACCCTAATTATGAATACCCCAGCTACATTCCCTTAAGTGCGGAAACTCATGGTGGAGACGATGTTGCGATCTTTGCAAGGGGACCATGGGCTCACCTCCTGTCGGGGGTTATCGAGCAAAATGTTATTCCTCACGTTATAAAGTTTGCGTCTTGTGTTGGAGAAGATAACGACACGTGCGCGGTTGCATTTGGAGGTGTAACCCACCTTGGTGCCCCACTGTCTCTAATTTTTCTCTTAGTCGTTCCCCTCCTTTACACAGGTTGCCAAATGTTTTGGTAAACTTACTTAGCTTTAAGTATTGTAATTTGGGATAGAGGGGCATCCTCGGACTTCCATCTGTTTGTGGTTTCCCTGGATCAATATAATGCACAATGCTAATATAATGTTACTATGGACAAATAAAACGCTATTCGATAATAGGAGCTTTAGTATTTACATTTAAGGTGGTTAAATATTTCTGGTCCTTCTCTGTTTTCTATTCGACTTCGATCAAAAGAAACAATAGGAACATTATGCCTGTAAATTTTACTGACAAAACAGGACTTCGAAACACGGGCTGACTGCCGGAAAAATGCGAATTTGAAATTTACACGCCACGGACTGTCAAATGACCCGAGACTGCCTCGCACATCGGCAGGAAAGCGTACCCTTATTGTCGGCATTGTTTCAACCTAGAGAGCAAACCCTTCCCCCGCCTCCTGCTTTACGTAGCAATATACATTACCTTAACCTTGAAAGGTCGGGGATTGAATCTTGCACCGTAAGACTTGAAGGTTAGAATTTCTCATTAGAACTTCAGTGAAGCTGCAGCTTCAATCTTCGGCTTACATTTTCTAATTAAAAATTGATGCAATTTCAATGAAAAGCCTTTGTAAGTTAAACTCAATACTGTAAATGTTTATATTTCATTAAAGTCTGTAATAAAATGTATAAATCTTTCACCGTGAAAAATAATTGGTATATCTTGACACAAGGTGTGTATCCATATCGAAACAATCTTTTGTATTTTCTTGCACAAACGCCAAAAATAATGACTTGAAATATTTTCGACTAACATGTTGAGCCGATATTTGTTAGTGTCAGTCAGATACCTTCTAACAAAACAAAGGTTATTAGACCGTATCTTTCAATTCGGCTGCAAAACAAGCGATACGCATCCGCGCGCGAAATTGTAATTCCGTCGAATTCGGCAGGATGAAAGTGCAAAATGCTTTTCCTTTCCGTGTTACAGTTTCCTGCATCGAATAATCCATTTATTTCCTTCTGTTATTGAAGTGAAACTAAACCTCAATATATTTAATACCTTTTTGTGGTTGAGGGCACGGGCAGACGGACTTACCTGTAGTTTTCGTGTCACGCCCAATTAGGCTTTCAATCGTTACAAAATAAATAAGCGACACGGAAACACAATCATTAAAACAAATTGGATTTGAATTTTAAATGGCGTTTGCTTTTAGATGTTCGTTTCGTGTCCTATGCAAATGTCTTTATTTATCGACGTCTGGAAAAGGGTTGGGAAATTACTTACTACTTTAAGCACCCTCATTGGGATAATGCCGCGGTTTTATCGAAATTATTTCAAGCTTACTATTGTTTCAGTGCTTATGACTTCCGTTGCTGGAGAAATACGGCTGTTTGTTTTCTTTAATCTGTTGTTTTATTCCATTTGTGATTTTAAAATATGATCTCAATGAGCTTTGAGCTTAAGTTACACGTGTCAATATTTTCTTCAATTTTATGAATTTCTTGTGGAAAAGCCTGCGTGAATCCATTTTATACATGTGTGTATTTTAACAATATTATGAGATCAACATTAATCCCTTCACTTTGATCTAAAATTGATGATGTAACCACATGATCTTAAAAAGTTCTTAAAGAAAACCGATAGTTGAAAAAAAAATAGACACTTAGGGCCAAAGTACACATACCACGCAACAAGCGATCGATTGACACAATTAATTACAGAAATCTTAATTAGCTAACTTAAAAACAACTTATTTGTTTAAGAAATGCTTCCTTCCGCAATAACTACTCCATAAACACAACATTTTGACTAACTCCCATATAAATTAAACTTTTTTAATGCGACTTAAACATTCACATTAAACCATGTAATATCCTAGAGTAACCACTAACGTCTACACTACTTTACAACTGGCAAGACGGACTGTCTCAAATACCGCCACAACTGCCAATCTCCGAAACAACAAGCGTCTGCTTCTGCCATTTAAAACATTCTTCGCTCTCTGAGTTTCAACTTCCATCCACTTCAATTTGCGCCTTGAAACTAAACATCGAAGTTTCCTTATCGGCGAAACCTGCTTATCTTGAAACTAATTAGCTTAAGCCAGTGATAACAAATTTCTTATCGCAACGACCGGATTTAAATGAGATAACTGTAACCATGTTACGCAAATATTTCCTTATCTTCCTGAATGAGCTATAAAAGAAAAGTAATTAAAGAAAGACTGGGGCACAATAAAAACAAAAATTGGAGTGATACACTCGGAAAGTGGGTAACTTTCTCTTTCGAAATAGAGTTTTCTATTGATGGAAACGCCATCTTTATTTCACAGCCGCGTATGAACTCATGTGAGCGATTTAATTTAAGCTGTTAATTCGCGTGGTTATTTTTGAGTGCGACTAATACAGCCTTCTTGAAGTCAAGGACGGTTTCCCTTTTTCTATGACTTGAGCTCCAAGACGACTTGAAAATTCACGGTCATTTTAACGTTGGTTCTTTTCCTTTTTTGTGAACCCGAGCTTATAGCACGTCGCAATCGGCGGCAACTTGTATATGATGTCGGCCAAATGAGCGGACTCGAGTGCCACCAAGGGTTGTGGCCCTCCAAATCGGTCGGAAAATGTACGCAAGTATATCAAAAAATTCCAAAAGGATCCCCCGAAATCTTGTTGTTACCTTATATACTCCCTAAAATACAGAGAGGAACGTCGGTAATTCCAGCCAACCGATGTATTGGGTTGATACTGACCAAAGGTTAAAACTTCTTTAATTCATTACTTGAGATCATCCCAAAAATCTGTAATTGGTCTTAAAATTCAAATTAATTGAGAGCGCTTCGTTTGAGACCACTCGTGTTCTAGTCGGATGCTGTTTACTGCAACTTATTTAAAAGGGGTTAATTATGTTTGACTAAATGGGCGAGATGAAATTTTTGGAGCGGCAGTGTTGGTAACGAAGGGCTTCGAATCGCATCCAGATACCGGGTGTTCAGCAAAGATGGTGGATACATAAATACGGTGTGGTCATAAATTCCGGTATGGAAAACGAGTGCTTCGTTGGACTGTTGGTTTTCAATACGTCTTTGTTTCTTTAATTGTCCCTGCTTGTTGGGTAAAATTGTATCTGTTTTAATGGGGATGTAAAATTACAGTTCTTAGCTTATCATAAAGTAAAGCTACCATGGAAAATGGTGCCCGCGTAGTTTTTTTTAAATGTTCAATCCGTCCGGGATTGGTAGTACAAAAAACACTAACCAATGAAAAATTAGACATCGTAAGGAAGTACGGATTATCCAAAGCCGTAAATTAGTTGAGGAACTGAGGAACTCATTAATTTCGTCCGTCGAAATCCAACTGGACACTTTGAACACATTTTACATTGAAGTTTGTTATTCTATAACATACAGTGTGTCCCAGGTGGAACGCACCATAGGCAAATTTGAAATTAGCGTTTAACATACTACTCCAATCTCTTTCTAGTACAAGGCAACTGCAATAACGTACTTTGAACGCTAAACTTTAAATACATATCAAAGGCCTCCTGGATCCTTCCCAAAGGAATACATTAATTCTATGTCCCTATAGTGCAAATTTATTTTATTAGACCGGCTTCGTGTTTGATTTTTACATAATTAACTAAGATTCGGTAGTTTTTATCCTTTGCTCGACGATGTAGACTTAATTTAATGTTAAATTTCGAACTACCCCTTATAATAACATAAAGGTTTTTTTTTTGACGTGCTAGTAAAACATGGGCACCTTCCCCCGCCACTTTTTGTGACGTCACAACCTTGGGCTATCTCCAGGTCATGACTTGGGGATTCCCACGGTCATGAAAATAGGATTATCCCAAGGTCATGACCCTGGTATTTCCCAAGGACATTGTCTCCGGATTTAATAAGGTCATGGCGCTGTGTTTTTTTCAAGCGTGAAACTTGAAAAAAGTTACGATTTTCAAAAATGAACTATAGGAGAACGATATATGTAAGTACAGTTTTTGGTTGGCCTGCTTGCTTGCTTGTTGTTTCCTCTTTTCTGTAAAATTTTTGCAATACATAATTTGTCATTTTTTAAGGATAGCATAAGTTTTTTGCAATACTGCATTTTTCTCTCGTCACAAAAGAATTTACTTATGACACGCTTTGGTTTTGCTTTGTACGCACTACGCATTCATCTCACTGAAGGCCCCGGCCTTGGGGCCAAGTCCAAATCTCAACGCTATGACTTTATCCCAGATTCCAAGACCATAACATTGATCCAGCATCTAGGACCAGTACCAAATCCCATAGTCATGACCTTATGCAGTCCCGGGGCAATGATCTTGTGAAATTTCAGGGAAATGACCGTGGAAAAATCCAAATTAATGATGCCACAAAAAAGTGGTGGGGCCAGGTCTTCGTGTTCAACTCGTGCTAAGAGCGAAGAGCGGGTACGTTCTACATTAATTTCATGGTACTCTAATGAAAGGTCTCATCCAAATGCATTGGTTTGTACAAACTTATAACACGCCCACCCGACTCAACAAAAGGAAACGTTTTCTATCAAATACCACCCTTCTTTCTGACCCTTTATCAAAAGAGGGAGTTTAGGGAGAACCGAGGGGAGAATTGGTTTTCTCCTTCACGGTACTCTAATGAAAGATCTTAATGAAAGGAATTCATTTCTACTAACCATAGTCCTCTTCCTCGACTCGATTGATTGATCGAATATCTCGAAAACGGTTTGTCGCAGGATAGTACTCACCAAGGCAAAATAAATCGTCTTGACGTGACATACCTATTGGTGAAGTTGAAGCGAGTATCTTGAAAATGAAGTGTCGGAAGAGGGTACTCATAAAGGGCAAGTGGAACGTCAGGATGAGACTTATCTACTGGTGATGTCAAAACTTTCAGTGCAAATATCTGCAGAACGAAGTGTCGGAGGAGGGCGCTCTCAAAGGGCGGAAAGATCGTCTCAACCAGACCCATCTATTGGGAATGTAAATACTTCATTGTGAAAATTGAGAAAGTGTTGGAGGAAGGTACCCACAAAGGGAAAACGCAATATTTCAGAGAATTTATCTATGAACTTGATTCTTCTTGCATTATAAAGCGTAGATTTTGAATGTATCCCAGGCGGCCTTTAAATGTTTATGGGCAAAGATGCCCTTCCTCATTACTCATCTACTAAGAAAGTCAACATTGATAAATATAGCAATCTACTACCTTATAACGCAACCATTTAATTACCTTGCGTACTTGAAAGAGGATCGTATCACGTATGTATAATTACGAATTTAAACCCTTGGGAAATTGCACAAATTAAAATTTTAATTCATTTTTTGCTTCCTGATGGTCATTAACTTTGTTTTAGTTTCTCTACACTTTACGGAACACTATTAGACAATTTCAGGGAAAATTCTGGAATGGAGCGACATCTGTGCAAATGGTCTATGTTGCAAATTGAGAATCTGCAAAGGCTTCCGTATAGATCACTATGAATAATCAAAATCTTTAATACATCTAACTATTTTTGATATACGTAGAAAAATTACAACACTACATAACGCAACTTTGTGTAACAATATTAACATGAACAACAGCTTTTCAGTTAAAGTCGGTGAAAAATTTTACAGCCCCCTGCTCGCTTTCTCTCGGTTCGTTTTCACTTTCCGCCCTTATCCCGAAGAAATCTTGTCGCTTCGTTTTTCTTCCGATAGAGGGATCGCGTTTGTAATTGCCGCCATGTTTCGCTGCGTCGCCTCTCTCCACCAGCGAAAGGGTTCTGCCGTCGATAAACTCAACATCCCCATTGAGCAGATCGCGACGCTGTCTGCCTTTGGTAATCGCAGGGACCTGTTCGGTTTCCGCGTAGTTCGCGTACTCTTCCTCCTTTTGACTTTCCTCACCGTCGCCGTCATGATGATCGTGACCCGCATGATTATAATCCCAATAATGTTCGCCGTATCCTCCGTGCTTATCACCCCATCTCACCTGAAAATTAAAGTCGATAGTTAGGGATTACGTAGCACGAAATTTATTGTTGGCATTTTGTTGGATATGGGAAGGATGTTCCGCCGTAACTTTTTTTACGCGCTCGTAAAGTTTATTGATTTATGTTTGTATTTTTACGAGTTTCACTTAGAAAAACGTAAGGGTAGCGAAAAGTTTGGACGTCCAATAAAATTTAACGCGTGTTGCGTGGAGGCGCCGCAAGCGCGTCAACTTCCAAAATTTAATTAAAATTCTTTGGCTTAATGAAGTTAAATGTTAAAGGCAGCCTAAAGCGATTAAAGAATGTGAGTCATATTTACTTTTGTTTTAAATTCTCCTGCGTGCGGATGGGCTTTTTCGTGTCGTTCAATAAAGTGATGGTCATTCCCGCGTTTCTCTCCGAATTCATAGTGATCTTTGGCGGGAACGTGTGCGTATCTGTTAGTAAAGGAAAATTGATTAGTTAGATTTAAGACAGCAGTTACACCCCCGATTATTAAGTCTTAACATTAGCACCTTGCCCTGACGACTTCGGTCGTTTAGATTTATTTTTTCGAACCGCTGCTCCCACTCGTCATCGTCCTCTCGTACGTGCCCAAATTCGATTTCGTCAGGAACTAACTGGGCCATGTAGATGTCTCTGTATACGTAAATTAAGACTTATCTACTCGTTTGGCACAAATAATTAGTGTAAGTAATTAGCCCTTACTGGTAGTATTTACTGCCCGCGTGCACCGATTCTGCAAATCCAGTTTCGGAGGGTATCCGGTCTTCTTCTTCGGCCGCCACTTCCGTGTTCACTTGACGCTTGTCTTTAATTTCTGCCCCATAGCCAACGATTAGCACCGCGAGAAATAAGAGCACCTGAAATTGTAAGCAGTTAATTGTTAAACCGATGATGGATTGAGCAATTTACCTGGACATATTCCCTACTGTTCCTCATTGTAGGCTGTTGACAATGGTAATGTGATGTAACTTCACCTTATATATACCATGCGGAGACATTTGTGTGTTGTTGTCACAGTTCCACCATTCTACTAGCACGCCGACTTTCTTGCTCTTTCTTCTAGAACTTTGATTTCACTAAAAACCGTTCGTGATTATCGGAGTGTGATTTTTGTCATTTCTTCACAATTATGTTTATACGGACGAGTGCACTTCTAGAATGTTTCCATTTTTTCGGTGTTAATTTTTAATAGCCACTTTCTCTCGATGCTAATAGCGAAGTGTGCTTGAATGGGGAGTAGTAATTAACTCACATTAATCAATTACTTCGTATAGGTGTTGCATCAGCGATGTCCTAAATATTCAATAACGTAGCAAATGCGTACGAGATTGCAATAGTAATAGCGACCTACCTTATGCGTTATGTTGTCATTGAAGGAAGTAATGGCGTGTACATTCCGTTAGAAGCGCCGGTTGAATCCTTCTGGGGGCTGCCAAACAATCCGAAGCAATTGCTTAAAAAAAATCTAAACAAAAAAGCATGCAACTTAGATGCAAAAGTTTTTCCTACATTTAGGCGATTTGAGGTTTGACAGGAGAGAGTTTTCCAGGAGGAATTGTTTCGGTCACGTAATAGACATTAGAAAGCAGTAATTATTGTATTGTTACAATTCATATACAGATGAGTTCTCATTCTGATGCGTGTATCCATAATGTCTTAAGTGCATGTAAGATAGACAATTTTGCTGTAGTGTCCGTTTCCCCAAGTGCCTTTTGGGACGGGAACGGGGAATCCAAGTAAAAGAAGAATATTTCGGATCCGGCTAATTTTAAATGATATTCGGGGTGGGTATGGTATTCTGACGGATTCCACCATTAAAACTCCGTCCATATCGAGAGGTTATATCACGAGGTCAAAAAAATCCAGGCAATATACCTAAATTTAAGTAAAGTTAAACTGGATTACTGAAAAATGAATTACAAATGATTAACAACAAAGTGATAAGGTAACTGTATCACTTCTTCCGCAACTTTACTTTAACAATTGTTTAATTCACATGTACAGTCGCAGTGTGGCAGCCGCTTCTCGTAATCTCTCCTTGAGCTCTTCTAAAACACGTGCAAAAGGCGAGATCTTTAATGTGTCCCCAAAGTCAAAAATCACACGGAATGATATCCTGTGATCGGGGAGGCCATTTCATGAAACATCTGTCATCTTCCGTAGCACGTCCGACCCACCACTGAGACAGCTCCGTGTTCAGGTACGCACGATCTTATATTTAAAAAAAATCTTCCAAAGGACATGCATACAGTGCTATTAATTAAAAAGTAGACATAGGGTTTCTCCCTATGTCTACTTTTAAATGAGAAAATCTGAATCTGAAGGGCGCCTAATTTTATGCAACCTAATAAAGATATGGCTGGCACAATAATTAATTTTAATATTCTTGCTTTGGGTTTCGTATTTTTATTTTCGTTCGTGTGCAATGTATTCAACTGAAGAAGAAGTTGAAATTGTCAATTGGGATAGTGCCGCAAACAGTTTAAGGAGCGTAAAAGATTTTGTATTGTGGTAAGCTAAAACAACAATATTAAAGCTAATTAATATGACAGCCAGATGTTTATTTGTTTTAAAAAGTTATTTTAGATGCACAAAATTAGGTGCTCTTCAGAAGGATTTTGTCTTTTAAAAGCAGACATGGGAAAAAACACACGTAAGTCCCTATGTCTACTTCGTAATAAATACTGTATATCTGATCAATTGTTAGGTCGTGTGCAATAATAGTTATTTGTGTACCAAGGCCGTAAAAGTGATCTTTTTTGGCCGAAGCTGCTGTTTGTGGCCGAGGCGATAGCCGAGGCCGCAATTCAGATGAGGCCTAACAAATCACTTTTGGCCAAGGTGCACACAACATTTTTTAGGCGATCATCAAAAAAGAATTCAAAAATTTGCTCATAAACATATTTTTTCTGAAAATCATAGTTATCTTAGACAATTAAAAACAAAGCATTTCCTGTCATATGTAATAAATTATAATTAGCATCTTTGCGTGTGTTTTGTGCGTATCAAAATGGGTGATAGCGACAGTTCAGATACCCCAAATGAAATTTTGGAAGCTGCAAGCGTTGCGACCCTAAGTTATATACGATATAAGAGCAGGCGTTTGAGAGTAAAAGTACAATCGCAACTTCCTCCGTTGCACAAGATTTTAATAATGTCAAATGCAATAGGTCCTTCGTAACTGTGGCTTCCAAGACCTTATAGTTAACATGCTGTACAATTATTAGAAACCTGATTACCTACTTTGATGGCAGGTATAGGTAGCTACTTGTGTTCTCGGTTAATTGCTGGTGATTCTTCGCATAATAATGCAAGCCATAACATCTTCCTCATGTTTTGGTTCTACACTTCAAAAAGGTCTGCAAGCAGCAAAGATTGAAACGTCAAACTATAATTTTAAATGTGAACGTTGTGATTATGCAAAATAGTGTGAAACATTCCTACAAGTCCGAAAATGAAAAAAACGCACGTGGATGGCCCAATCCTTGATGGGGCTAGACCAGATAGACGCTTTGTATTAAACAGATTACTGTTTCTCAAACATCAGTTTCAAATAAGTACAGTTTGACAGATGTGTACAATAAAGTAAAGTTTGACAGAAGCGTACAATAAAGTTAAACTTTATGGCCGCAAAAGCGTCCACAAAATCAACGTTTTTGTGATGATAGCCTAAAAATAAGTTTATGGTATTCTGAATCGTAAACAGCTTTGTATTAATCTGTGATTCTATGCATAAAGACACTCTTTACGGGCTAGCCCGTTATTTTTTTTACGGGATAAGTTATAATGGGCTGTTTAGCAACAATACATATTTATTAAAGATATGCAAAGGCAGAAGGCAACAAATAAGAAAAATTAAGAACAATCATTATGTTTACACATATGCACTTCAATCGTGCAGTTAGAATTCCCACTAATCATTAGTCCAGCAGTTGAAGACGATGCAACAGCCCCATTTGGCGTTGAGTGGATATCGCTAGGAACCGCCAGGGGTATCATTGCTGCAACTGCCATTTTGCTCTTCACTGACGCTTCAATGTATCCCTCTGCCACTCTTGAGGACTTCCAGCCACCAATTTGTTTTACTGGCAGAAGATTTCCAGCAGATTCCGCAACCATACTAGCACCACTTCGTCTTAAACAGTGCCCAGTATACTTTTCAGGGTGATCCAGACCAAGGAATTCTGCTACTTTTCGCGGTACACCACCAATGGTATGCATACCAGCCGGCTGAGCAACGCACTTTCCTTTTCTGTATCCCAAAAAAAAGCGTCTCGTTCCAACATCAAGAGGACGTAATTTAGCATATTTTTTATAAATCTCATAAGGATTCAAAGATCCATTTGCATCAGGAATAATAAACGATCTAGAAGTGTGAGTCTTCGTATCTTGCAACTTTACTAGAGCGTACTTCTCATGGTCCTCAATATCATCCACAATTAGCTTAAGTAATTCATCTCGGCGACAAGCCCCATACAGTCCAAAGATCAAGACAACTTTGCAGAGCAAAAAATCATCTGAAGCTTCTAAAATAAATTTGCGGGTGTCCTCAACAGACAAAATCTTAGATTTCTTCGGCACGTAATTAACATTTTGAGCTTTCATGAACGCGATAACCTTTCCAAATCTATAAAACCAATTAAATTAGGTAGATACAGCAAATGCGGTGATTATTGTTCTCGCAACAAACCTAGATATATCAACATTGCCATTAACTATGAGAGCTTTCTTCAGCATTGAAAATTTAGTCCATAGACTTGATGCCTTGAAGACTTTTGATAAACCATCAGAAACGTACGCCAACACAACGGTCTCGTTCAGTACCATTTCGCCGACTCTCTTTGCTCTCCATTCGAGTTCCTTTTCGTACCGGTTTCGGGATTTCTCAGGCATTAATTTTCCACTAGCTTCTTCCGCTTCTTGGATTATTTCGTCTGGAAGATCCATTTTCTGTCAGATTCAAGAAAAAAAGATGTTCACGGACTTTATGTACACGGTATATACTAAAATAGTTTACAATAAATGAAACTGCTGGTTGGATTCCTCGCTGTTTCTAGTTTTATGGATGCAGATAAAATGTATTGCAGTACTAATACAACACATGTTCTGTGGTCCACCTAATCTCCGCACCGTGTACTGTGTTCAAAAATAGTTAAGGTCTAAGGGACATCACCCTTAGAAATATGGCTTACTTGGATTATGCGAAAAACAAACCCGAGAACAAACCTTTCAAAATAAAATAAACCTTTCCAGGGGATAACAGGTAGGTAAATGTAGTGATTACCCACAATTTACGATAATCCTTGTATTGATCGTTTTCACACAATAATAACAAATACGTACAAAAGTTGCACGTACAACGTACAGAGATTAGGTAATGAATTCCCAGAAGCGTTCCTAAAGACTTCTATAGGAAGACGAAATGGTGATAGGGAATTCTTCATTTATGCCATTTGACCAAAAACACTTTATAATAAATTTTATTTTTCATTTGCCTATTATATGTCAATTATATCTGTCATATGTGATATATACAGCAGTCTATTACGCCCAAGGGCATAATGAGAAGAAGAGATATTGAAAATGCATTCTTTGGAACGATGAAAAATAAAATGTTGTATGCACCTCAGGCATTACTCAATATTTAACCCTCGGGCGACTTACAATCCCTCGGGCCGGAGGCCCTCGGGCTCTGTCGCCCTTGGCATAAATATTGCCTTAATGCCCTTGATGCATAAATAACTATAATGACATGTACGTGAAATTTTCTGCATCTCTTCCGCTTTTTCTATTATTTTCTTAACCCACTTTTCTCCTCTTACCCCATCGTACAGTATTTCTTTTCTGCTACCCCCTGGTTTTCTACTTCTTTACATTACGTACCTTCCGCCTTCTCTCCACAAACTCTGCATTTACTTTCCTCTTCTTGCCACTTCTTCTTTCCCCACCACTAGTTTTTGCATCTATACCTCTCAACAGCTTAAGCTCCCCCTCCCTTAGATATCTGCTTCCTCGTGAGATCCCGACGTTCTCTATCTATGTTGCTGCACAAAGTAAGTTCGTCTTCCATGGTTTCCCTTATTTCTCTCCACCTTTCGATCTCTGCCCATCCGTATCCCTTTCTCTCATTATACTTTTTTCTTTATTGTCCCAATTTTCCTTTATGTTTATCCCGAGGTTTATCCAATGTTTGATATTCTCTCACCAATTCCCCTTCTTTTTCTATCCTTTCCTCGAATCTGACAGCTCTGTGTTCCCACACTATCCTTATCTTCTCCTTCCTCCTCTAATATGTAATTTGATGGCTTTCAGTTTATTCCCGGTACACAATACCTTCCTTGTATTCCTTCCATCCCTAAATCCCCGTTGTATACATCACCACCTCTCGTACCATTCTATCTATCTATTCACAGGGAAGCCGGAACGGGCAGCACTTAGGCCACGAACTTATAAATTAAGATGTACTGCTGATCAAACAGTTGCATAGAGGTAGTAATGGCCCTAGCATGGGCGCGGCCATGATGTGCACGTTTTATTTATTTATTTAGAAAACGTGAGGTTAATGCATGTTTATTAGTTGATTTGAATTTCGCGCCAAGTGAGTGCACATCATGGCTGCCCCCATGTAGGTGTCATTTGTCAATTTAGCAATAGCAGTCCATCTTAATTTATAAGTTCATGACTTAGGCACACCAAAGGCCCTCTTTCCTTCGCAACTGGATTCAGAGCCCGTTCCTCTCAACGAAGGATAAGACCCTTTTTAGTCTACGTTGATTCACGCGCTTCCAGATAGCTCTCTCCAGGGAGTTGATGTCTGTCTCTGATCAAAGCGTCACAGTGACAGACCACATGCTCGGTAGTTTCATCTGCCTCGCCACGGAACCTTCACGTGAGCTCCTCCATGACCCTATTGTTATGCAGGTGATAGTTCACCATCCATTGCACTATAAGGGCACCGGTGTTCTTCCTAATTTGGATTCTATTCAGTTTTAGAAGCTTAGAAGACATCGATTTGCCAAGGACCTTGTTAAAAAGGCCCTGTCTGTCTTTTTGCCCTTTCCGGATCCCAAATATTTCATTGACCTGGGCAAACCCAGTTGACATTCTCGAAAAGAGAGCCCATCAAGGCCAGCCCTCTATTTCTTATTCCGTTTTTGAATTTCATCCCCCCCCCCGCGTCTCAACGCCTTAATTCTGTTAATTTTCTTTCCTCCCTCTACTTCCTTTCCATTGCCATTTTCCTTCCTCCCCCTTCCCAAATCATCTTTGATTTTTCGATCCCATTTCTTTCCCAGTATCACTCCATCCTACCCAACATTTTCATCATCTCCTTATATCTGTTGCTATTATTACTGGCTCGTCCTCATATGCCACGGACATTGTCTTCCTTCTTCCAATTACGATTTCTCCACTTTGGAGCTGTCTTATTTAATTTAGTGTCTCCCTTCATACGCCTTCCCTCCTATCCTTATCGTACTTCTTGTTTGCATATAAGTCTTGAAATCCATAAAAAACGCTATAACTTTTCGGCACTTTTTACAACCCCCACGTTAGTAAGGGAGGCATTGCATGGTTGTAAAAAAATATCCCCCACTTTATTGACGGAAATATACGCTTTGAAACACCAGGAATCGAAATCAAACAAAATCTTGATAATTTGGATCGGTGTGTCGGTCTGTCAGCCTGTCGGTATGTCTATCTGTACTTTCATTTCTAGTTAAATGGCTGAATCGATTGGAACCAAATTTGGTACAGATATTTTTAGACAGAAAAGGAAGGAGTTGAATCGAAGATGATCAGATGCGCGGGTAGTATAAGGGCTAGCCACGAATTTTTTTCCAATTATTTTTGTGTAATGCATATCGAGGCATATGTACTGTACATGCGCCTTTGACATGACGTAGAGTCTCACATGAGCTTGTACGGTTATATATTTCGTATTACATTTAAACATCAAGCTATAAATAAAATCATACATTCTCCTTTCCTTATCTTATTTACTAGTTTTCTCCACGCCCGCTTGATACTATCTGTGACGAAAATTGTATCCCTCCCTTCCGCTTTCCCTTCTCTTTAATTGCTACTCAATTTCTCGCCACCTACCATCCCCTCTATTCCATCTACTTCTGTCGCCTCCTCTTTCTCCTTATTTCTCTGTAGCACCTTCATAAAGTGTTGCTTCCTAGTTTGCTTCCAATCATTTATTTGTATTTTCTCTCACTTACAATGTTTTTATCTTTTCTTCTGTTTATCAGCTTCCAGAATTCCTTCTCTGTTTTTGTATTGCCCTAATTTCTCCTTTGTATTCTTTGTTCCTTCATTTATTTTTTCTCCTTTTCTTTCATTCTCCATCATTGTTCTATACCTGTTTCTATCTTCTGTGCACTCTCTGTCCCACCACTGCATTCTTTATCCCCTCCTACCACGTTGTATCCATGCTATTGCCTATGTAGCACCCTCCCTCATACTTTCCCCCTCTACTAATTCCCATCGGTTGGTGACCCGATTCTTTTCTTGTCACACATTAAATTCTTTTATTCCTTGCAATATTTTTTCGTTAAGCGAAAATGAGCATTAAAGCTGCAAGGCCGTGCAGTTTACTTGACCCAAAATTTTATGTAACAATGGGCATTACTGGGCCACCGAATTTGGAAATTTTAATCCTGCCAATTAAGTGAGTAGAATTAAATGTAGTTAATTAGTTGTGTTGCGGCAAACTGAGAAATCCGTGTTCCATTTATACATTTTTGAAATCTATAAAAAGCTACACAATGGTTAAGGGGAGGAGATCTATTTCAATATAATCATGGTACCGTACCACTGAATTCAAAGGTAAGCGCTTGATATTTTTATTCCGTGAAGTATAAAAAGTGGGGTTGTTTTCCTGCACCCCGTTTCTCCGTAGATACCGCTAATTAACTTGTGATTCCGTTCCTACTTTGTGAACGTGCTTCTATTTCCGTGTTTCCGTGTGCCGTAATTTTTTTTAGATATTCACCAGCGACCGCCGCCATTTGCCCACGTGATCTCTGGAGTTTTACGTTTCTGCGTCTGAGTACCCGTGGATTCCGAATTTCTGTTCTGAAACCGCCGACTTTGACCAGGTGCAAGGGTTGAAGGGTTAAAACCTTCTGGTGGCGCTCGAGATTCGCGGAACATCCCGCCGACGATGTTTGCTCCCCTTTTTACTCCCTCTAATTTTTGAATGCTACGGATGTCTTTCAAACTTTATATTTGAAATTCTCTTTCAAAATTTTAGCTTGAAATCCTCTTTCAAAATTTTAGCTTGAAATTGTTTCCTGAAGAACCAGCGCCAGAGAATGGCGGCAACGGCGACGGCAAGACGTGACAACCAGACATTCGCGCCGACAACGTTCACGAGGAAGTCAACGAAAACGTCGTCGGAGCTCCGGGTGTGCCCAAAATCGCGAGAAGCAATTAACCAAGTCAGGGGATGAGATTGTCAAAACAGAGTTCATTCTTTTTCAACCCAAATCTTCTTCAACGGCTATTTAGTTGATTTGAAATGAGATGGCATATTCGGTAAGCAGATGGTATGGTTTTATAATGAAGTAAATTATCTCGCAAAAGATGATCGCAAGCTTTATCTACTCGAAAGATAAGATAATTTTGTTCTAAACAATGATTGAGGGCGTACTTTGTCATACATCTTCTGTATATTCGCATTTATAGTGTAATGAAGGACAGAATTAAGATCTTATGGAGATAATTTCCAATATCGTCATTTTCCGAAGACAAATCTATGCAATATGGTGTGAATTCTCAGTGATGAATGTCATGTCAGCGAAGTAGATAAAATTTCCATCATTTAGTTGTAATAGAAATTGGCGCCAGGAGGCGATAATTTCCAAGGTCCATAAAAGCACTTCAGCTTGTGGATTTTATGATTATGTATAAGTTTGACCCGTTTAAAGTTTACAATTATTCATGATACCCTCCTGCATAATTTCAGGAAATTTACTTACAAATACACGAGGTCGGTAATGCCTATAGGTACGCATTCCATTAAATTGTGTAAAAAGAGACGAACCGACTGTTTGATCTATAATCTTTATTACTTTTACATTGGCTAAACAAATTCGATTCCTTCGTCGACGAAAACTGAGGTACACAAAATGAAATTGTATCTGCTGATTGCCCTCAACGTTGGGTTTATGGTTGAAGGTGCAATAGAGACAGCCTACAAGGATACTCAAGGTTATTATTTATTATTATTATTTAGAGGTATAATGCTGATTACAGATCATTATTGGAGGGAGTACACCGGCCTAATTCCTCACGACGCATTTATTGCCGGGACAAACAGGCAGGGACTGCCAATCTACATTGGCCAGACGTTTTTCAAAGATGCTGGCTTGTTACCCACGACCATTGATCCTAACTCCTCGACAATAGAGGCGACCGCATGGGGAAAAGTCTTGACAACTGATAAAAACGTAAAGGTGCGTGAGAATTGACTACGTAACTTTTTACCGAAATAAGAGCATCGTTTCCCAAAATTTCAGATACTCTGTTCTCAAAATCCGGGCAATTACAGCTGGGTACCGACCAAGATTGAAAATATGCACTTATTGACCCAGTGTAATCTCGTAGTGGGAGGCACAGAATCGGAAACGACGCTGTACGTAGGAAGAGTGATTCACGAGTTGGAAATGAAAGTTGGGAAGGTTTTTCCTAATTTTTCCGATTATAAAGGATTAGGAATTCCTCACAACGGAGGACAAACGAAGTATAACACTTTCGAGGTTCTTGCTTATAACTGCCTCCATTTCAACAAGTGTTTAGTCTGAATTTGCAGAAAGATATTGCTATCATTCCAAACTTCATTAGGTAGAGTACCACGCATTAGTAATACTGGTGGTAGCACTAATGCTTTCCATATAATTTTTATGGTCTAATGTAAACAAAATGTCAGAGTGCCTATGACAACTTTTATTCTCAAGTTTAGTAATAGTTTTAGTGCACATAAATAAAAACGTTTCTTTGCGACTATTAAATAATGCACTGATTCTTGTTGAATATTAAATTGAATACCAGCATAAATTTTTCACGACGTGAGTTCTTACAGTCTCGATTAGCCAATCACATGCCTTAATTTTTAAAAGTTCACGGTGATATGAAAAATTCGCGTTGCTTTGGAAATAACTAACTGAGCTTATCTAAAGGGGGCCATACATTGTTAAACAAATTGCGCAACCAAGTGATGCGCAACGTTGCGTTGTACAACTGCATTATCCATACACTTGGTGAAATTTTGTTCAAATTTTAGTTTATAAAGACACAACTTAAATTTATTTTCACAATGATATTGTACATCCTGTATACAAAATATCATCAACAAAGTCACAGCCGTCTATAATTACAAGCCATGCTGAAAAGTTTGGCAACGTTGTCCGAAAGTCAATCGGTGGGCCGATATAAGTTTTAATGGAGTCTTGTTGCTCTTGAAAAATTGCATTTTTCCTCTTTCCTGTGTTTCGCCTTGGTGGTTTAAATACAGAAAAAAGATACTTAGGCAGCTTATAATTGTACATATATTTTATTTATTTACAAAGATGGATAATAACATTTTTATTTGACTTTAAAATTCTGAACGCTGTAAATTGGTAACTGCATCATAATGGGTTTTCCATCGAGATCTCCGAAATTGGTGAACTTCTGTCGAAAGAGGTCGAGGTGAAGCACACGCTTGAGCACTTAATTTCGGCAAAAGCACAGTAAATCGCTGTGCATCAGCGAGGTTTTATCAACGACCAGGTGCGATCCGGAATGGCAAATTTTAAGCCAGTCGCTACTCCAGTGGGTCTACGTACGAAGCTTTTAAAGAGGGGAACCCCGTAGACTTCAAATTCCCGTACCGTGAACTTCTGGGAATAAGTCGAAAGGTTCCTTCAAAAAATCGACTTGACATGTCGGTGCTAGAATACCTGAAATACAAACTAATTGTATTTTTTCACGATAAACACTTACCGTACTTACGTAGCACGTGGTGTGTAGGTCATATTTGAGCTTGTATAGGTACTTTGAACAAATACAAGTGCTTGTAAAGGGTCCAGTAATGAGTAGCCTGCTTTAGAGGTTATGACAACAAATCGATATATTTCGTTTAGCAACTTATCGGAATAATAATTTCTGTTCATTCCATACGGGGTAACACAAATTGTCACAATCTCGCTCTGTTAAAACGGGTAAATAGGAATATTACACCCAAAACACTTATAAAATACACCCGAAATCTGCCAAGTTGAATTAGGAAATCGGCCTACCATGCAGTGTTGCCATAATTCTCAGCACGGCTTGTAATTATAGACGGCTGTGACAAAGTTATGTTGGTTTATTGTATTCTATGGTAATCACTGTTAGATGTAGGCTGTAATGTAGATCAAGATGGCGTCGATCAAGGTGCGGATGAATTGCGTTATAATATTTCGACTGCTAGCTGCCACTTTAACAGTTGGAATGGTTTGCCAGGGATTTCAGTAAAATCTTAATTAACATTATAATATAAGAGTTTCATTTCGTTACCCTCCTTGGCTTGGAATCGCCCTGGTTTCCATAACCTCATCTACAGAGCGACTCTTCTTGATAACCGAAGTCTCTTTCCGCCAATTCTTATTGCGACTCTGCTGCGATTTTTTTTGTTTCCAGGTTAATACCGGCGTTTCTGTTGTAACGTGAGGGTGGGATAAAGTGTGATAAAGATCATTCAGTTGCTATTTTCTTTGCTAAGGACGTAATTCCAAAACCTTCAGGATACCTGAAACCAGAATCATTCTCTCCTACGCCTATCGTCCCTACCCCCACACAGGCTCTTTGAAGTGCTTACTTTCAAGTAGGCATGGGCCAATTAACTATCGGTGAACTACGCATTGGAAAAAGTGACAGTTTGGTGAAGGGGTCGATTCCACAGCCCTCTGGATACAGAACCCCAACTTTTCTCTCTTCTACACTCCCATCGACCCCATTTCCATACAGACTTTTTTTAGCTACCACTGGGGTAGGCAACTGCGGGTAATTGATCATCGGTGAGGGTGCGTCGGTCAGCCATGACTGATGGAGGTGATCCCAGTGGTGTTTTGATGTTTTTAAAGATCTTTGGGGCGCGAACACTAGACCCTGGTCAAACCTCGCATTAACTTCCACATACATGCTTGCTACATCTTCCATCACCATCTGGTTTTTCTTTTTGTAACGTAGGCTAAGTACTTCCCCTTCTACGACATTGCTAATTTGTCACCCACTGATTAATTTTCCAATTTCGCTTGCGTACTCACACTGACTTTTCTCTGCTCAGCTTCGTTATTATACCTTGGTGTTTCGTTCTTCTTTTGTCCCCTGCTCTGGTACTGTCCTGGTGTCTTTTACATGACACCGTAATATTACTATTCTGTTATCTGAATCATGTACCTGTATACTGTATAGTATAGTAACGGGCGAAATTGCCTTTTGAATCTTGTAAGGACCACCAAATTTTGGAGTTATGATACTTTTTCCTTTGTCCGACAAAGTTTGATTCCTGCAGTAAACGAAATCCCATACTCTGCGTCAGTACGGTCTCCTCGCTCAGCTTATAATAATGCTTTTGGGTTTGAAAAGCCCTAGGGAGTGATTCCCTGACTTTTTGTTCATAAACTTTGTTTCAAGGGTGCTGAACCTTTCGTCACACTATCTGACGTCATAGCAAAATTAAGGCAGGTCGTAAATTAGTAGTTGGTTTACATATTGTCACATTGACGTTTCAACTTATTTATTAAGGTGTCACTATCGTTCATCATTATTAGACCGCCCAAGTTGACAATCACTTTTAAGGCATCTGGTTCTGATAGGTTTTTTCCTGTTCTTAGGTTTTATAATGGCTAAATGGTCATGTATTTTATGTAGAGGAAGTCCGTTGATATGAATTAAACCTTTTCAACCGTTTGTAATCACCTCATGTAACCGATTCTTTGCACATCCAAATGGATACTCGAAACTCTTTGAGATGAAGTGTATGATGGTTACAGAAAACGCATAGGAACATTTGTAACTTAAAGTTTGTTTAGGCAGTTCGTAAATTAATATTTTGTTTACATAATGTTGATGTGAAATTAAGTATGCTACCAATGTGAAGAATACGCGTTAAGTTGCGCGAATTTTAATGACCCTTAACTAGCCATTTGCAGAAGTAGAATAGGCCATGGTTTATCGGTAAGCCTTTTGCATTTATACATCTTACAAATTTGAGATAAAGCGTAGTCATTATACCACTGGCTCATTGAAATAACAACGCATACATACAGTTTCTGTTCTTTTGCCACACAGTCGAGATATTCGCATAAGGATCTTGAATATCTTCTGATCCGATTTATTTAAAAAAAAACGCAATTGTGAAAGAAAACAGGTAGTGAAGAAAAAACTCTCAAATGTTCATATTCAAATCGTATGTACAAAAGACAAAAAGCGACACTACACCACAAATCCATCTTCTGATCCTGCATGGAGTATTAGGTATATACCGGACCCCTTCACTACTTCTTTTTCTAACTGTTTTGAGAGTACCATCTTGCCAGCTTCTTCTAAAAGACCCTTTACTGTATATCCAGGTTTCGCCTAAAACCACAGGTCGTAATGGAAAGAGTGAAGTTTCGTTGTGTTTAAAGTCTCTCAAAAATTGTAGTCTTCTTTGATCTGCATAGGGCTGTTCCATTAAAAATAATCTATTGGAGACGGTGCATCTCCGCCACGTGAATTTCAGTTTCTTCAAACTGCGGGACAAAGAGGTACCAGATATTTCTACGCCATCAAGTCGTTGAAGATTACTGTGTAAGGAACGGAGTGTAACATTCTCACCTATAAAATCAATTCAATACCTAAGTGTTCTGGCGAACATCTTCATTCTGTGTATCGGTTCGTCATATTTACCTAATGGTAACGGGAATGACCTAAATTCATGATATGAGCGAATCGAACCATTATGTGGTAAAATTTTTAAAATACTTGTCTATTAACGGCGTTGCTGCACTGTCGACTTGCCTAAGCGTTTTTAACTTTGATGATATTTACTTCACTTTTAACACAAACTACCTAATCAACACTGGAAATCTGTCTATAACGAAAATCGTTTGACGGATTGATATTATGACAGATCAATTGGTTTATTTGTCACGACTTACGTTAATGACGTAATTTTTTTGTCTCAATCGATTTAAATGTAATGAAGAGAGAATCACATTTATGACGTCAGGTTCAGCACCAGTGAAACAAAGTATACCTCCTAATTTCACCAACTGGCGGACTTGGTATGTCCATGAACCTAGCAGAGCAAGGTCAGCAGAACACAATCAAACATATTGCACAATTAGGTGCTAATTAGGTGCTAATTAAGTGCCCTATCCCCTAATTAAATACTCCTTTTTTTAAATTATTACGTGTTCTGCCAGGTTCATAATTTAAAAAAAGGAGCATTTAATTCGGGAATAGGACGCTTAATTAGCACCTAATTAGCACCTAATTAGCACCTAATTATAGTTAGTTCACTTTTCATTTTCTTGGGTTTTTAAGGTAGTGCTCTGCTGAGTTCATATGAACCTGGCAGAACATGTCATATTTTTAAAAAAAAGGAGCATTTAATTCGAGAATAGGGCACTTAATTACAACCTAATTAGCACCTAATTATAGTTAGTTCACTTTTCATTTTCTTAGGGTTTTAAGGTAGTGCTCTGCTGAGTGTATATGAACCTGGCAGAACATGTAATAATTTTTTAAAAAAAGGAGCACTTAATTCGGTGATAAAGCAATTGATTAGCTCCTAATTAGCACCTAATTATAGTTAGTTCACTTTTCATTTTCTTGGTTTTTTGAGGTAGTGTTCTGCCGAGTTCATATGGCAAATCAGTAAAACAGTGTAATAATTTAAAAAAAAGGAGCATTTAATTCGGGAATAGGGCACTTAATTAGCACCTAATTAGCACCTAATTATGGAATATGTTTGATTGTGTTCTGCTGACCTTGCTCTGCTAGGTTAATGGACATGGACTGGTCTTCTTCTCTCGATTCCCCATTTTCTTCTTTTTTTACTTCTCTTGGTGAGGGAATCTGCAGCAAAATGAATAGACCGTTGCTATACTATATTGATTGCCAATGCAATTTTTACCAGTTGTGCCACCCAATATTTAGCATTTTCCTTGGCTGTTTGTGTAATCATTGTCCCTGTGAACCTGTTAACGCTCTCTACCGAGGTCTCTTGCGCTGTAGCCCTAATTTTAATATTATTGGGCTGTATATACTGTATCAGAATAAGTAAGGCCGAAATGTTGGCAGGGAATGCGTGGTGACATTTTTGTAAAAAAAAGATCCTGCCTTTTCTTGACTAAATTCTAAATGTAATTCAAGATTTCTTTAAAAATCATAATCAACATTAAGATATAAATATAAGAATTTTATTTCCTTACAGGTTACGAGGGCTTCTGATAAAAAACTGTAATGTAGTTCTAATCACTGATTGGTCAAAATTTATATATCCGTAAGTTCAGAACCTGAATGGTCTCTAGATCCAATCTATTTGCCCTCTTGTTAATCAAAACTCGCAAAATTTAACCCGGTTTTCTATGACTTTAAATATCTAAACGTGAAACCCCTTCCTCTCCGCAGTACCTTTTAAACAAAAAAAAATACCTGATTACCCTATCTTCCCTACCTACAATATCCTCCATAACCTGTCTTATTCATCATATATTCTAGTGTCTGTGACGGTAGCTCTTAATTTGGATTTCAAGTGAATTACTTATGACCATACATACATTTTGAGAGTTGGCAACTATGCAATTTCTAGGTGGGAAAAAGCTGCCTGCACCATCTAGAAAGCACGAACGGGGGGTTACGTTTGGCATCTTGTCTTGAATGGCGATCGTGAACGCGTCGCTCCATAAATTTGTTGTTATTTTGTGTTTTTTAATGCAGGTAGTAATTAATGCATTTCTTTGTATGCCGCATTTTATATTTTGTGTGTGTTTCAATCTTTGTTTTTGAAATTTACTTGGTTTAACCGCAATGCAGAATGACATGTTTAATACCGTTATCCTATTGTTTGTAATCGTTTACGTTTCTGGTGTAATGTTTGCTTAATTTACGTTTATTGATGTTGATTACTTGGTCTTGTCCCTGAAGTTACACTCATATAAGTTTTGTTCATTTTATTTTAATATGTGGAAATTACCAATTGGTTTGATGTGTGTTCTGACTTGTTGTTTGTTACTAACAATTTTCTCCGTGAATGAAGCAGTCACGGGGGTGGTAAAAACTGTAGTCAAAATTGAGCTACGACACCTAATTCCGTGATTGTCTTCGACTTTCAACTATAGGCTCGAAACTCCGAAACCAGGGGCGGGTTACCTATCTTGCAGGACCAGGATTACGCTAATCAAAGATCTTTAGTTTAGAATCTATGTGCTATAAATGATTGGCGATTCAATAATTTCCACATATCTTGTTCTTAGTTAAATTTGCCTACAAGGCCATGTAATTTTCCACTGCTTTTAACAAAAGGACTTTATTGCACCAAAGATGAGTTACATTCTGTGTATTTCACCCTTTCTTAGAATTTTGGTACCTGCTTATCTAACCCATAATTCCCAAAACTTGTTTTTAACCTATGTGTTACCTCTTGAAGTTTACCTGCTACTTTTTGTGATGTTATAATTTTATGTTACGCATTCACATCATTACAAACAATTAATTTTACTACACAATTTAATATTAATTTGACGGCTGGTTTTTTTATTGGTAAGTTCTTTTTTTTGTCAGCCCATTTCTATTTTGATTCGGTGAACTACCATTTTCAAAGTCTATTTTTGAAATGTAATTTATTTCGACTTAAATTTCCGAGCTTTTACAATCATAATAATTACGATCATTATTAAACAAACTTGTCATAATTTCAGTGTTTTATTTTACGTTCCTTCCCTACTGTGCTTCAGGTCATAGCGTTGTTTACAACTAACGTACGGGGGCTCTGCCTTAGATGTTTGATCACGTGCCACTTTTCAAATTTAAGCGGTTTCTTGTTTAGTTTTGGAGGGAATACTCATTTCGGTGGCCATTTTTAAACGTTGCCGGGTTGACTTTGTTTCCTAGTTCTTGTAGTGTGAAGTTAGCGTAGAACCTGGGGTTTCGATTTTTCGCAGAAATATTTAAAACATCAAATTCTCAAGTTGTAAGAATGTCGCTATTCTAAATTATTTACCAAACAAATATTGATCTTGGTAGAATGTAAAGGGAGAGATTTGGTTCTTGTTCTTTAATTTTTTTAGGAAGCAGAGTCTAGGTCTAGATCAGATTTCATTTTCTTAATAGACCATATTAAATTACATTTGCAACCCTTTGGTCAGTTCTGTATCAAAAAAAAGCTCGAGTTAGCCTTTCTTCAATTGATTAAGGATGTTAAAACCATCTGGGATTGGTAAAACGATAAGACACTGACCAATAAAATGATTAAAAATGGCCGTCCGTATTAACGACCCTCCATTTTATATGCAGGGCCAATTAATAAACAAGTGGGGACTGGGGGTTAATCTGAAGGAGAAAATTGCAATGAGTAGCTTCTAGAAACCTACACGTCAGGGTAACGAAAAGTAGGTTTTGCTTTCCGAAGCAACCGTAAAGGGTCAAAGGAGAATTTTTGAAGTCGGAGTGACCCTCTTGTTAATTAGCTGCACCAGTGCTTTGTGCGGTCCTGTCATAATAGTGCTCGGTTGTTCATTGACGTGGTAGCGCCTCTGAACTAGGTTGAGTTTGGCACTGGCGTACTCCAATATGCTTCTTTGGTCGGGGTTGGGTACCTGGTACAGAACTGCCGCGAATCGTCTGGTACTGTAACCAATAGGATTGTCGCAGCCCTTTCCTCACTCTCGATAACAGCCTCGGGGATTCTGTAATCGGTCCGTGTCTTTAAATCTGATCAGCGCGCAGTGGGCGGAGCCAGATTCATACTGCAACAGGAGAGCATTCGAGACACATCGATAACTGCGAATATCTGAACAAAATGATATTTATGAACAATTGTTCTACCGCGTTGAAGTTTTGCGTTGTTTTTTGTTTATAGAATACCTACATAAAAGGTTAATGGGAACACGTCAAGTTTGGAAAGGGACAAAAACAGTGGATGATTAAAATGCAAATGGAGCAGGTTTCTTCACCTCTATTTTTAGCTATTAACATTGAATAAAATAGTGTTTTTATCCAATGCTATTAACTGAATAACCATATTACTCAATCATTATTGAAAACTGAACCCCATTATTGACATTTGAAGTAGGTATGTCTTCCATTAAAATGAAAACCATTATAAATGTAAACGAACCAATTTCACTTGCAAAACACGCACTGTTTGATCTATAAAGTTTATTAATTCTGCATTGGATAACAAAGTCGCGATCCATTCGTCTGCGAAAGCTGAACGTAAAATGAAATCGTATCTGTTGCTTTCCTTCTATGCTGGATTTGTGGTTGTTCGAGCTTTTACTACGCACGGATGGAAAATCGAAGGTAACCCCTTCAGGTTTTCTTTGATAACCTACACTTAATTTATTGTAGACCACTACTGGAGGGACTACACGGGGCAGACTCCGTCCGATGCACTTGAAGCCGGAACTGATAAACATGGCCTACCAATTTTCATCGGTCAAGCGTTTATCAAAGACATCGGCTTGCTACCCGTAACAATTTACTCGCAGGCGTCCACGGTAGAAGCAACGGCGTGGGACAAAGTTTTCTCGTTGGACAAAAACGTAAAAGTACGTACCGTACGCTGTCAACGCGGAAGATCAATAATCTATTGGTCTATTTTTAGATAACACCGTTGTTTTTCCTTTTCAGATACTTTGCTCACAGAATCCAGGCGAATATCGCTGGGTACCGACGAAAATTGAAAACATGCACCTGCTAACGCATTGTTCTCTCGTACCAGGAGGCACGGAAACGGAAACGACGTTGTACATAGGACGCGTAATTCACGATATGGAGTTAGCGATTGGCAAGGTGTATCCCAATTTTTCACAGTACAAAGGATTAGGCCTTCCGCATAATGGAAAGCAGGCCACCTACTATAGTTTTGAGGTTTTCGCTCACAATTGTACAGTTAACAAGAATAATTGTGTTTAAAGTGAAGTTAGTGCCTGTTGATACGCTTTCTGTTGCACTAATATTTTTTTAATTGGAGGAAGCAGTCGTAAGACTGAGTGGCCACATTACTCCGCTAATTGGTGCACACGCTACACCTATGCCAGGTTATTTCTAAATAAAGTTGAATCAAACAATATTCAATGATTGAAAAAAGATACTGTGCAACTTCAAATTCAATTTCCTAAAATTATGTATTGAAGCTGCGTAACCGGATTTGAATATTGGTGAGCTTTTCTCCACGGGGAGTGTGGTATCTTTTAAATGACGTGCTGTAGATCATTGTGTAACACGATTACAGGCGGCCCCTTTAAATTTTTTACCAATTTCTCCTGTAGGCAAGTGTGAGATCTTGCATGAAACCAAGTTGTAAAAAAAGATGCACATTTTCAACATTGTGGCATAGATAGATGTTAGTGTCACACCTTCCTTTTAATTTATACAAAATCGGTTAATTGAAGTAAGTAACATTACTTATTTTTCATGTTAAATGTGGTCGCTACTTTAGAATGAACCGAATTTCGATCGTGTTATTTGAATTGGATGATTATGTGTATCAGATTTGCTTGATGTTAATTTTGTTCAAATAATCGTTTCTTTTGTTTACTTTATTGTAAAGTTGAATTACTTGGGAGAACGTAGGGTTCATGTTTGAATGCATTGTGCTATTTTAAAATTTATCTCCGGTCATTGCGATAAGGAGTCTATAGCTATGCACGTAAAGCTAATTAAATTACAAGATAAGCGGGTTTCACGCCCGAGTGGTGGCCCCTTTTCTCCCGGAAGGTGGTGGCAGCCAAGCCCCGCCCAAACTCTGCTAAGGTGACCGCATTTTCGCTCGTGGGAACTGTATGGACGATAATCTAAACAAACCCTTTCTGGGTTCCTGGTCAGAAGGGGCCAACAAGTCGGGCCCTTAAAAGGCTTCCGATAACGGGGATGGCTCCAATGCAGCTCCTTATTCAAGGACCAGATCCTACTCACAAGATGAATAGGACCGGCGCACGGAAGGCGCCGGCACGATGGTACAGCCTCGGGGCAAGCGGACACCGCGCCAAAGTCTTAGGTTGTGTTTGGGACGTTGACTCAGGGGGGAAACCCGACGTCAGGGACCAAGCGTTTCAAATCGGGAGGAAGCACTCCAGGGTAGCCTGAAAAGAGGCCTAGAGGTTCTGGAGCACCCAAAGTTGCGGGTGCCCCACGAACCTCCTAGCATTTAGTATCGATGAGGCATCCTATCGGGCACTCCATTGGCGGAACCTCCAAATGTACGGGGGTATCACACGTCAATAGACGAGCCTACCCTAGGAATTGCTATCTCCGTTCTCAGGGCCAAGATTAGGGAATGCAATCCCGCAGCAAAATCTCAATCCCGGTATTTGCGGGATTGTTAGATGTTAATCCCGCGGGATCCCGGTATTTGCGGGATCCCGCAAAACTTTAAATAAATATTGGCAAATAAGCAATTCTGTGCGGTTAACTTCTGTATTAAAATAAATCGCTAATTATCACAATATTTAACAAAAAAGTACCTTCGGCCTAACTTAGAACTCAAAAAAACAATTATTTAAAAATAACTTCTCAGTTATGCGTTTCATTAACAAAGTAGACAAAGTCGTCCCCTTGGTGGACAAATTACTCTGTCCCGCAAATCCCGCGGGATCCCGCTACATTTATGTGCGGGATTAATCCCGCAAAAATGCTGCGGGATCCCAGTATTTCGGGATCCCGCGATCCCGGTAATGCATTCCCTAGCCAAGATTAAAAGCTGGGTATCAATTCAAGGATCAGTGGCAATAAGCGACCAGACCTTGACAATCTAGGGCGTCCTCACGGAGCAGATGAAACTACCGAGCATATTGTACTGTTCTTAGGAGACGACACTAAAAATCTTGGCTTAACCTATACTTACAGTTGGCAACTCTGGGGAAAACAGCGAACAGCGCCATCTAACTTTCAAATCAAAACGAAAGACGTTTCGCGGCACCATTGAATCTCGGTAGCAGCATTCGGTTCTTTTGTGTTTGGAAGTGAGTCATAATCGGTAAAGGAATTGAATAATATATTACGCACACAACAAAGCAATACCAGGGAAACCTTTTTTGGGACAAAAACCCCAGCATAGCCCACACATGAAATAAATTAACTATGGCAACAAAATACAAGAGAAAAAACACAAATAAATCATCTCAAATTGTACGATAAAAAGAAGGCTATCGAAACAAATGCAGTTCAACAAATTCATAAAAACAAAACACATGAGACATCTAAAATGCACAACACATTGAAACACATACGCGATCAATTGAGATAAATGCAAGCGACGCAGCATGCTCTTGGCCTGAAGAAATTTATAAATTTTAGTAATTTATTTTATCTGATGTTTGTAAACAAACGCTTCTCCGTGACCAAATAGTCACGGGAGGTGGTAAATAACTGTAATTAGATTAGTTACGGCACCTGCCAGGACTGATCTCATCTGTAAGCTCGGCGACCGCGGACGAGGGGTGAGTTACCTACTCCAGGGGTAGAATTCTGCTAACAAAAACTCTTCGGTTTAGAATATTTGTGCGATACAAGCTGAGATTTCCTAATTTTCACACACTTTGTTGTTAATGTTGAATTTCAATACAGTCTAACACACGACTTTGGTGCACCAAAGATGAGTGGGCTCTTTGCCAGAATTTTGGTTATCTGCTTACCTGCACTATTGTTCCCTACCTTACTTTGAATATTGCCCGCAACAGCTGCCTTTGTGTATATGCGATTACTCTTTTTTTTAAACATCGCTTATTAAGCTTGATAATTTTGCAAATAACTGCGCTAATTAGTTTTTATTTTTTGGATTCACTAATCAAACGTTAAGGTTTGTCTCAGGCGCAGCGTAATTAGTCCTTTCGCGTACATTGTGCAAATGCAGTGGAAATAAACTTTTTCCGTACAACCCGCAGGCGGTGGATTCGTATTAGAATTTTCAATCAGTTATAAAAACTAGGGAATTTTTCCCACGCCAAAAGTCGACTTTAGAGTGGCATTTAACAATTTCGGAAGCGACCGTTCCAGGAGATAAATTAAATAGATTTCGGGTTCGCTTTACGGCGCTTTATTGGTAGATAGTATTATAATAGCGGGGGGATTGGTGCGTGTTTTAAAAACAATATTGCGCAATTAAAATAAACGGCGGATATTAAAAACCCTTCTATACTAAAAAAAGGGACTGCCATTATGCAACGGCAATTTTTAAGCATTCACTTGAATTGCGCCTTTGAACTCTGGTTCTAATGGCCTTTTGAGCTCAAAATGGTGCTTATCTGCCTTATCTGTAACAGAGATAACAACACAAACAAACAAACAAGAATGAGAGTCAATAGCGCGATAAATAAATGTTACGTCTGACGCTAGGGTAAATCGTAGACTAAAACCTATTATGAAGACCTAATATGAATTACCTGTCATCGGTTGTTTTTTTTTACAGAAACACAAAAAGGCTATCTTGCTTGAATTTGCACAATCGGAAACTAAATATCTCTCGTATTCCATCGCAGACAATGAATGGAGCCGGATTCGATAATAAACTCCTTTATTTAAAATTCTGAGGCGCCGTTTTGTACGGAAATCACCATTGGAACAATTAATTCCTATTAAATTCTCATTTGAACCCCATCCGCTTCATTTCGTCTTAAAATTAAAACAAATCTCGCGCTCTTCCTAACTTCCTTTAACGATCAATAAATTACTGATTAGCTACACGTTCTTGCGATTAGTCGGCCATTTCGTAATTTGGGTTGGAATTAAGATACATCTTCTAGGACTTTTAACACGTAAAACTGGTAATTTAGTCGAGTTTTACGTTCAAATAACGTTAAGCATTATTAGCCTATGCTCCCATATAAAGGGTACTAATTTTATTAAGAGAGCCGCCTTGTACACGGCACGAAAACTATGACTAAACTCTCTTAGAAAATGTAAAGTTTCGGAATGTTTTGTGTCTCGAAATTAAAGTTTCGGGGACGTTTAGGTTTTAATTAGATCAAAAATTAAGTACACAAACGATTTTAATTTGCCGACGGAGCGTTTATGCTCCCGCTTTAAGGTTCGTGTAAAAGGAACGTTTGAAGTTAGTGAAGTAACAAATTAGGGCTTAATAAACTCGATGTGAGGTGTAGGTACTTTCGTTGTAGACGCAGGCTGTTTATATGTTTTGATATATAATGGATTAACAATCTCACAGTTTTATTAAATTTATTTCTTAGTAATAAATTGTCTGGCGACCAAATAATAATTCACAAGGGCTACCGCAGATTTTATGATTTTAAAAATTGCCTGATGCAATGGCTCTATCTCTATAACGATTCATTTAAAATTCATTTCTACGCTAAAAATCCTATTTATGAAAAGACCCTTCGAGAATACACCAAATGTTTCTGGATTAGTCGTATTCAAGTGCGTTTTAATCCCATTGCTATTGACCATTAGGATCCCTGGGGCTTCTAGTGACTCCCTCTTTGTTTATGGACTACCTTCTAATACCATGTCTTGCATTTTTGCTGACTTCTATACTGATTTTTCACTGTTCAATAAATACATTTTGGCTTTGTGAAAAATGCAAAGCGAGTTTTAATGGGTCATTCCATGTTCTCCATTAGATGTATCAAAACACACCTTAATACGTTTCGTTAACCTGATAAAAGCAACTAGTTTTTATAATAGGTTTTACTGGATTTGGATTTTGCACCTACCAACTTTTCCTCTGCTTTTGCAACAAGTCACGGAATGGACGGTGTATTATCTTTTTAACCGAAATCATTTTATTTACAATGACTGTGATTTTTATGAGCAAACACCAAATGACATTTCTATGGCAATCACGGAATTACGAATAAAAAGCCCACTTAATTTGAAATGTATTCGAATATTGTGCCATTACTTTTGTTACGCGTGCTTTAAAGACCTCATTATACACTTTTCTCTTAATATACGTCGACGCTTTAATGCTTAGAAACACGCTCAGTTTAAATAAAACCTAAATAAAGATCAAAAGAACCAAAATAATAAAGTTCTTATGCACTGGCAGCCCCACAGGGCAAACTACGTGCGAAAAGACATCATTGCTGGAAGGCAAAACAGAAACTGGGGTTGGACATCTCTCTTTTTCTCGACAAAAAATCTCTAGGGCAACAGTTCACAGCAAATAATTCGATTTATAAGTCAGAAAGCTATTATTTACTTCTCTTGAGAAACTGTAATTAAGTTTCAGTCCTTTTATAACCTTTTAATCTTGTTTGCAAGCGCAGCAAAATAGAATTAATCGTTTGACTTTCGAACGCTTTCTATACAAGTTTCGTAATCGAATTGAATGTACGTACAGAAGGCTCAAATATTTGCAGAAGAACTGAGGAATTTTAACGTCTGATTATGTTTGCGCCGAAATTTATATAAAAAAATGTATTTCTGAGATACTTATTAACTGAACGGGACGCAGAAGGGGGTGGTCGAATTCCTTTCCTTTTGAGCTACACACCATTTATTAGAGAGACTTTACAATACTGAAAAAAATATTAAATTGTCTGGTTTTCCAATTAGAAAATCTCTAAATTTGAGGGCGCGCTAAGTAAAAAACCTGGGTGGGACTTCCTTATTAGTTTCGTTAATATCCCTTCGTTTTCCGAAGAACCTCATACTGACCAGGTATACTCTTGTGTCTTACTGTTTATTTAGTTTCTAGATTTGTAGCAGATCATCCCCGGTGTGGCACATAATGTGTCCTTTTCTGACTTTTGTGGTATCCTGTATCCCTAAATTAAAAAGTTTTAACCTGTAACCCAGCTCCTTCTAAAACAAGGTATGTTTAGTTACTTTCAAGGACTTTCCATAACTGTTCTCCAGTTATGTTTACACACGTTTCTTGTTTATACATATATACACTCTCATCTTCGCAGTTGGGAACCTACCTATCGTTTGTGATTTAAGTCCCTGGCGTCTTCTCATGGCGGAAATGTCATTTTATGTCCGTTACAACCTTTGGAGTGCCCAATTAAATGAATATTTAGCTTGATCTTGATGGAAAAACTTAATAGTAAATCATATAGAAAGATACCATAAGCGATAAGAGATACGATTACCGTTTGGGATTCAGAGACATACATCGACCCTCAAAGTAAACTTTATTTGTAAAAACCAATGCGCCAATAGCTAATCGAAAATTAAATTTCACGGAACAATATCCGCCGCCCTCGATAATTAATGGAACAAAATAAATTCTAAAAGGTAAAACGTTTCGGTAAGACACTCAACGGCAAAAGATTTTAAGGATTAATTAAACTCACGTTTCGATAATCCACAAAATGCAGAAAACACCCTCTAAATTAAGCGTTATATAAACTTCCCAAAATACGGCGAGGGAGCGTAGGAAACCTCGGACCGGCCATTCGGTTAATAATGCCAAAAAATTACAACATATTTAATTAATTACGTCCTTTCCAGACGTCTTAAAAATACGGAACCGGTGTCAAAATTCTAAATTTTTAAGAGCGCATCTTACGGATGTAATTTCGACTTAATCAGAGGCTGTTACTGTAACCCATTCCACTGATTACGGTTAATTATTGTACTTATTTGGTTATTTAAATTACTACGTTTCAACAAAAATAAAATTGATTTTTTAGGAAGGCTGTAAAGAAAGGTCGATAACTTGATATTTATGATAACTTGATTTTTATTAATAAAATTCACTATTTTCCAATTTATGTATTTATTTGCCATCAAAGGGATCGAAGGGGGAAGAAATCAGCTTTGAGTTTTCAGGTAAAAAGCAGATACGTCAATTTATTTTTACTAAGGGAATTGGATCCTGAGAGGGCTCCCTACCAGGGAAGCCTCCAGGTGGCGGATAGGGGAACGATCTAAGCGAATGAGCGTAAGTGACGCATAGGCTAATGCTAGGGGTCAGCTACCCCACCCGGCTGTCGCATCGTGACCAAAGGCTTGCATGGTGTTCAACGGTGCGACATGCGTTCGATGTACAGGGTGAGTCAACGATTGCGCGGAGTAACTTAATGCCTTGAAGATAAAAGTTTTCGATACCTAGAGTGCTTTTGTATTATGATATGGTTGAATATTCTCAACATTTTAAAAATATTTGGAATTATACAGGGTGCGCTCACAAAGTAGGGCGCCAAAATGGTACATTTTTTTAAATAGAACCCCCTGTATTTGAATGCATTCTACGTGTAATTGTACGTCTTTTTTTATTATATGGTTAATATCCGAAAAGCCAGTGGTTTTAAAGATAATTTGATTTCTAAGAAAAATTGGGCATTTGCATGCGTCAGTATATTGTGAAAATTATTACTTAAAATTTTGATTCAATTTTTTATATCTTTTATCCTGGGTTAAAAGTCAAATAAATACATCTATTATAAAACATTAAAAATATAGCTTACAGGGTGTCTTTTTCTAGATCCAAAGTTACAAAACTTCATATTTAAAAAATCTCACTTTTTTCAAATGGAACACCCTGTACATTTTTCTGTCATCATTTAGCTCCTTCAAAAACCTTCAACTCTTGATAATAATGTCCTATACCTATCTCTGATAGTTTTCGAAACATCCTGGTTTTCCTGGTTTTTATATTCTAATGTAATTTACATAATAGTGAGGTGGCCATGCAAAAAAAGGCAAATATGTAAATTACATATAACTTATTTAAGATTAGAATGTAAAACTCAGGAAAACCAAGATATTTCGAAAACTATCAGAGATAGGGCCTACCAAAAAAAACACCCTGTAAGCTATATATTTTTAATGTTTCATAGTGACTCTAACTTAACCCAGGATAAGATATAAAACCTGGAATCATAATTTAAATAATAATTTTTACTAATGCTGACGCGTGCAAATGCCCAATTTTTCATAGAAATCGAATTATCTTTAAAACTACTAGCTTTTCGGATATTAACCATATAATAAAACAGACGTACAATTACACGTAGAATTCAAAAATGCATTCAAATACAGGGGGTTCTATTACAAAAAATTTACCATTTGGGCGCCCTGCTTTGTGGGCGCACCCTGTATAATTCCAAATACTTTTAAAATGTGGAGAATATTCAACCATATCATAACACAGAAGTACTCTATCGAAAAATCTTATCTTCAAAGCATTAAGCTACTCCGCGTAATCGTTGACTCACCCTGTACATCAACCATGTCGATATACCATGCACGAACTTGGTGAGCTCAAGATGGGGGGGGGGAGGAGAGGGGGCTCATATTTGCCGGCCGGATCAAGAGGATACAACCTCAGTAAATAACCTAAATCCTAAGGCTCAGAGGGCCGAACCGGGTGCAAATGTGTGGCTAAATAGAGGACCGTTATGTAGGGGTTGTGTTGAGGAAGAAGAAATACCACAGCACGTCATTTGACAATGTGAAGCGTACACAAAGGCACTACTACTACTTGGAAATGAGCAAATTAGACAAGAGGAAGTAACGATGGTTCGCCTATCAAAATCCTGGACTTTGTTAAAGATACAGGTATTCTCGAAAACCAGACAATAGTGGGGAGCGCAATAGACCCAAAGGTCGCAGTGCAGTAATAAATAATAATAAACTCCACCGACAAGTATTGACCAAAATTTAATCACTTAACCCCTTGACTTTTCAAGTACTCTACAAACCTAACTCAGTACCTAATAAAATATGGGGTGTTGTAGTTTGATACCCCCTGGAATAAAGCACGCCCCTGGTGTTCAAAAATATTTTAGAAATATTGCCACGGTAATTGCGGAACAATTTTGCTTTTTTCGGCATATTTTATGGTAAAGGAATATGATCCGAGGGTTCTTAAGCGCTACACCTTGTAAGCTCATTTTATTTTTTTATTTATTATCCCTCTCTTGTTCTAGGCCCTCAACAGGCTTACACCCAATTACATAATGATAATAATAATAATAATTGTTTAAACCTCAGTTGTTTCGGCGCGTAAATTCAAATCATACAAGTACAATCGGGCACTCGGGCGGATTCGCGAAAACACTTTAAAATGAATAGAGAAGGGCGAGCGAAGACGTAACTATGTGCGAACGAGCAGAGTCAAGCATGCACTAGTTTCACGTGCATTTTATCAATTTAAAAAGTGAAAAACCAAAAGAATCTTTGGGGGCCCCCATCAGCCGGTACAGCAGCTCACCGAAATCAGCCACTCAGCCACTCCAGGTACGTGCCCAACTTTTATTTAAGTATTTGTATGGTTCGGGCGGAAAGTATCATTTAACCAACAAAAAATATATCTTATGGTCCTTCAGTCCACTAATTACAAAAGAATTAACTTAAAATACAAACAATAATAATAATCTACCACTGTGCTACAAAGTCGTTATTACTTCTTTTATACCTTAGAGGTGCAAAGCAAAATTCGCTATCATATTTTGTTTCATTAATACATGCCAACCCTAAAACACAAAAGCTTGTTGCTAGAAACAGAAGCAAATAACTACAATATCAGTCGATAGGTACCGAATTTCAGATGTATAAAACCGAAATAAAATAGATTCACAAATTGATCCAAACGCATTCATCAAATTCACTCAACGACGTCTTTAATCTTATTGGACCTTCCCACTTCTTATGCCATTGTAATCATTCACAAAACCGTAAACATTCGCAGGGAAAAAAAGCGTAGGGAGAGCGCAATAACATTCAGAAAAAAAAATCTCGTTGTATCAGCTATATCCACAAAAGGTTTATTGACTCGCATCGGGGTTAACCTTTCGCGTTGTTTGTTTTGCGAGGTTTCGCAATTGCTGCAGTTGTTTAATCGAATTTGTATTAAACCCATTAGATCGGCGAAGATAAACAAAGGAAGCACTCGCGGTAAAGGCCCAAATATTAAAATCGGTTGGAACGAGTCCAATCGTTGCCGAATAAAGTAAAGCGCGCGGTTACGATTACACCACAATATCCCTTTGCGAACTCCTACTCCTTTGAGATTGAAGAACCCCCCGAGTGTCCGCATTTTATTAAAATCTCCAACCGTCGAAAGACGGTTATTCTTTAAATGAAATAAGATCCATTGGAAAAGCTCGACTAAATCTAGGAAAAAAAGGGGTGTCGTTAATGGAAATACTAATTTATTATTACCGAGGCAGCTAATGCAAGGAATTTTTTAATTTCCGGCTTTAACGTGGCGGGAGCTTATGAATTATTAAAAGCCTCCATCCGTTCCTTTCTCTTAAATTATCCTTTATCATTATTTTATGTCTTCTTCAGCGGACCATCGCGCTTAATTGGCCAGCGAGGGTTTAACCCTCGTACCAAAATAACCTACGGAATTAATGACAAACAAATTTTAATCAAAACGTTGGACGTAAAAAATGTGTTTCGTAAAAAAATCCGCTGTGATGATAAACCTGCAGCATAAAGGCTTTGAGCAGAGCGGCTGGCAGGTCGATCTCTTTGCCGTTTTATTCACCTAGTAAACAAGGTTTTTAATAGCACTGTAAAGAACAAGACGTAACAGTATACAACATGGTTAATGACGATCGTCGCTTGAAAGCTTCTGCGTGCTTACATAGTAGCTAACGCGCTTTCATTGGCACTACTCATACAATGAAGTACATTGCATTAAAATAAATTTAAAAGCGCCCTTTATGTAACTTCGCTTCACAAACAACGAAATACTTCCTTTTAATAGTGGGTCTCAAAATACTTACGACATACATACCTCTATAGCTGTTAACAAATTACAAAATAATCTCAATTAATTTATGACTGTTTAATCCCTTCCCCTTTTTCGCTAGTGCCGTGCAGAAAACCCGTTACGGTACCAACAAAGCAGGAAGGTTCGCTTTTACCCGCAAGTCTTCGATTGTTTCCGCCTCGCCTCTCAACGAATCACGATCTTCTCAGTCCCAGAGCGCCGCAAAAAAAAAAACGAAAAGGACCCAGCTAAATTCTCGCGTCTCGTCTCCAATATCGCAAAGCCCCGGTTGACGTCATTGAACTTACTCGAGCTGGAACATTTATCTTTTCTTTTTAATTAATCATGAGACTTAGGGAATACCTATCGCACACCACAGCCCTTGTATCTGTTGGTGAGGGTAGTGTGGAGCTCGCACCCACTAAACTCCTTCCTATTCCCATTTCAAAGCGTCCGTCTATGGGCATAAATCCAAAGGTGTCATTTTTTCGCTTCCTAATTCTTACTTCATCGTCTTCTGCAACCGCCGGTCGCCCTCGCTTCCTTCCCTCTGGTTTGTATTATTTTTTCTATATGTTTATTAATCTTCGCCCACTTATCCGGGCTAGTGTCCGGGTTTTCCAGCATCGTTGTCACCAGATTCTCGGGTTCTATCACTTCCCCTATCGCGATCGCGAGTCACCAGCGGGCCGCTTACCATCTTGGACACTGGAATACTGCTCGTCGTCCTTACAGTTTTCAGAAGGAACTGGGTCATCCAATAGTTGATGGTGCTGTGGCTCCATCTGACCCACTGGTCCCACTCCCCCTGCCAAATGTTCATAGTTTCCGTTCTCTTCCTTCCCATCGCTCTCTCTTTCTCCAGTAGCATCAGAGGTGGAGTACTCGCAGCCGCGATCCCCAGTGCCGTCTTGCGCTGTATCGTGTGGAGTTATTCGCGCATCTTACGTGTAGTCTTTTTAGCACCACATTTTTCACTGCTGCAATTAACTGGAGGCCGTGCTCCTCTATGGACGCCTGTATTTTCCTCACCGCCCGCCTCGTTACTCCTGCCACCACCTCGAGACTTCTGTCTGTCACCACCATCGCCAGCTCTTCGGCCTAAGCCACAAGATCCACCCCTCTGGGAACCTCGAACTCCAGCACGGCATCGTATGCAGCGTTCCACAGTCAGGGCCCCAGAACCGAGCCCTGTGGCACCCCTCCATCAATTTCGAAGCTGTAGACTACTCCCGACGGTAATTTAGCCTCTGCCATTCTTTCTGTAAGGTACACCAGTATTCTAAAGGTCAGAGGCACCCCCTTTCGCTCGAGTGCCAACACAATGACATATAGCTAGGAACCGTATTAAAGGCGTTGATGACGTCCAAGTAGGTCACTACCGCGGCCTCCCTGGTTCTCCACGTGGCTCTCAATGCCTCTTCGGCTCTGGCGTGAATCGTTATCAAAGCATATCTAGTTCCTATTCTTTTTCCGAAGCCGAATTTTCTGGTTTCCAGTCTCCTGACCAAGATCCTTTCAAAAAGCTGCTAAGGTGGCTTATGAGCGCTATCGGACTCACCGTACCGTTCCTAGGTCCTTTTTTGGAATTAAAGCTATCAACGCTATCCGGTCCCGGCACCTTCTTTCTAGGCCGTCTCTGTAACCTAGTTGTCGGTAATCAGCTCTGTCGAATCCGCCATCGTTCACGGCGCGTGGCCGTCTTTCGCACAGATAACGCATCTCCTTGGGTACACGCACTTGTCTTTATAGTAGTCTTCTTGCTCGCGGTTTCGGCACTTATTCTTGTAGTCCCGCGCGTTGAACTCTCCGTTCTCTTAGCACTTCTCAGCACTTACCGCACTTACTAACTTCCACCTTGTTTTGTATGAAGCAGCTTTAATACCCACCCACAGTCGGCTTACACTGTCCGTTACACTTTCCTTTTTCTTTGGGATTACCAAGGCTACGGTTTTCATCCCTTTCTCATTTTCTGGTAATTCTGAGACCTCGACCGCATCCACTATGTCGGCATTGCCTCCGTTATCTCTTCCTTATTGGTAATTTCATCGTTCTCTCGGATATAATATGTTGCCCAGTTCTTCCCCGAACTTCTTCTTTAGTATATTCTACCAAGCGGTCATGTTGCCTATCTTTTTATCCAGGATCAATTTTAGATGTCCCTCTTTTGCCTATTTTCCTTCCCCATTAACTATAATAACTACCGATTCGGTCGAATTACTCCCTTCGTTTGTTTCCCTCTGCCTGAGGCCCTTTCCGTCCACGCAGTACGCTATGCGTCTGTTGTAGCAGACAAAATCCACTATCTTTCTGATTAGCTGTTTCTACTGAGGTACCACATATATTTTGGCTGCAGTGAGTCTTCTGGTAGCCCTCTCCGACACGTCATAAGTTCCTCTGGCCTTTTCTTGCTCTTCTCCGCCTTCCAAGAACAGATGTCGATCTTTCTCCCCGGTTTCGGTAACCTCCCCTTCCTCGAGGGCCGCCTCCGTCTTCCGAAGTCATCATTCCCCCTTCGAAGGTCTGTACCTGTTTGGCGAACTCGAGACGTCTTCGATCAATTTCCTCTTTCTCCTTGCTATATAGGACGATCTCACTATCCAGCCAATTCCTATAGTTAGGGAACTCTCCTCGGGTGCTTTGTTCGGGCCACTTGTCCCTGACCGTATCCCATACACCCTCGAAGTCTGTACATGTCTATCGGCTTTTGTATGCGGCCACTTGCCTGCTCCTCTTCTGTAATGGCGCCTTATACCGTTTGCATACCATAGCGGGTACCCGTTATTCCTTTTTACTTTCGAGGTTTGCTCGTAGAAATGGGCCATCAGGAGTTTAGTTGCATCGGAAATTGGGCCGTATGAAGGTGTCATTTTTAAATTTTTTTATATCTAAATAATTTGCTACTTTTTCGCGCTATTACAAGTTGGAAATAAAAAAAATGAATTTTTCGGCCTATATTACTCCACATAAAGCCTCAATAATCATCTTACAGATATCGTGAACCAAACGAAAATTTATCAGCAACCTTTGCCTTTTCTATATATTTAACATTATCTGCGCTGTTTTATATGTTATCCTATCAGTATCAGATTCATTTTTTCCTTTAATTTCTGAGTAGCTAAGTGTTTTTCATCATCTATAACGAAAACCTTGTACGCTTTGGCATATATTTTTTTCTTGATCATTCCTAACCAATTTCCTCCTAAACTCCAAACCTTAAAAGTTCTATTCTCCCATGCTAATTTTCTATCCGACGCGACGTTCCAACCCTATTTGCACCTCTGTTCCAGTTTTGGTAAAAAATATCTAGGTCGTCCAGCTTTTGGGAGATTTATACTTTGTTTACAAACCGTCAATATTGGATAAATAGCCCTAGGTCTGCTAATGGTGACGTGGCGCTTAATTTGAGTTCATGAGTTCAAGGCGTACAACTCCTCTCGCCTCCTCAAAGTCTTTGGTAAATGCTCCAAAATTTAATGCTTGCCGGTAAAAATAATCGCGAGCTTTAAAAAAAAACGCTAGCCTATTTCATATGCCCATTAATAAAAGCGTTTTTATTTTCGTCAATGGTGCTGATTCACGTCCTCTTACGCAAATGTATTGATGCTTTGTTAGTTCTCGCCTTTTTAATTCACCTAACCTTTAACTATAGGACCAACCGTTCTTAAATCACAGATTTTGTATTGCCAATGGTTGCGTATAGTTCATACGCTTATTATCTTTACGTGACTGCTGCCACGGAGCGAATGCCACTTAATGTCCTTTTCCCTGCGCAGATTCGTGCACTGAATCTTATTCCGCTGCATTTTTTTTTGCCATTTAAGTTACAATGTAAAATTCAAATTTTTGCCATGCAGTAGGACAGTAAAAAGGAATCAATTTTGTGTTGGTCAGTGCAGGTGGATTTTTATCAAAACCGGCCAATTAATGTGCCCGATAACAGCTTTTAAACACACATTTGTCCAGATAAGACTCCTTCCTTACGTCGATTTTAAATTAAATTATCCCTTATTTATGCGTTCCCTAAATTGCAGACACTCATTAAATAAAATAACAACGCTTAAATTACTTATACAAGTTCACAATTTACTATACAAAAAACCGAACAATACACTAAGCACTAAATAAAATCCTTGAATTCTGTGTCTATTTGACAAAGTGCCCCTGGGATCCTAAACAGATCAATTCCTAAATTACGTTCACACCACGTAAATTTTCAACTACAGGGTGGGAGAGAAAAAAATAATGCCAACGGCATACCTGCTACTTGAACACCCTGTGTATAACATTATTAATGAAAAAAAACGCAAGTGAAGGTTTATCACTACTGACATCGAAATAGAAATAAATAAACTCTGTAAACAGTAAATCTGTGTGTAATGTAAAACAAAGTGGTTATCAAGTCAATAGGTGATTGCATATCTTTCCTTTATCTATCTATATATAGTTACATACTCTTAATTGAAAGAATACAATGAAATATTTTAATTACTTAATTGATTAAGATGTTGACTGTGCTCGTGGTGATACTGGCACTTGCATTTATTTTCAAAATACACGTTCGTAACAAGTACTCATACTGGCAGACGAAGAAGATACCATACGTACAGCCACATTTCCCGCTGGGAAACGCAGAAAATCCCTTCAGTCGCAAACGACATTTCGGAGAATGGCTCCAGATGCTGTACCGTACGTTCAGGGAACAGAACACGAAACTAGCCGGAATTTACATCGGTACAAGTCCGTATTATTTTCCAGTAGACCCCGACGTAATCAAATGCATCATCCAAACGGATTTCCACCATTTTCCCGATCGCGGTTTCTATTACAATGAGAAGGACGATCCGCTAAGTGCCCATCTGTGCGTCATTGGTGGGGAAAAATGGAAAAACCTGCGGGCCATGCTAACCCCGACCTTTACGTCGGGTAAGATGAGGATGATGTTTGATACTTTACTAAAGTGCACCGACCCTATGGAGAAAAGTATGAGTGAAGTCGGTGAGAAGGGACTACCAGTTGACATAAAGGATGTTGCTGCACGTTTCACTACCGATGTTGTCGGTTCTTGCGCGTTTGGATTGGAGTGTAACAGTTTCGAAAGTGTTGACGCCGCGTTTCGTGTCCACGGTCGGAAGATCTTTTCACCACGAACCAAAATGGAAACACTCAAGATTCTGTTTTTGACCGCAAGCCCTGTGTGGGGTAGAAGACTGGGGTTGTCATTGTTTCCAAAGGAAAGCACCGAGTTTTTCTTCAACATTGTCAAGCAGACCGTTGAATACCGACGCGGGAATGGCATACACCGCAACGACATCTTACAAATTCTGATGGAGGTTGGCGAATCCGATGGGGAACACTCACTCACAATAGCAGAAATAGCAGCCCAAGCGTTCGGTTTTTTCGTGGCCGGTTTCGAAACATCTTCCACGACTATGTCATTTTTCCTTTACGAGTTAGCGCTGAACGCTGATTTGCAGCAGAAGGTGCGAGATGAAATAAAATTGGTTTTAGGAAAGCACGCCGGGAAGGTAACGTACGAAGCAATCATGGAGATGAAGTTTATGGACCAGGTCATCAGTGGTAAGCTCCCACAGTTTCCACCGACGACGACGTAACTCAGTTCATTTCAGAAACACTGAGAAAGTATCCACCCCTCTCTTTTTTGACAAGACAGTGCGTTAAGAACTACCGCCACCCGAGTCACGACGTTGAAATTAAAACTGGCGACATGATCCTGATCTCCCTACTGGCTCTTCATAGAGACCCCGAATACTTTCCCGACCCCGAAACGTTTGACCCGGAGAGATTTTCAGACGAAAACAAGAACAGCATCCGGCCTTTCTCGTATATTCCGTTCGGAGGGGGACCTCGGGGTTGTCTTGGTAAGAATCTGTCACGTCGTACGTGTGTCCATAATTTCCAAGATTTTAGGTGTGAGATTCGGAAGACTTCAGACGAAGGTTGGGCTGACGTGTTTGTTAAAAAACTACTCGTTTTCTCTCAATCCAAAATCGCGAATTCCTCTTACGTTCGACAAGTATAGCTTTATACTATCCGCGGAAAAGCCAATTTTTCTAAATATTGAAAAACTTCATGCAGGTAGGGCGTAAAAAGTATTTCCAAAGGCCTTGTATATCATTAATAAGGAATAAATTATTGAAGAAGTTTCCAGTGCACTCAACTGTTTTCTCTGTAAGGCATTGTTAACATTTTGTGGAGGTAGTCTCGGATTACCCTCCTTAAGTAAACGGGCGTCTCTTGTTTCTCGCATATTGCCTCCCTTACATCGCTTTCAGTCTTCGGGATAAAGTCCGTTGGTAATAAGTTTGGTAAATAACTTCACCACCATATCGGGTTTCCCCAACGCCTGACCCTGGCCGACAACCCCCATCACCCCCTAAGGGCTTGAAACTTTGTTCAGGAGGTCTTCTTGCCTGAGTAACAGTCTATCATTTGTCTCTGTTGTTTTGATCTTTTTAGTTATGATCCTGTGGCCCATCCCTCAGATGTCATTATTAAGCTCTTCACACCGCAGCTTCCATAAGCGGTCATTGCCTTTCTTTATCATGCTCTTTAATATTCCTCTCTCTGTTGTATGCTTTCCTCTCGTTTATCGCATCTGTGCTTTACTCGCCTCTCTCTCACTGAGCCATCCTTCTCAGGCAAATGCGTATTTTCCTCTGTTCCGCGAGCTCCTCAGTCCACCGATAAACCCCTCCTCTTCTAGCCAGAGCTGGGTCGATCGTTCTAAAAAACCGCTCGAGCGACGAGCACTCTAATTGTCTTAAAAATACTCGCGAGCATCGAGTTGTTTTGCAAAGCGAAACCGCAGGCGAGTTCCGAGCACTCCTAAAAGTGCTCGAACGGTTTATCGCGAGCGCTCGGGAAAAATGCTCGTGAGCGGAAAAAACGCTTAAGAGCGGAAAAAGCGCTCGGGAGCGGAATAAACCCTCGCGAGCTTCGCTTAATCCTTCGGCGCTTGAGGGGGGTTAAAAGCGCTTACGAGCGAAAAAAAAGGCACGGAGCGGAAAAAGCGCTCGCAAGCGGCAAAAGTTCTCGCGAGCGAAAAAAGTGCTTGCGAGCTGAAAAAACGCTCATGAGCGGAAAAACCCGCTCGAGCGCCGAGCACTTTAAGTAAACGCTCAAGTATCGAGTACCAAGCGGCTGTTCCTAAAAGTGCTCGTGAACGGATCGCTCGCAAACCCTTTTTTTCCGCTTGGAGCACTTTTTCGGCCGAAACGCTCGCGAGCAGTACCCAGCTCTGCTTCTAGCTTTGGTTCTCTTTGGCATCGTTCTCTCGTATAAGCTATTCAGGAGTGTGCCTATATCATAAGCGTCCCCCAGATCTTCGGGCTGAATTTGTGCTATAATTTCCTGCAACCCTTCACTGTTCAACCTGCGTGCATTCCAGGTTGTGCTGCTGATTTCCTCCAGAGGTTCCCGACTCAGGAGTTCCTACTTGAGGTTACACAGCACGTAATCGTGGTCGCTTAATTCGAAACAAAGATAACGTCTATTATAGAGACTTGCTCTCACCTCGTGAACGTGCACTCAGCCACTCACTACCCTTGTATCGGTCAACTCCATAAAAGCCCACCCCCTCTGATTAGTCACCTTGCTCCCTCAGTGAACATTAAAGTCCTCCTCAACTACTAGCTTATCTTTAGATTTAGCGAGAGATACACACTGTAAACTATCCATATCCATATTACGTATTTGTCTCCCATACACACCTTTCCACCTCCAAACTCCGCTTCCCATCTCGCCCTCCGATTGAGAATACTCCCGCCCTGCGTCGGTGGGCTTTATGCCCCCTTTCTTACTTGCGCCACCAATCTCCGACTGTGTTATGGCGGCGCATTTGTTTTCTACGGCGACCGCCTACGCCAAATCTATAACTTTCCTTCTATTATTGAAGTTTATCTGGAAAAACCTCTTCGCGAGACTATATAAAGAAGAAAAGGAAGAGAGGAAAAAATCAAAGATACACTCACTTGAAACTAATATCACGTACAGTTGACACATATCCACACATGTCCTAGACACCATCTCAGGCAGCACAACATAAGAATATCATCAGGATTTCGCTTAAAATATCACAGATTACATCATCACTCAGTATCACAGATTTATCACCAACTTGTCTCGCTGCCCCCCGACCCAGCTCGGTCTACGCAATATCAGGGTGGAGAAACCTTATTGAAACCACACTTCTTTCCATATTGCTCCCCGATCTACTATGAGGGCAGTCATCACCTACGTGACCCGGTTTCACGCAGTGGAAGCATAACGTCGATCAATCCGGGCCCTTACATTCCACCTGCCTGGTGCCGCTTCTCCTAACATCTGAAGCACTTTGGTTCCACTTCCTTTCTCGAATCGAATACTCGGATGTGGCATGTTGTACACCCGGCCTTAATAATGCCTTCTTGTGCCAGCACCCTTACTTCGACCTTAGCGGCTTGCCGGCCTTTATCAGACCTTGTAATATTTTTAAGTCTTGGGTTCCCCTCTGGGCTGGCACCGGCCTGCCTTAGTGCCTCTTTTAACCCTGTCGAAGTTCCTTATCTCCATTGGGAAACATTCCTGGAGGACCCTAAGTTCGTTCCCCTCCATCACCTCTTCTATCAGTTCTTTTAATTGGCTCGGCCTCCCTCAGACCCCTCTCCACCTCAACTAAAATATCGCCTTTCCTGGTTCTCGAGTATTAGTCGCCGCGATCTTTTGCTGAATCCTTTCGATACTTTCACTTCCTTTTAACTTAATGAGGACCGCCTCTGACCTTGAGGGATTCTTAGTGGGGGATATCTGCCAGCATTTGCCCCATAGGAGCCGTCATGGTTATCTCAGCTCGGTCCCCTATTAGATAGATCGCCGATCCGTAGAATGTCTGCCTTTCCTATCACTATCTTCTTACTCTCAATCGCACTGTTCTGGGTGACCAGCTTCCCAATGAGCTCTTTGTTCTGTATGCTCTCTTTGGGTATGCACGTTCTCTTAGTGATGTGGGAATACTCCCCTATGCCCATTTGTACTCTCTTTCTTACTTCTTTTCCCATTTGTGTTTTACAGTTACATTATAATAATATTCAGGGGTCATGACTAATTATCACATTTGGTATTTATGCAAAATAAGATAACAAACTCAACAAATACATTATGCTTAGACACAAAACAAAGAAAAACCCCCCAACAATCGCACAAGCCGATCACAAAAATCATAACTGAATTTGAATTCCCCTTCCTGCGAATTGTTAAAATAAGAAATGTGGCTCCATGGTATACTCTAACGACGTGCACAAAATCTTCAAGATACCCTGAATTGAATAAATACCAGACGTTTACCACGGCCTCAATTCTCAAATTTCAAGATTGACCTAGGCTTTCAAAACCCAAGTTTCGGAGTTCCACATCAAAACTGCTGACTATTTAAGATCTACAATTCGTACTTCGTACTACTTGGCCACCTGCAACGACAAAAATTCCCTCTAAAATATCCTCCTCTAATTCCATCATTCAAAGGTTATACAAAAGACACAACAATTTATTCGCATTTTATTCCATCAATCGCCGACATAATAGAAAATAACGAAAAACGTACTTGAAATTGAAACCTTTACTTGCATTCGTTTAAAAACAACCCTAACTATTACTAGCAAACGACAAGATTCCGTTTACAATTGATGCACACTTATAATAGATGATTGACAATTGCTTTAATTACCTTTTTTCTACTAAAACAAGTTGGAATTCGTAACATTAACCGTATTCCTCTAAAATGTACTTGGATGTGCTTGTGTGCCATAACTATATTCAAGGGTAGGAATGTTTTAGCGCACGTAGGGCGCCTCTAGTAGAATGAAATGTGATGGCTAAAGTTAGCATAATACAGCCCGAAATTTAAAACGGGAAGCTGCTTGAAAAACTACCCTAGTGTCAAAATTAGTTGGTCACCCAAGCGCGAAACTTAACGAAGCACTTACGGTAATATTCCTGAGCGACCTTTATAATGGTATGTGATACTGAAATTTTGCGATAGCTCCAAATCCTTTCAGGGATGAGTTCCGACGTGCTCTTAAATAAAATTCCCATCTTTTACGATATTAAAAATTCACCCAGTATTGGTTCGCAGAAGCAGCCCAACGTGACCTTAATAAAAATTTTTATACTGCGAAAATAATTTCGACGAGTACACATTTAAGATTTATGGAGGAAACACAAGCTGGGATTAAATCCGAACTACTCTGAGAATGTTTAAACTAGGGCGTTATTGATTTATTAACTAGCATCCGTATTAAAACAAAATAAGCAATATCGCGTTTTGTGGAAATATGAAATTCTCAGTATACGTATCGGTTAAGGGTAGAACGTCTGCGAATATTGCCTCGAACTACGTGCGCGTTCAAAGTATTATCAGCGATGTTTCTTGAGAAGATTGCATTCTCGAGTGGTGCACACAAATAAGAGAAACGCTTTGGAGGATGTATCATATTATACTGATGTGCAGGGAAAAACATTTTTAAGCGACTAACTGATATTTATTTATTTATTTATTTATTTATTTATTTATTTATTTATTTATTTATTTATTTATTTATTTATTTATTTATTTATTTATTTATTTATTTAATTATTTATTTATTTATTTATTTATTTATTTATTTATTTATTTATTTATTTATTTATTTATTTATTTATTTATTTATTTATTTACTTTTATTTATTTATTTATTTATTTATTTATTTATTTATTTATTTATTTATTTATTTATTTATTTATTTATTTATTTACTTATGTATGTATTTATTTGGAAACTTGTCACTCCGTGGACCGCGCCTGCAATGAGTTACAAACTACAACTTTTGATGGAAACGGATTTTAATCTCTACGGTACTGAAAAAATTGTTTACTGTAACAATTAATAATATCACCCTGTATACAACATTTGATTTCCTTATCGGCGGTTAAAGCGGCGCTAGGAATTAAAAAAGGAACTTCTACCTTCTGTATCCAAATCCTAAAAGAAGCAAGTAGCTTCGGAACAACACATTTCATAACGAAGCGCCTTCAGATACCGGGCGTTCATTAAAGCTAATGGACTCCAAGATGTACAGCGTGTTCATTAATGCTGGTATGAAAACTGAGTGCTTCGTTACAGGGTTCGCTTATCGTTCACAAAAAATGTACACATTTTGCTTACGGTATAAACTTCCGTGGGTTGATGTTTTCAGGAATTCCTAATTGACCTTCATAAAATTGTTTATAGAAAATCCCCAAAACGAACGATTCCGATTTCTACACAATACAAAAAATTTAAAATGACATAAATTGATCGATGAGTAAAAAGTGCTATCCCCTTTTGAAGGGTAGCTGAAATTCAGAGACTTGGATGATGGAACGTCTATTAACACTCCGTATGCACAAGAGAGGTGCACAGCTTTGATTAACAAATTCGTTCTTTAATCATCTAACTGCTCCAAATATAGACACAATGGACGTTCTGCACCTTGGACCACAACGGTTTAGTGGTAACAATCTAATTAAAAGTGAGCACGCTAATCCGATAATGCATAACACGCAAATGTTCACGTACGTATTAGGAAACTAATTCTCACTGTATTTACGGTTGAAACTAAATCAGCGACGAAGTACCAATAAATTGATAATACGAAAATAATTTAGTCAAAACGGCGGCACAGTTTTTCTTTAAAATTTTAGTAAATAACCACTGTCACAATAAAACACTTTGCGGCTCACACATTTTTCTTAACCTTCAAAAATACGGTTTCGGTTCGAACTCTTAATTGAAAATGACTCTTTGCAAGATCGAAAAATGTCACTTCGCTTCGAAATTTTTGCGAAGAATCCCTGTTACCCGCACAAGTTACACATTTTCGTCCTGAAGTCTTAACAAAGAATACAATACGCAATCGAAAAAAGCCGCGCTCGACCTACATAGATTCGACCCAAATGTTTTGTTAAAAGGGCCTCTCTCGCACCCGATTTTTATTTATATACTTGTCGAATCCTGAACCCGAAAATGAACCCAAGCTGCTTTTTTAATGCATGTAAAGGTATAGCAAAAATGCCGCCCCTCATGCTCCGTTCGACGGGTTTCAGCTTACCTGTTACACACTCGCTTCTTATCTTAACGCGATTTACTTTCTCGCTTATTATAGATCGTCTCACGTAAAAAAGGAATCGGGAGAAAGTAGTGTAACCTCCCACTAAGTTTATTGTTCATCTCAATGTCGCTGTGCTTTGAATAAAGATAGGTATAAAACTGGTAATTATTCGGGCCGTTGGAACCACCCTCTAGACTCCCAATGAATGAGCGAAGTGTTTATAACCGCATAGATGTTTATAATTTGAATGGCTTATACAGTTGACCATTCAAATTATAAACATCTATGCGGTTATAAACACTTCGCTCATTCATTGGGAGTCTAGAGGGTGGTTCCAACGGCCCGAATAATTACCAGTTTTATACCTATCTTTATTCAAAGCACAGCGACATTGAGATGAACAATAAACTTAGTGGGAGGTTACACTACTTTCTCCCGATTCCTTTTTTACGTGAGACGATCTATAGTTCGGTTCTTTTTCATTATGAAGCGGTACACGTATAAAATTGCCTATACCGGTAATTTTGTAAAATCAAAACCAACATTTTCTAAGCCTTAGGCGGCCACCTGTTACAGAACCTATTACAAAAGGTCTAGAGGTTAGAATTTTGAATCCTGAACTTAAGCTTTGATACTTTTAAAATTGATTTTGAAGACACGAAGCTTGAAACCTCTAAGCCTTAATTTTTAATACTCGAGCCGCTGTGCATTAAGTTTGAAGAGACAATAAACAATTTTAAACTGCAGACTAAATAACGTCAAAAATAATAACGCCACATCTTGTAGATGGGGATGTTTCAATTGTGAAGGTGGGTCTGGGGGATTATTTATGAAATAAGCACACAGTTAGTTAGTTCCATTTGAATTTGTATCTCAGTGTTCTTTTCCTTTTAAAAATTTTGTTAATGCGTAATTATTGTTTAAATTTAGTCTCTTTTATAGAAGGATTGTATTTGTTGGTTCGAAGTGGTGTTTCCTTAAATACTAGTCAATGTAAAATGCGGGGCTGCTGCTACTGGTTTCGCGACGGTTGATGGGGGTGTCAAAAATTATATCTTTGCGGGTGAATCTTGATCTTTGAGAACATTGACCTGGCGGTAAATTATTATGTTACTGAAGTGATTCACGATTTATAAATAGGCATAACTTCAGAGTTAAAGATGGAAATGTGAACGTTTCTTAAATTGATGGTCGAAATCTATTAGACGCGTATTATAGTGATATGTGTCCAAGAAAAACACAAACGCTTTCGAAACTTGTTTAATGCATTTAGTTCATGACTAAATACACAGAATTTGATTGTGCAACAAAAACATTAACAGAAATAAAAACTTACGTATAAGAACGTTTAAAATCGCTTAATATGGGGTCGAAAGGAATGGCTATCCTTTGAAACTTGTAAAGAAAGCGTGCAGGTAGGTAGTCGAAGACACTCGTTGACAGAGAAAAGATGTAGAAATGTGCAACTTAAACGAGCAACTTTCCTAGTAAAAAAAGTAAGTGAAATGCAACCCGGCAGCTGTTAAACATTTTATTCAGTTCGAATCCATCATAGGAATACTGCAAATGTAACATCTTTTCATTTATATTGAATAATTGAATGAATTGAATACGTAGTGGAAGGGGTTCGATCATGGGGGCCTAAATGCCGTCATTGGGGGGGGGGGGTCATAAGACACGTTTAACTACAATTTAACTTTTGGGTTACACACACCGCGTACTTCCCATTTGGCGATCGGAGGGGGCATTTTAAACACTTGCAAAGAACCAGTACCATTATGGAATCGGTCCATAATGAATGCTGTCCCTTACCAACACATCTATAAATGTAGTGCGCATGCGGCAGACACCATTCGTAACTTTGCAGACGAGAAATTTCAAAACGGAGCTTTCTTAAAAACATTCCTCGATGGAAAATGGAAGAGAAAATACCAACCTGGAAAAATGTGTCTCGATATGGTCGAGTTTTCAAGGCGTACTCGTATTTTTATTCATTTTTCGCTAGCGGCAAAACTAGGCATCACCTTCTTTCCTGTTCCTAAATTAATATTGCATTTAAAATATAAGGAGCGCTTATTGCCAATAAAAATGGCGCAGATTATGTAAATGATGCCGAAGTGCAATCAGCTTAGAACGAAGTACTCAGAAGTAGCGAGAAAGATTGTAAAATGCATGAGCTTTCCGACTTTGATACACCTCGCAATTTTTCATATTTATAACTAGCAAACCGTAAAATTTTAATAAAACATACCGAAACTTTTACTGCGAGCTGCAACTCAAAGAAAATTACGAACCGTATACTTAATAAAAGCCCTTGATTGTAATTTAAAATTGGTTTTCTTTAATAAACACGGCCATTAATAGACGGTTCTCCTTTAGTGTAAAAGTAACTCGGAGAGAAAAAGGTAGGGGGAATAAATTTCGACATCATGGCACGACAAGACGTATTAAGGCAACCCTTTGTGCGTCTCTATAATATAAGAAGAAATGTATTTCTGATCTCAAATTTCGCGACTGTGTTGTTTTTTTTTGCTTATCTGTTTTTTTTATTGCCCTTTCTTGCGACTCAACAAGCTAAAGTCAAAGTTAATAATACTCTATCGTTATTTTTCCCTTGTGTCAAAGAAAAGCAATTTTTTAAGCTTTTACCTACGAAATAGTAAAACTTTTAGCACTGTTAGCAGAAATGAACGAGGCGGCTTCCTACGCTAGCTTGAATTTCTAAGACAACATACGCTTGGAAAGAATGAACCCTATGTACATTGTAAATGGGTACTGAACCAAACGTTTTCAATGCAATAATAAGCAAAATAACACAGTAGTTTCACTCGCTATCCACAAGTACTAATAACGAGACTAATAATAAATTTTCTTTCACTATTTAGCTGAAGCTGTATAGCTCCATTGGTGTGTATTTTTGCTGTAAAAGTTCTGGTGCAACAGTCATACTGGCATTGCTTATATGATATTTACGTTGGATTTATGCGATTGGTGGATAGAAAAGCGCAATTGTAGTTACCTTTGGAGTTTACGTCGTCTATGAAAAAAGGATAAAGTGTGTGTTACACCAGTATCCATCTGCGGCAGTCAAATTCGTCGATATACAACCGAAGGACGATCTATTTAGTATAGTTTTCATTTAACACTGAAGATTAGCGTCTAATTACAACAATTTGCATTCCGCGAACGTCATGCAATTGTCTAAAAGTAAGTGTCATTGTTTTTTATATCGCCTATGACGTTTGCAATCGTTTTTAATTTTTTGTTACGTGCACTTACGAAGCCAGTAAATTTAGGGTCTAGTGTAATGTGGGCTAATCGAGTGCGTGATCTAAACATTGTTTGGGAAACTAAATGCAATTAACTTTGTTTGTAAATCTAGTTTTTGTGGCGTTTTGAGGTCATTTTCTGTGACGGATAGTGTGTGGTGCGTATTTTATATTCTTGTGTGGGTCATACTAGACTACCAGGTGGTTCAGACTGTAATATGTATTCTTAGAGCTTATGAATAGGGAAAAATTTTAAACGAAAATTTAATGATAATACTGGAAATTACAAAAGGTAAAAGAAAAACACCAATAAGCTACTATTTAAAGATTGAATGCGTTTCGCCCGTTTCCACAGCTAACTCCGGTACTGTGTCTTAGACAGACATAAAAGTTTTGGGCAAATTTCCCCGGTTTCTCGGTACGAATTTCGTCGCAACGACTCTGCTTTTCCACTCGTCCTTGCATCCAAAGATAGCACCAACAGCATGCGTTTGGGTTTTCTGTCCTCTAGTGTTTTCATTTCTTCTTTGTACAGGGGTGAGGGGGGCAAATTCGGTGGATCACGATTGGAATCGCCATAACGGAGCAGTGCAGGTTAAATGGAGGCAAAATTGCCTCTTTTTGTGACTCAAAAAGAGCATTTGAAATTTTTCAAAATCTTTGAAATTAACTGAGATGTCATAGAAAAACTGAAAATGTCAAATTTCGTATTCATTTTCCCTAGCTTAAACTGTTGGAAATTGACGGTCCCCATTAGCACCACCTGTGAGCACTGATGAGAACCCGATTCTGTTATCAGCACTTCCATAACACGCAGGATGCAGAAGGAAGATGCAGGCTACTAATGTTGTAAATCTAGCAGGATAATGAACGGGTGCACACGTGTGTTAGTCACCATTGCAAAATTCCATAAATTGTTCGACGAACAGGTATCCCATCCAGCATATTCATCAGATTTAGCACCTTCCGACATTTTCCCATTTCCAAACCTGAAGACTGAAACAAACATCTGCAAGGGAAAATGAAAACGAAATTTGACATTTTCAGGTTTTAGGTGATTTTCAAAGATTTTTCAAAAATTCCAAATGCGTTTTTTAGTCACAAAAAAGGCCTCGTTGATCCTTTGCAAATAAATACATTAATTCAGTCCTCTACGTTGTCTTCACTGTATTCTTCTCCATAATTGAAGGGTGTCATGCGCACATGACCGAAAACAGCCTCCAACGCCATTGCCTTTCACGCAGAAAAAAAACGAGTATCCAAAATACATCACAACTATACGCAGAGCGCTAGTTTCTCAAAATCTAAACGAAAGTGTCTCAGTGTACCATAGCCAGCTACAAACTTTTTGGACTTTTAGCTCTATGTTCAATACGGTTAAGATAATGTAAGCGCCGCATAACTCGCCTGATTAATTCTAGAAAAGAACCTTAAATGAGAATTTTTACAGACTACAGCAGCCCTTACAGTACTTCTATAGATTGTTTACGACTTCTGAAAGCCCTTAGCAACCATAGATAACTAGGTTTCTTGTTAGTTACATTTAAATGCACTTAAAGGCCCTTAAATCCCAAATCATTTTGATAGACTTTTAATTATCTTTGAATAGTCTAAAATGATAAATACCATGAAAAGCCGTTTAAGGTCGTATTAGACGCTCTGTGGACCATTGAAGGGCCTTGGAGGGATGATGAAGGTTAGGGAACCCCTTTATTATTTCTTAAAACGTGTGACCTAATCTTCTATCCTGTGCTTATGTTCTCTTTCTATCCTACCGGTAACATTCAAGCCAATTCTGTGAGCGGTCCGTGCGTTACTTCAGTGATTATTTCCATCGTAGGTGTAGCGGTATTAATTCTTCTTCCATTGACTTTATGTACATACGTAAAGCAAGTACAGTCCTTCTTTGTATACTAGAACAATAGTGCTGTTACGCTATGTCAAAGTCATGAATATACTTTTTCGTTGTAAAAGCTCAAACGTTATATTATTTATAGATTGTGTGAACGCTACCTTAAAATGAACTACATTGGCAATCGCTAGATGTCACTATCTAACAATAGCAAATCCTTGCGCGCAATAGCATTCCCACGTCATTAATTATTTTTACCGTATCGAATTTTTAATCTGCGAAAGAGACGGGCATTTCCGTAGATCACATTCGAGCCATTTACGACGTACCGATATTTTTTAGTCGCCAGCATCTTTAGGGATTTAACTGCCCTCAGTTAACCACCACGTATGCCTAGGAATTCTATTTATTTAACCAATTTAATGGATAGTAGGTACTTAATAATTTTACTAATCTGTCAGAATACGTTCCTGTATTACTCCTTGTAAGTACCCCTTTCGCCTTTAAGAGTTTTACAGAAAAATGTATTGAACCTTTCTAAATCGATCGTACACCGAATGCTTACGATAAGCCCTCCCACAACTTGGTAGGTACAATTTTTTTGTGTAAACTTGTCTTTATGGTTTCTTCCTGATCTTAGGCCCTTTGTGTACACCGGTACCCGGTAAGCACCGTCCGCGTCTTTGCTATCACTGTCAAAGGGGAGGGTGTAGAGTCAGTCGGTATAAATTTACCCTACACGTGTTGAATTTACACGGTGGTTCCTGGTGTTGAACGTGTGGCTAATTGGCTGTAAATAGAGAAATATTTACTACGAGTAGGGGGAACAGGTCAACTCCGGAATGTTAGAGATGTAGAGATGCTTTTGGTTATCTGATTGTAGCTACCCCAAAACACAGAGATGGAGATCATGGAATTTGGTTTTCCTTAAAACGGAAAGCCGTTCAGGTTTTAAAACGAGGCCGCCTATGATTAACCTGGCATACGTCCCTAAAAAGGAATCTTCCAAGCGATTCAAACAACCCCTTATCAAGAGCCAGTTGAATCTTGCGACAATCACGGAGACGGTGACAATCTGTCACTCACTCTTTTCCAATTTGAGTATTTACCATTTTCTTTCAGTCAATTCGTCCAGAAAACTATGTCGAATGAAAGCCTCAACCCCTAATGAATTAGAATAAAAAAGTTACTACCACCCGCCAACCATTAATCAATTAGTATCTAATGTGTATCCACGAGATAGAGTTCCTACCTTGATAGATTTCCGCAATAGTCACCATGTCATGGATCGAAAAGTAAGAAAAGCTTTAAATAACAAAGTTATAAATAATACCAGAGTGAGCAAAATTTTCGGGTAGTTTTATACGGCAATAATACTTTCGGACAAATCACAGTATCATAGTATATGACATTTTGGCTTGTAACGCCGACTGGAAGCAACCATATTATTTACCTTTAACTACAATGAATGGCAAAAACGTCCATCAATAACCTTAAAAGAAGGTGATATACGATGGCGCTCCGGCGATAAATCAACGAAGCTCACCGTAAATTTCGTAAATCCAAGTAAATGTCAAAATTTACACATTCAATGAGCGATGTTTCCACTTCGCCGAGCATTTTTGTTCCTACTGAATTAGAAGAGACGTGCCCGCCCTTACAATTGATACAAAAAGCTATATAATGACACCGATGAAATTTAGTGAAAGCGTAGTTTTTGCAAAGAAACCTGCGCAACCGTACCACTTTTTGCTATCACACGCTAAGATAAATTGGAAAAACGTACATTCTAATAATTACCTTTTTCTTTTATCACAATCATTAAAGTGCGGAGCGTTCAGTACTTATTTAGTGTTACGTGAAAGTAACGTCGGTGGTTTAATTTCGCTGTATAATATTGTGGCTTGGAGTTGGGGAGGTCAACAGTCCTTTACGGGTACAATTTTCTCCGCGAGATTATTTGGCGAGCCAAAAGAATTGTAAACTACCCAAGTTTGCGAGGCGCTCAGTATAACGAGACAAGCTAATACTCGTAATTAAGGGACGCAATAAAATCCGCCAACTCGATCCGACGGTATTTTTTGTCTTCGCCACGAAGTAACCATTCGAAAACGATCCAAGTCGTAAATTAATGGTCGCCGGAGTGGTGGTGACATAAGCCGAAATTGTAGGCGTAAATTTATACGTTTAGTTTATTGATTGGGGTGCGTTGTTGAGACAAGTTAAGCTGGGATGAAAATTGCGTTAAATGATTAGCAGATTAGAAGACGAATGAGATTTGGATTTGGAAACAAATCTAAATTACCTATCTTACGTAATGGGAGATGTCAGACTTTCTCCTCTTCGATCAGTATGTTTTTATTGGATACACTAGAAAATCATTTGTCACTTCTATGCGAAATGTGAAAATATTATTTACGTTTTTTAAAAAATACGAAACCACCAAAAACAGATCGAAAAGGTCAACGCATGCGAAAAAGTTACTAGAAAGGTAACCAGGTCTGAAACTCTGTTGCGAGGGTTCGAATTTTGCTAGTCATTGGATCATATCTCCTGAACGATCGAATGACCTATGACTTGTAAAGAATGTAATGATTATGGTTTTATATAATCAGTTTAAGTAGCATGTATGATAAAACTATTTTGTTAAGTTACCGTGAGGTGCCGCCACCTGTCCAACCTTCCTGCTTATCACAAGTACCACTACCAGTTATCCCTCTCCTCATATTACCACTTCCAGTTATCACTCCTGATATAAAAGCGAGAGTACAACTCCGGAGAGACAATTTTTCGTTTTCACTAGTAATAATAACCAAAGCAACCCGACCTGTATCCTACAATTTCTTTGGTTTTCCTGAATACTACCTTCTCTAGAAACTTAGCCAGTTGCTGCATACCTAGGGCGTAAAATCTATCTTAAATACTCCTGTAGTGAACCCCGTCTTGAATCTACCGGCCGACGGTGTGATTTTGAATCGCCCCTATATTATTCAGTAACTTTTTGCCTAGTGTGATTTATAATGGGCCCTACATTATCTATGCACCGAACCACTTTTATCTTAGATCCGAACCCACACAGCAGAGTTTAAAACCTACTTACTTGTGTAGTGATTCTCAATTAATCTAGTGATCTTTTGATTTAAATACGAACTGCCTGTTTCAGCAGTATACATTCTATACGTGAACGGTTCATTTACAAATTCACTCCAGGGCCACTTTTTTTACAATCCGTAGACTGATAATGTTCAATGGACTGATATCAAACATTATACAAGGCGGAACATCCTGTGTATGAGATTATTTTAAATATATGATTTAAATTTGGAGGGTTATTTACGAATAAACACAATGTATGATTGATTCGTTTGAATTTTTATTTTCGTATTCGGCTTTCCTTTTAGAATTGTTTGTAATTGGGTAGTTTTGGTTTAAAATTTTATCACTTTCCTGGTCAAGTTTGCGTATTTTATAAAAGGCCACATCTGGTAGTTTGCTATAAGGAATCTATTTAACAAACATTACATGTTGGAAAAGTAGGAAGACTTGGCGCGTTCCGCCATGATTGGAGATTTATTTGAATTTGAGTTTATTTTATGGTGGAAGTGGTGTTAAATACTGACAAGAAAACGAGGCTGCTAGATTCGCGACGATTGAAGAGCGTGTAAATTTGTTTAAGCTAAATTCTCGGATAGTCTGCCACATTTGTTTAGATGAAGACTCAGTCCACATTTTTTTTAAAATAAATTTGCGCAGAAGCAAGTTAAACAAAATGGTGCGAGAGAGTCCGATTAAGGAAAAGTTTCTGTCGAGCCGACCGAAAACTCAAGCAGTTCGGATACAGCGAAGCACTTCGTTAAGGTTCTCTTCTTATGACAAGTTAAAAGTCTATACCTTCCGAACAGCCATTGAAAATTTGACATGTCATTATCTGTGTTATACTTATAAAGCAGTGCGAAGTTCTGAAGCTGTCAGCGTTTGTGTGTGGTTAAATGCGCCCAGTACGCAAACCTTGTACGGCCAGATTATTTGGATTATAAAGAAAAAAACTGTAACCCGTTTAAGATTTATTATTTTACTTGTCGCCCGCCCGCGTGCGGGGTATTATATCGAAACAGGCTTTTTTTTTCTTTAAGGGATTTCGTTTTATTTGTGTTAAGGAATACATTTGTGTCGTTATTAATCAATAGGCGCCATATTAGAATTTTAGGGAAGAGGAAGCGAAAATAATGACGTGTAACACTCTATACTTCTACGAGTACATAAATTTACAAAAAAATTTCAAAATCAAAAGTTTTACATTTATTTCTCAACAAAACATACACGAACTGGATATTGTTGAATCAATATTGCTGGGATTGCAATGATTCAAATTCTCCGAAAAAAAGCCCATAGAAGTGCCAACGGGATAGGGAAAATGAAAACGAAGTTTGATATTTTCTGGTTTTCGGCGATATCTCATTTATTTTCAAGGATTCTAACAAATTTCAAAAGCGTTTTTTAATCACCAAACGAAGCAACTTTGCCTCCATTTAACCTACACTGTATCTCTCACCGTTGCGAAGATCCCGATGATGAGCATCGAATTTGAACCACCCTGTACGGTATAGCAAACAAATATGATCCACCAACAGCACTTATGAAACAAAGCTTGCAGTAAGCAGTGCTTCAATAAATAAATAGCATTCAATGTAAATAATAACAAATTGTGACATGAATTTCAAAAATTAATGGTTAGTATAAGACACATTTTTTATAACAGAAGAGAGCGCGAATCAGGAGCCCGTTACCGACGTCAAGATTCCCTCAAGCGTCTAAAACTAACTGGTATTGGGAAAAGCGTTACGTACGCGATGAACACTCGATAAAAACAACACTCCAACTAACAATCTTTACTTCTCCAACTTAAACTACGACCTAAATCTCTTCAAACACTTAAACTTTCTTCGGCAAACCTTTACAATTAAAGAAGACTGACTGTATTTTCAAAAAGTTTCGAGAGCGGTAAAACTGACAGACACACAAATCAGTAAGCGACTACGTTCCAACGTCCACACAAAAAAAACACAAAATAACGACTAACTTCCACCACCAAAAATAACAACGATTATACATCCACCACCAAACAAGCCCTCCCTTTCTTTTGAACTTTCCAAGCAATTTCCTTCTTAACCAACTATTTCGTCGTCGAAAGAACTCACACGCCCGGCGACAACACCTGCTCATCTTCAAAGGAATTAGTCCATGCAAGCGATAACGGAACTTCTTATCGCAATGACCCGAGGTAACACTTTTACAAATACTACCTGAATATTCCCACATGAATAAACTTAATCTTTAACACGTGTACTACCTTACAATCACAAATCACACAATTCTTCAACAAAATCATATTGATTTGTGGGCAGTCTCAAATTAATGACAACATTTACGCTTAAAGAAAATTGACATTCACACACAAGGTGACCCGTCATATAGTATAGGTGCTGAAGTCCAAAACGTTCGCATATCTAACATAAAAATCTAAAAGATCTGATGGAGCTGAAAAAATCTATGTTATTATTTTTATGTTCTTACACGTCCTTCGCGTACCTCTTTTTCTTGTTTTTGCAATTTTACACCTCAATGCCTTTTTCTAAGTTCTTCTTCCACACCGTATCCGTTGCTTTCGTAATGTTTTTTTTTGCTTTCGCCGTTCTCTCTCTTCTTCTCCAATTATGTTACCGTCTTGCGTCTAGTTTCTATTCGGGTATTCTTCATCTTCCCTCTTTTTTTACAATTTAATTTTGTTCACCCATCTCTTCTACATATCTTTCTCCTCCTCGTCTATTTCCACCCCACATTTCATAAGCCATTTCTGTATTCCCGCGTCATTCCAGCGCCTTCTGTTCCTTACATTCAGTAACGTTCATTTTTTTATCGATGTTTTCACCAATCCCACAAAAATTCTACTTTGCCTTTGCCTTCAAGAATCTTCACTACATGTGTGCTGTTCTTTTTCTGCAAGATCCGTTATTCTTCCACAATCAATTTCGCATAACTCCATCTTTCTCTTTTTTCATTTTAGTTAATCTCTCCCATTCTAACCTCCTTTCATCGAAAGTCAATTCGTCATATACGATACCATAATCCTCTTCCACTTTCCCTTTATTTTCTCTGATTTCCCATATTAATTCGGTCTGTTATTATCGATTCCTCTATCTTTACCTTGTTAATTTCCTTCTCTATTTGGCCTGTTTTGGGTTTTCTACCATCCTTGCGCTCTCTACCCTCTAATTTTGAAAAAAAACTGGATTCCCTCTAATTATGATTCGAGGATAACTTGTTTTTGTGCGGGAATAGTCCCCGACGACTTTTTTAATTGTTCGAAAACCTCGAATCGACCTCCCGCTGGTTGCACTGTTTCTCTCCATTGCATTTGTACAATGAACGCGAAATTACTAATTGCGCTACTTTTGATTTTCAGAATTCGATCAATTATCACGATGCTAATTTTGACTAACAAACAGTTCGGGGCTAATTTTTAGTGCGAGTGTTTGACCTGAGCTCACAGAAGTTCCAATGCGAGTTTAAGAAATCATTGATGTTTTGACGTGATCTTTACGACAGCTCAAGAGCGATTAATTCGTTTCTCCCTCTCTTCAAGCCCACTAGTTCAATTAATTTTTGAAAATTGGCAATACTTTCCCGTAGCCTGCGAATGCGGGGCCGCGCTAGTACTTTTGCACACATACTTAATATTTGAGGGTTTCTTGTGTTTTCCAAGTCAGAACAAATGTACATAGAGAATAACTAATTGTTGTTCCAATTAGCTCAGAACTTTCTTTGTCCTTTGCTTTCAGCCGAGTTTCCTCGAAGTAACAATGCAGCCATATTAACTTATTAATCAAGCGAGACAACTATTACGATTAGTAATGTTTTCAGTTAGTGACACAGTTTTATCACTTAACAGTTACATTGTAGACTTTATATAAACAAGGTTTACTGCTTCAGGCATCTTAAGCTCGGGTAAAGTTTTGATTAGTTCATAAACTCCCTGCAACTAAATGAGAAATTGAGAACGTAATGCTTCAATCCATGAGATTGCGACGGTAAGGGTATGTTTTCCGATCGCTTGAATTTTTAGCGAACTTCCGTTTTCATTGTCGCAAATTCGAATAAATTTCCTTTGCTTTCGATCGGTTTGGGATAAGAACAGGCGTCTGGCGGATAATTAACGCAAACGAATCGCGATTTTTTGTTAACAACTTTAAAGTCGACGAGATTCGAAATGTGGAGATTGAATTGAAAACGCGCAGCCGAAGTGGGCGCAGAATCCGATTTTCCAGGCAGAAGCTGAATCATCTCCCCGGAGTTTCCTCGAAGTGCGCAGTGCGTGCGGTTTTGCGTGAAATATCGAAATATTGGTGCTATCCCTAGATAAGTTTTAATTTCAGTTGTAATGCGAGAATAGTGTGCCGATTAAAAATTTATTTACGACGTTAGTTAAGGTAAGTCGTGTATCTGAAGAACGATGTTGCCCCAACCGCATTATATAACCGTTCAAATCAGCTGCGAAGAAATTTTCAGCGTGACGAAAACAAATAGTCGTAAACGAAGAAGGGTTACATTTGCGTTAAATGTTATGTAACGGGGTGCTATATTAATTGACGGAATATGATGCGGCTTTAATAATTAACCCACGCTAAATTGAAGGGTAGTGATTCCCAGACTGTTTTAATTAATGACATTAGCTTTCTTGGTGGAGAGGCTCCGGGATTTTTACCCCCACCAATAATGGAAAGCTTGCAAATGTGCATTCGTTATACTTACTTACATTGGGTTTAAGTGTATAATGCGTGGATACTGAAATTTGAATATTCTCCCAATTAGTGCTAATGTTAGTGAAACTTTCTAATGACGCTTTCTGGAGGGCAATGACTACGACATGGATTTAAACTAGCTTTTGTTGCTTAAATGATTAATTAAACCGGATTATACTGATGGAAACGTATCGATTAGTGAAATTATTTTATTATAAATGTCTATCGGGGGAAGAACTTTGGATTGTTATAACAGGTGTTCCTCCCATATTACTAAAAATCCCAACTTTCGATGTTCATCAGTCGTAATGTATTATTTCTAATGGCCTACTTCAGATTCTGTCGGAAGCTTCTGCGTCAGTAGGCACGTTTTCCAACTGAGTTGTCTTTATTGCAACTTTTCAAGGATTCGCTCTTGGTTCCATTCTGAATGCATCCCTTATGATGTAGATAGTCGATTATAGACCTTACAAGTTACGTAAATAGGTGTAGGGAAATTCTCCAAACAAAAACCAGCACATAGGAATAGTGTATATTACAGTCATTGCTATTCAACAGGTCGTTGTCCATATCCCTCATATGACTTGAGCTATTTTAATAAAAAAAAAGCACGGGTATATATAGCCGGCTCTCCCGCAGAATTTAGTCAACTGTCGTGGGGAAGTGTCCCTGGTAGGAACTAACATCTCCACCACTTCTTTTGCCATTGCGCTGGGCCGCGACATATGGTAAACAATGTGGTGGATTTTGTGGGGGGATATGGGGGGGAGGGCTAACTGAATGTCTCCCGGCCCGAAAGGGTACGGCCTCAGCTTCGCCACTGGAATATCTGCATTAGAGGAAGCCCTGCTTTCTGGCGATGGCCTCTCCCCCGGTGTTCCATTAGTTTCCGATGCCTCCCTCCTTTGATCTCGTTTCCTTTTTTCTTGTTTTTCCCGTCTTTATTCTTGTCCTCTCCCTGCTTCCCTTTCTGCCTCCTTCTCCTCATCATCTTGGCTGCTTGTGCTTATGCCTGATTCATTCGACCTCCACCTGCAGTACTCGTCTGCTTTCTTTCTTTATTTTGTGTTTGTCTCTGCTCCACTCCTCCCATCTCTCTATTGGAATCCATGTAAAGCAGGGTCGGCATACTTTCTATTCCGAAGCACGTCGATTCTTGGTCACCTGCAGGAAATGGTTTCTCTTCCTCCTGTTTATATGCCCCCAATGTCTCAGCTGCCTCATCTTCATTCTCCTAATGATCGTCTTTCCTTCTCTCTTCCCTTATCTGCTTGCTTGTGAGGTTGCAGTTTTCCATCAGTATCTTTAGTGCCTTCCGTTCCACCCACCTCAATGTTCGTCTGTTGCTCTTGGTTCCAGATTACGTGTGTGACTGAATGCGTTGATTATTCTGTCTTTCATTGTGTTGTACCTACTGAATGTGTTACTTATGTACGCTCCCAGATATTTTATCCTGTGCTTCATGGTTATCTCCCTCACGGCTATTGTTGTCCTTCTTTCTTCTTTGTATAGGGTGTTGCTTCTTGGGCCTCTTATAATCATATAGCTCTTTTCGCTGTTTATTTGTAGGCTTGCCATTTCCAGGTATGCCTCGCCGGTTTGGACGAATTCCTCGAGGTCTTCTATCTTGTCCGGGATTACGACTAGGTCGTCCGCCTCCGCCAATAGTGTCGGTAGTTGTAATTGGCCATCTGTGCTGAAGTTCCTCGCCACTCTCCTTGTTTGGTCTATGACGTTATCCAGTGCTATCGCGAAGAGCCTTGGGGAGAGCGGGCATCCTTGTTTGATTCCTCTGGTTTTCGGTCTTTTTCCAAATCCATTGCATACTTTTTTCTTATAGTATACCTACTCCCTTAGGCACGCATTTATAATTCTGTTGGGGAGTGGCCAGTTATAGTTTTCCTCCATTTGCTGGACGTGTGCTTCTTGTTCATCCTTCATAAGCGTCTCCCATGCTGTCATTGGTACAGATTTTTTGATTCCCCCTTGTTTCTTCCCTCTGTTTTCTTTTATGTGCTTCCCCTTCCCTTACATTTGCGCATTCCTCTCCCTTGGACAAAGCTTAGCGATGTGAACTCCTTGATCTCATGTTGTTCAAAGGCTCCGTTTTTCTCCTCCCTGGCCTTCCTTAGCTCTTTCTTTGCTTCGGGCTTGTGTGGATTTTGCCCAAACCTATTCTTTGCTCTGCTGTGGTTGTCCATGGTTTGCTTCATGTTCGGTGATATGGGCGGTTTATGTTCCCCATGTGTTTCCCTGCTGCTTCCTTGAGGGTTTCGGCGATCCTGTTCCCTCTTGTTGTTCCTGATCTCTTTCTACTCCTTTCTATTATACTCATCCCTTTTCTTCCCCCCTGTCAGAAGTTTTACATCCCACCATTCAGTTCTCCCGCTTTGGTCCCTGTCCTTTCCTTATTTTTCGCTTCCTACTGTTCCCACTGTTCTGGCCCATACTCCTACTGTGTTCGTGTTGTTTATTTTCTTTGATTTGGTTCTTACTAGTGGTCGATCTGTGATTCAGGATTTCCTCTCCCCCATGTTATCAGCACCGTTTGGATTTGCTGAATGTATTTTCCAACCTCAGTCCATGTAGATGTACCATGTTCCTAAGCTCGCTGCCATTCACGTTGTCTTGCTCGTGCTTGAACATTTGCCTGTCTTTTGTTCCTCCCCTTCCGTTTCGTATAATCCGCCTAGTTGACTCAACGTTTTGAGTTCCGTTTGTCTTCTTTTGTCCGAGGGGATGTGGCATCCTATAGCTGTTAATCTTCCTATTCTCGTTTTGATTTGAGCCATAGAAATATTCTCGCTTCTTTCTTCAAATTTCTCAACCGCAATGCCTCGGTGTTTCCTGATTGCTGGAGTTCTCCTTCTCCCCCTCCTTATCTACCAGTCGTGGTTCCTTGTATGAGGTTCTGATGACACCGGGAGTCCCCTAAGTTGTTGCCCAATCGCTCGAAATGGGCAGCTCCCGTCCTTGATTATAATGACGCTGCTATTAGGAACCCAAAGGTTCACCTTAATATTCTGATTTGTTTATGTTTCCCTTTGTAAGGGTTCCATTTGTTCAGCCCACTCGAGGTAGGTATATTTGCGGGTGCGTATGAGCGCTACCTTTCGCAATTCCTTTGTTTATCCAATCAAACTGGTTAATTGCCCCCGTGATTTACGCCCATCTTTCTATATATTCTCACTTAATTCAATTTAATTTTAGCCTTAATAATTCTAGGTATCAAGACGTATCAATTGTATCAATTACGCCCTTGCTGTCTTGTTGGTTAGAGACTCCTACACTGTCTTGGTCTCCTGACAATTTAGTTAAATCCCCGCGCGTTATTTGTGTGTTGATAAAGACCACTTCCGCTTGAGCTTCGAATATAAGCTTGAATTATCGCAAGATAAGTGAAAGGAGAACGTGCTGTAGTATCAAGAAGCTATTGATTGGTTCCATCTTACTTTTACACAATACACTTGCAATAACGTGAACAGATTTTACCATTAATGGAGCCTAGTAAACTGGAATGTCGCCAAACGAAAGTATTTCGTTACTTAAACAACACTTTTGGCTTGACACAGATTTGAAGCGATTTCTTACATGGATTTTAGGATTATGATTTGGCGTCAACAAGTCATTCTTGGGGTATATTTTTGAAATTGCATATTATTTAGCTATTTCATTGGAGAAGTAAAGGACTTTTACCTATCAAGTGAGGAGGCAGACATGACACCTACAATTGAGATTAGGCAACAAAAACAGTACATATCCAATTGTGCAAAAAATCCGTTGTGAGGATCAAAGTGCAATTAACTTATTGACTTGACACTTTGAACGATGTATTAGATAGTATGTCAGTGTACAACTGTGTTTCTTCTGTAAGACATTTATCATCACAAAGACTGAACGTCTTGCAACAAATTACGCCCAGTTTATCATTGACTGCGATACACCAAAAGTCTCCACCACCAAAAAAGCAACGATTAACGCCCGTCTCGTCTATTTAAAACAATCTCCCTTTCTTACCAACTTTCCGAACCGTCCCCTCCGTATCAAAATTACGAATAACTAACATTTCTGTTTACATCGGCGAAAAACATCTGCTTATTACTTAATTAGCGATAACGAAACTTCGTATCGCAACGACCAGGTTTACAAGAGATAACTTTAACAAAACATTCACCCATTTAATTCCAGATATTCCTTCACTTACTAACTGATGTAACAAGTGGTCGCGTTGGAATTAAAAAAGTGATTCTTTTGAATTTTTATTTTGTTCAGCATAGAAAAATGTGCACATGTACAGCTTCATAGCAAACGTGAAAAAGGTATGTCTGGAGATAAAAAGCGAGAACAGAAAAAAGTGTTGCGGAAAGCGAGCGCTGTGCCCACGATCTCTTAAGTGTCGTTCCGTTTGTTTAAAACCGAGCACTTTACAAAAATGCAGGTTTTGCTATTCGTTTAAAAGAGTACGCTCGATGTCGTTTGGTTCAAAAAAGAGGACCAGTTTCGGTGTTTCCACCGGGCGAAATTCAATAGCGAAGGAAGTGGGAGAGCGGTAATTCTAAGCCTGGTTATTACTAGCGATTACGTACACGGTTTGTACGTGAACTCTTCTATATTTGTTGCACCCCAAAGAAATATTTTGATATTACTTTGAAATAATGGCTGAGGTGATATACTTTTTGTTCTTCTTTAAACTGTTGTTAATCGGAAGGAGGTATGCCTCAAAACACAACTGTACGACATTAACCAACACCTTATGTTCTCAAGGCGACAAAACTACATGTAGGAGTGAATTAAGGACAAACCCCAACTCATTCCAAAAATTTTATTAACTTTGAATGGCGCGGCTGGGGCCTCCGTGGCCCAGAGACGAATCTCTCCACAACTTTTTTCGGATTAATCCCTATCTAATTTTTTTTGAACTAATTAATGCCTTTCAAAATGGCGTAGGCGAAATGTAATCTTCAACGTTACAGAAAAATTTGAAGAAATCGACCCCATTGGAAGCTCGTGTTACTTTGGAAACCTGTTTTAAGGGTCAATGATTTACGGATACGGTTACTGGCATGAGAAGGTTACTAATACCAGTCTGGCGGCCGGTAATACGAACTTAAGGTGTTTTACGTGACCAAAACAGCTAAATCAAGATGACTCAACCTTATATCATGCACGTTCATGAGAGGCACTAGGTTTCAGTTTTAAAAACCACCGTAGGCTTTGATTGATTAGCCAAACGCGCGCCTGGTTCGACGAAGCTGATTGGCTTATGGTTAAAGATGGTCGATTTGAGTAATTAGCGCCATTTGAGGGCATACTAGACAAGATACGAAGAATCGCATACGATTTTCAGTAGGGGAGTTTTTTGAGATTCCGCTCGTATTCGAAAACCAGACTTTTAATCCGACCCATATTCAATAAACGCCGCCTTAGGCGAAGTTCATACTGAGGCGATATAACGTAGGCAATATGCTGCGCCGATATATTTCTACGGAGGTACATAAAGTGGACGATATCGCGCGATTGTGTACCTTGTTTATCGCCTCCCCTTGAATTTCAAAGATCTGTTTATGCGTATCGCGTATTGCCTGCGATATATCGCTTATCGTATAGAGAGAGCTCTATCTAAGAGATTCTTAGAACAATCTATTACGGAATAAATACATGTAGGCCCAGTCTATTACATACTCGGGTACTAATAAATGACCATGCTTGAACAGCCAAATTAGCGTGTGAATGCTACAATCGAAACTTGACATTTAATGTCTTATTAACCGAGGATACCAGGTGACCTAAATGATAGATTCTGACAACTTGAGAGTAACCTTATACTGATACTTGAGTCCTAAAATTACTACCCCTATAAACGCGCCTAGCAGGGCTATTCACGAAAAAAAAAACTACTGACGCTAGTCAAGCTCAAACAATTAATCACAGTGGCCGTAAACCAGAAATAACTAATACGTACTTACAAAAATAAAAAAATTAGAGTTTTTGTAATTGCTTTAAAAATGTTGTCACGTGTGTTTACGAACCCAGTAAATTTTGACTTTCTTGTTAATTTAGCCATACGTGTAAAATGATATAAAAGTGTTTGTGAAAAGTAAAATCTAGTTGCTGTGGTCTTTGGAAGTCATTTTCAGTTATATATAATGGTCTGTCTGTTTTATTTTTAATAAGTAATAGACCCGAAATTCTGCGTGACATTTCCACATTTTTGTATTTTCGTGGGGGCATCCAGATGAGTTACTCGATCAGTTACGCAGAAATATGAAGGTAGTTAAGTTTCTTTTCCTGGAGTTGAAAATTAAGTCTAAAAAGTTTTCTGAAAATAACTACCACGCAAGAAAGTTTCGCATTAAACCTAATTTATAGCAAACGCCATCGAACGCCTAATATTATCCTCCCCCTAAAGAATATTGGTGTTTCACTTCTTAAGCGCTTAAGGTTGATGTAGATGCATGTCGTGTGTGACTATATGACAATAGCAAATCAATTGCAACAATATTTTACTGTCGATTCATCTAACTTCATAAATACGCTTTCCGGTTATAAGTACAGAAATATGCGAACAAATAAAAAATAGGCTACGCAAAGAACGTTAAAAACAAAAGTAAGGAATCTTAACCGACGTGATTTAAATTTAGAAATTCACATTATAAAGTCGGAAGTCCTTAATTGAACAATACGAAAGTTAAGTGCGGGCGTGAAAAGTTTTCCAATATGGATTTTTCACGAAATGCGACATCGCCGTTGCCAGAATAACAATGGAATAAAGCGGGATTAATTCTATTTGGACGAATAAGGGCTCCCCTCTTTGTATTAAAAAATAAGATAAAATTGCTTTGTTCACCTGTGTTACGTAACGTCCCTTTATACTCGTATTGTTAACGTAATGAAGACGACACGAACAAATCATTGAAAGCTTCAGGTTACACGCGAGGGATGAAGGGTGGTGGGGTGTAGCCAATTTGAAATTATTTGCTTATGCTAAAAGTGACATAATACTGCAATGTGTTATTGATGTGTTTTGTAGCGAACATTCTAGAAGATTATATAGACACGAAGGCGCCATGAAAGATTAGTCATCAGCGATTATGAACGAGAGCGGATGTGGATACTGGCTTCCTTCAAGGCCAATAGCCTGACTTCAAATCGTCGACACTTATATAATACCTTGCTTCTCTTAGTTTATTTAAAACTCCTTGCATAAAAGGTAAGGGATATGCGTCTTTGACTGTCAGGTGATTAACCCGAACACAGAAGCGGTATCTTCCGGATGATTTCTTTACTAGTACTATTGGTGAACTCCAGGGACTGTTAGACGGTTCTATGATTCCATCCTCCAGCATCTGATCTACCTCCTGGTTTTTAATTTCTTGTAGAGCCGGATTACGGGCTCTGCTTCAGTGGTTCGGCTCCTATTTTCAGAGTTATGGTATGTGCGATTAAGTCCGTTTTGCCTGTTGACGATCTAAACTTCTCTAATTCTTTTTCTAGGAACTGGTTGGGTAGAGGAAGCTATTCCGCATCTGGGTCATGTATTCTTGCAAAGGGTTCCGTTTCAATATTTGGGTCCTGGTCCGGAAATGTCATTGTTCGTTGGTTGATGCTAACCCGTTGTTCCTCCATGAAATTGTTTTCGATTATTATGTCGGATGCTAAAGTAGGTAGAAAATAACACTATTTTACTTTACCTTGTGTTCCCATGATACAAAGAAATCTATGACAATTAACAACTCTTAGTTTGTATTATGTTTCGTTCGGCCAACTGTACATGGTTATCTTCCCAAGGTGATGCTGCTTAAATCTCCTTAATGTTCTGGTGACCATGTAGTTTTTGTATCAATTCAAGCTGAATTACAGTTATAACTTCCACAAATAAACGGCGATCATGGTGGTTCCAAGAATTATTGCAAATTTCTCTGCAACCTGTGCAATAATTCAAATAAAATTTCATACTCTTAGAAAATAAATCACATAATTAATTAAAATTTACGTTAGAGTATATTTAACTCTTACTTACAGAGCTAGTAGTCCTCCAAATTTACTAAACACAAGAGGTCTAACGGTTACTGTGAGTGGACATGAAATCTTAACTTTCTTGTTCAAAAAGAGCTCAGGACAGATTTTTCTGCCCAGAAAAAGAAAAATGCTAAAGGTCACATCTGGAATCAATGGTTGATAGAGTAACAAAGACTACAATAAAATTTTAATGAAACGTACTCGTTTCGATAGCAAAGCAGTTTTTTTGCGGATGATGGCACTTTTGCCGTCGAAACGCTTAAATTGTTTATTAAAGTTTTATTGTGGTTTATTCTGTGACTTTCCAATGCACAATTCTCTCCCCGAAAGTTATCTGTCAGCTAAATTCAGCGGAAATTGGTAAAAATGGCCAACTTTATGGAGAATATAATATCGAAATCCCTTAACATATACGATTATATCTTCGGAAACCAATATTATAAAATGAACTTCTAAAAAGCGCGTAAATTTTTGGAAGCGGCGATATTGAATTTCAATTCTCAGGCAATGGCTGAACGATTTACTGTATCGAAAAGCCCCATAACTGCAAATAAATTCAAAATAAATTTGACGCTTTGAAAGTAGTTCCAATATCAGTTTTCACCCGCGGCATTTTTGCCAGACGTATGTTATTTAGATTCACATTTCGGAAGTTGACGTAATCCAATATTTTGAATAAAAATCGCGCTTTAGTATACGAACGATACACAAGCCAAATATGTCAGCGTTTCCAGACGAGTATTAGGAAAAGAACGCCAATTCAATAATGGAAATGTTTGTGTTCATCCACCATGCGGTTTCATTCTTGGCTATCTGAAAATCCCATTTTGGACACCGTTACAATAAATACAGTCCATTTGACTATTTACTGCACAATAAATGATTTCCTCCCAAAAATACCAGTGTTTACTGAGAGAAATGGCATTCCATTTGCACCTGAGGAAACAATACCTACGAGATAAAATGAAACGAAACGAAACCTATTAGCAACTATTACAGCTCGAGCACCCCAGTTTGATGCTTTATTTCATTGCTCGGAAGTAGATAAATTTTGTTCATAGTCCAAATAACTGTCAATGTAAATATTCATATATTTTCTAAGTTACTTTATATCAAAGGGAAAAAACGACATTTTCCGAACCTATACGCTCGTCTAAGCGTTTAAGGTGGATGATTTATGTTTTTCCCTGAAATATGTCAAAGCTTTCGAAGCATATTTCCATATTAGTTTCATGTGAATAAATCGCAATTGCAAGGATGAGGGAAATAACGTATTGATGTAACGGTGTAACTGTCAAGCGCCTTGTAATTTTCCAGTTAGGTTATTTACAGGTAATGAAACGAAGATTAGTATCGCATACGAGATTATGTTCAGCAATGTGTTACAATCTTGCTGTACACATCTACCCCCTCTCTCTAAAAGCAGATATTTAAATCAGGGATTGCGGCAGCACTACCTTGATGGAATCGCCCTTTCGCTTTAATGGACCAAAGTCGTCAATTAGCATACAACCGATATGAAACTGGATGTATTTACACAATACACAGTACCTATTGATTGCTATGGACAAAGGCAAACGACCACCGTATGTATTTGAAATTTTAAAAAAGCGAGGGTTGGTTTTTCATTATTTAAATTCCTTCACACTATTTAAACACGTCACTTTTGTGGTTGATATTCCCTCACGGCGGCGGCGGTAATTTGGGGAGTGTGTCAAAACGCTCGTTCCACTTTCTTGCATTAGTTAATCTGTAAATTCATTTAAAAACGAAGAAGAGTGAATCCAGAAAGGAGGGCAAGAGCGGGAGGAAGTGAAATAGGAAGAGAAAGCGACATTGTAGAGGAAGATGCAGAAATTGAAAAAAATAGTGAAAGAAAACTGATGTAAAGCCTCAGAGGAGGATAAAAAAAGGCGCCAGAATAGATGGGGGAAGCAGGACAGATAAGAGGTGGTATGAAAAGGGGCTTTGATATGATCATAAATAAATAAATCACCTTAATTTTAAATATCTCCTAATCCATATTCTTTAAAAACGTTATAGAAATCTAGAAATTTACGCGTTCTAGATAATTACCCTAGGGCAAGGTCAGCGTATTTGGTAATTTCAGCTGTTTTATAAGACATGGAGAATCTGTAACAGTATTGGCAGTGGGGCAAAAATGCGGCACCTCCCAGATTAATTAACTTCCCGTTAATTCATGCAGAAATCGCAATCTTCCACCAGATCAAAGATTTAGGTTGACCTATTCGTACTGGGGATGCTAATAACAAGCCCTATTTCATATTTCAGAAAATGTAGGTACTTCAATTTTATTTACACGGTTATGCTGTTAATTCCGTGCTTTACTCGTCGACGCAAAACACACCTTTACTATATCGTTTTTGTGGTATACCAGATACTCACATGATGCACCAGACAGCAAGATTCTAGAGTACGGTGTTTGGTGTCTGCGACGGTCAGTTCGCGAATGGGTTCAAGGTCATTTTATTCGGTACGGTTACAGTTTCTGTTTAAATGACCTGTTTCTGATTTAACGAACCTGTTTCCGTCAGAACGGAATCGAATGACCTCGAACTTGGCGCATGCGAGCACTAACCCAAGTCAGATCTTGGGGCAGCCACCAAAAATGTGTCTCGAACACATGCGCTAGAACCCCACTGTCTGGGGCGTCATGTGACTGTCTAGCATATGTGTCCCCCCTATCTACTCACTGTATTTCACTGACCGGGGTATACATGCACGTGCCATTGATCTGGCCTTTAGTTTAGAAAGCGATCATCTAGAACAAAATATGTGAATTCAACTTTGAACTTTGATCTACAGCTGCGGAATAGAGTGGTAAGCAATCTTTGTTCGGTAGGTTGGTCTACTTTTCTAAACCACCTCTAAAAGAGGACGAGAAACCTTTAACTTCACCTCGATCTCACACCTCAAGAACATCATCACTTTGAATGGTAAGGAATGGACTTTGAAAGGCGCGCAACCTTTGGACATTGAACTGTGAGGACTCGGTGTGGATTTTGACCGGCGACCAACCCTATGGATGTAGTTTGGATATCATAATTGGGCTGACCTTGAAGTTGCAAGTTTGTGCATGCGCGGGCATAACGTGAATTGAACCTTAACCGATTATAGTAGACCAACCAGTCTTATCAAAGTCATTGTGAGTGTACCACCAAAACGCGAAGTGGTATGCTGAATGTGTGGGATTCTTATGCAGTGACGTTTTCGCGCAGTGTATGGGCATGCTAATGTGACTCCTTCTTCTCCTCTCCCTCTCCATAACTTTCCAAGGTTATTATTTCAAGGACCCACATTTTACAGCTAAACGGTAGCTACACGACCGCTAATTAATTAAGGTAAAATGGGCCAACATTGACATAGGGGCAACACTAACATATTTTCAAATTTCAAATACCGTTTTATTTTTCTATGTCAATGTTGCATTACAGATCAAAGGCAAGTTACACCTAAACAAAATAAAAATCGTAATTTTAAAATCAATAAATATTTTCATTTTATACCATGTGTATCATAAGGACGATAGACGTACTTTAAGTTCTGCCAAAAAAAGCAGGGCTTTAATTACGTACCAAATGATAAGGAAAAATTAATTTCGATATGTCAATTACCCTATTTTACCTTACTTTTTAGCTCAATTTTCCTCTTCCAACCATTAAAATCGCGCCAAAGCTTTCACGGTCGCTACCCGTCTCCTCATTTCGCCACGTAGGAAAACAAAACGGACCCAACGCAAACTTTGCGGCACCGTCACATTTCAACATATATCACACCAGATACTTTTGTTTGCCCTGCGTTTTTTTCACGGCCAAAGCGGAACCAGGGAAGCAGTCAAGTTCACTGTGACATTGGTAACCACCCACGTGATAATCTAGATTCCCATGTTCATGGTTAATAATCTGACTCTCGCCTGCTATCCGTACAAAGCGGTCTATATGCAATTTTACCCATATACAAAATTCGAGGTATTGAAGTTTAGCCCTTAATTCTGTTAGTTGTATTGATTTTCTAAATTACAGGGTGGGGGAGGGGTCGTTTCTGTACGTTAAAATAATGCTGAAGATGGGAGCCAGCCACCCTGTAGTAAAAAATTTACATGTTGTCAACGTAATTTTCGGTTTACGCATTGGAAATAGCAGTTGGAACATCCTGTATGTAAAATGCTTAAATTTATTGAACCGCGTACTTGCGTTATCCGCGCGGTTGTGCGCGTGCGTGAGTGTGAAGAATGCAGCTAAAGGGTGCATCGGGAAGAGTGCAGCGGGAAAAATGCACCAGGAACACTGCGGCAGGGTTATAGAATTCCGGACATCTGGACAGTTCCAGGACTGAATTCCATTGCAAGGTGAAAGTTATTTACAATTAAAATAGAATCATAAACGTGCGCTCTAAACTAAGCAAGAATAAAGAAATCTCGAAGGGTTAATTCTATGGATCAAGATCATTTGAAATTCCTTGCCTGGCTTTCATTCAGCTAGCTAACGAAGGAACCTAGAGCCATAAATCACAATATTTAAGTTCTCACATTTCGGTCTAACCCTTCTTACCAAATTTCAGTGTTTTTTTTCCTGTTTGTTTACACAATCTGTCCTCAGTATTTTTAGAGCTCGACAATAAGTTCACTACACTGATAGGCATAACGGGATAAATTAATCAACTAGTTCCCTCGCAAGACCCAACTATTCTGTATCGTATTTTATTTTATAAGGCTACGTCTCCTCCACAATATACGGGCTGGCATTAATGACAAGTAACAGCGATGACCGAAAAAGTGCGGATGGGGACTGTCTATTTGGAGCGATTGGGCATCAACTGAGGGCCTCACAGAAAAAAAACCAGAGGGATTAGAGAACCAACCAACACATTCATCAGGGAAAACTTGGAAGATTTGTACCCACAATTGATAGGAAACGTCGTGGAACCAAAGAGTACCCATTTACTCTTTGGTGGAACTAGACCCCGGGTATGATCAATATGCGAATATGGCGGAAAAGGTCGAAGTATACCTCATGGACCGCAGAAAGCAGGGATTCTGGGGAGGATACGAGTCACTAGTGGCGGCGGTCAATACATACAACAGCCAGATAGTGGTACACGAGGAAGGAGACAAGCATCAAATGAAGAAAGAAGGAGGACAACAATAAAAATGGGGAGAAAACATGGGGGAACACAGGGAAGGAAGCGAGACCAAAGGTAGGAGCATCGGAAACTAATGAACGCCCGGAGAAGAAGCTATCACCAGAAAGCAGAGTTCCCTCTAGGCAAATATTCCAGTGGCGAAGCTGTGGCCGTACTCGTTCGGGGAGGATAACACCTAGTTAGAACACCCCCCCCCCCTCTCCACACACTAACAAAATCCACTACATTGTTTGGCATATGCCGCGGCCCAGCGCGATGGCAACAAAAGTGGTGGCTACCAGGGACGCATCACCACGACAGTTTTACTAAACCAGGGAGAGACGGGCGACGCCAGGCATCAAAGTATCAAGTCTCAATCATCTCCCTTGGGCACCTAAAGCTCATTATGACATAGTGTAAACTGGGTGTTGAGGTTTAATCCTCTAATTATTTTATTTATATAAATGAATGTAAGTTATACAATAGAAAATCAGTCGAACAATAAATAATACAGCGCATTTTCAGTTAAACGGTTACTTCTGTGCCCGCATTCAAATTCAACCAATTCAACTAAATCTCGGTGTGTTGTATTTATTTGTATCAAGTTCACTGAATTATTATAAAATGTTGCCATAGAAATAAGGTTGTTAGAAAAAATTATAAAAAACCGTCATAATAAATTTAATTTAAAAGCTCTTGTCAAATTGTTCTTCGACCCGGACAATATAATATATCACATTAGGTAAGAGTCAATAACATTGGTCCTTCGAGCCGGATCATATAATATATCACATTAGGTAAGAGTCAATAACATTGGTCCTTCGAGAAAACGAACCGCACTTGGATTGTAATTAGTCCTTCAAGAAGAGGAGCTGTACGTGATTGTTACATCGACAAGTTACATCACGTGGGTATAGTCATATTGGTAATTTCCCCAAGAGAGGAAGCACTCGTGAACGACATTGATCCCTCAGACAAGGCATCAAGAAATTCATAGAATAACCAAGATGTCAAAATCATTAACTTTTCCAAGACGGAGTGAACGTGTGAAAGCCATGGGTAAACATATTGAACAACGACATGACAGCCTTCCTGACAAGCAAGAAGAGATTCAGGTTCTTCAAACCAATGAAGATACGCAATCGTGCAGGTCAAGGAAATCATCTAGTAAAAGCAACTGTTTCGTAAGACAACAACTCAAGATTGACGCCGAGATAAAGAAGCGGAAACTGGCGCAAGAGATTGTGGATTTAGAATTGGCGATGCAGGTCTCCAAGTTAGAACAAGAAGAGGTCGACGGGAATTCTGAATCAGTAGACAGTGGGTCAGAAAGTAATAGGTCATTTGTACAAAAATGGATAAATAGTCGTAGAGATGCTTCACCTGCAAAGGATTTGTCATCTGAGGTAGGATCTAAATATAATTTGCGTAACCAACAAATAAATAAATCTCAAGTACCAGTCGAATTCTCAACATTCATAACCAGACAAGCAATGCCAAAAGATTTGCCAATATTTAATGGTTATCCCACAGAGTGGCCCAATTTCATATTTCAGTATGAAAATTCGACAGCTATTTGTGGTTACACAAAAGAAGAGAATCAATGTAGATTACAAAAATGCCTGAAAGGTAATGCTAGAACGATTGTTGAGAGTCTTCTTATATTACCAAGGAATGCGGATAAAATCATTGATATGTTGAGGAAAAGATTTGGCCGTCCTGAATTAATAGTCTTTATGCTCTTAGATAGAATAAGGAACTTTCCCGTAGTGAAAGAAGATAAACTTGACATGTTCATTAATTTTTCTGACAACGTCAAAAATGTAGTAGGTACCATGGAAACTCTAAACCAAGAGGATCATTTGCGAAATCCAATTCTACTTCAAGAACTACTAAATAAATTACCAACCTCACAGAAGTTACGTTGGCTGGAATATATTTCTAGAAAAACGGTTCAACAACCTAAACTGATAGAATTCAGTGCGTGGTTAGATCATAGGGCTTCGATTGTTAGTCAAATTGAAATGCCAAAACTGTCAGATACGGTAACTAATGTAACTAGGGATAAACAAAAACACAATAGGAGAGATGTTACTCTGACCACAAACAATAGTAGAACAACAAACCCCAAATGTGCTTGTTGTGGAAATGAGTTTCATCATCTTAGTAATTGTTCAAAGTTCAAATCTCTAAGCGTTGATGATCGATGGCATGTAGTCACATCCCAAAGAATATGTTTCTCTTGTCTTATACCTAATCATACTTTGAGGACATGCAAATCAATTAAAATATGTGGGAAGAATCAATGCACAAAGCCTCATCACATATTATTGCATAAAGATAATGATAATAATCATAATAGAAGCAATCAAGGTTATCAACATGAAGTTAATTATCATCGCTTAACAAGTAACAATGTTTTATTGAAGATTATTCCTATTACAATTAATACAAATGGAAATTATGTACATACTCATGCTTTACTGGATGATGCATCCACAGTTACACTCATAGATCAAGACTTAGCTGATGAACTTCATATGGATGGACCTCAACGTACACTCACCATTCAGTGGACAAATAATCAAGTTCGTCAACAAGACGATTCAAGAATAGTAAGTTTCAGTATCATCGGACAACAAAAGAATAAGAAATATCAATTGCGTCGTGTATGGACTATGAAAGAAATGTCCCTACCTACTCAATCCATTAATAGTTCAGAAATGATGGAAAGATTTACTTACTTAGGTAATGGGGTTTTGTCTATGACAAATGCAAAACCTAAGGTGCTAATCGGACAGGACAATTGGCCCCTACTAGTTAACAAAAGGATTATTTCTGGACCTTGGAATGGCCCTGCCTTAAGCAAGACACTGCTGGGATGGGTACTTCATGGAAATGTAAGCCAGACTGCTAACACATTTTCAAACAAGCATACCACTAGTCACGTATGTCACATGAGTAGTGAAGATAAGGACGACTTGGATGTTTTACATGACTTAGTTAAACAACAATGGCAAATAGACTCGTCTGGAGTATATAAGCTTGAAAAAGCAATGTCCAAAGAAGACATGGTCGCTCAGTCTATAATGGATAGAACCATGACAAGATCAGGAGGAAGAATTGAAACCGGACTCCTCTGGAAAGATGAAAATGTAGTACTTCCCGAAAGCAAGAAAAATGCGATGAGAAGACTTATTTGCACTGAAAGAAAAATGGACAAAAATGAAGAGTATGGCAGAAGATATTGTCAGAAATTCGATGAACTGGTGCAAAAGAAGTATATACGAAAATTGAACAACAGCGAGGTATGTGGAGATCAATTCAAAGTCTGGTATTTACCTCATTTTGGTATAATTAATCCAAATAAGCCTGATACATTACGCATTGTTTTCGATGCTTCTGCCAAGAGTAATAGTGTCAGTTTGAACGATTTTTTATTGACAGGTCCGGACAAATATAACTCTCTCTTTAATATACTAATTAACTTCAGGATCTGCAGATATGCGTTCACAGCTGACATTAAAGAGATGTTTTTACAAGTTCGCGTTAAGAAAGACGACTGTAGTGCACAACGCGTCCTTTTCAGAGAGATGGATAGAACGAGAGAACCTGACGTTTATGAAATCGAAGTTGTTTTCTTTGGATCGACTTGTGGTCCTTGCTTAGCTCAGGAAGCTAAGAATAAGAATGCACAAGAGTTTAAACTGACTCATCCAGATGCTGTTCCCGACATTATAGAGAAGCATTACATGGATGACTATTTGGGTGGAGCAGACACAATTGAAGCAGCCCATAAATTAATTGCAGATGTGATTTATATATGTCGTAGTCTTTTAGTGAAATCAGTCAATTCACGAAACGCCTAGTCCGAGGCCTAGTCATTTAGTGAAACGCTGAAAATTTGTACGTGTGGGTAATTTTCCCTTCCCCTTCTAGATCGAAAGGATACCATTTAATCGATCTCTAATGGGAAGGGAATCCAATCGCTTGGTCTGGAAAGTAAACTGTTCCACAGTTTCATATAAATGACTAGGCGTTTCGTGAAATGACTGATTTCACTAAAGACTACGACATATACACAGTAAGGCAGGTTTTCAGATTTGCAATTGGATTGCGAATGATATCAAAATTATTGACCATATTGATTCCAAATTAGTGGCCGATGGAATGAAAACTTTGAGAAATGAAAACGATAAGAATATCGAAAGAGTACTTGGCATATTTTGGAACCCAATTAATGATACTTTCGAGTTCAAAACCAAATTCCACAAAATTGAAAAGGATTTGTTGGAAAATATAAGAAGACCGACGAAAAGGGAGATTTTGAAAATTGTAATGTCAGTTTTTGATCCACTGGGATTTATTACAAAGACAAACATATTGATTCAAGGTAAGATGCTGATACAGGATGTTTGGAGGAGCCAGTTAGGTTGGGACGACGAAATTACAGATAACTTGGCGAATAAATGGAACATATGGATTGAGGAATTGAAGAAAATGTATAATTTCAAGATACCACGACAATATTTCACATTCGATAGGAGTTCAAGTCATTTGCAGCTGCACATATTCTGCGATGCTTCAGAAAGATGCTATGCTTCAGTAGCTTATCTGAGAATACAATATGGAAATGAAGTACAGGTCAGTTTCGTAAATGCCAAAGCAAGAGTGTCTCCTTTAAAACCTATGTCAATACCAAGGTTGGAACTTCAAGGGGCATTAATGGGTGCACGCTTAGGTAACTATCTAATGAAGAATTTAAACTTGAATATTTCATCCACGACATATTGGACTGATTCAAAAACAGTTCTCCATTGGATTCGATCGGAAGCTGGACGTTTTAAAGTATTTGTAGCCCAAAGACTAGGTGAAATTCAAGAATTAACATGTGTAACTGACTGGAAATATGTTAGATCTTCAGACAACGTTGCGGACGAAGCGACGAAATATGTTATCAACTCCTCAGTATCAGCAGATTCTAGGTGGATATGTGGGCCAAAGTTTCTACTATTGAATTCCCAGGAATGGCCAAGAGAAATCGAACATGATTTGAAAATTGATTCAGACAATTTAGAAATGAAAAGACTGGAGTATACTTGCATCAACTTTTCAGCACAAGATTTGATCCCTGATATTCCTAATCCTGAAAGATTTTCAAAATGGACGAGACTTCTTAGAGCTACAGCCTACATAATCCGAGTAAGAAACATACTACGAGCAAAAGTTTTCATCCGGAACGAAATTACCGTTGAAGAGTTGTATGAAGCTGAAATTATTCTTTATCGAAAGGTACAGATGGAATCTTTTCTAGAAGAATACAAGATGTTACAACAAGGTCAAATAATCAAGAAAACGAGTCGCCTCTTTTCATTGTCTTGTACGTTCAGAGAAGAGGACAAGTTGATGAGGCTAGATGGACGATTGAATAATTCTTCATCTTTGAATTTCGATACGAAACATCCGATAATATTAGACCCGAAACATAGAATAACTAAACTGATAATTCAACATTATCATGAAAATGCATATCATTTTGGACAAGAAATAGTACTCAACAAATTACGATGTAAATTTTGGATTTTACGTATGAGACAAGCAGTGAAAAATGTTTTCCATAATTGTCAGCACTGTAGCAATAGGCGAGCCAATCCCATGATACCAATTATGGGACAATTACCGTTATGCAGAATAGAACCAACAATCAGACCATTCATAAAATGTGGAGTGGATTATTTTGGACCCTTTGAAGTTGCAGTGAAGAGAAGCAGAGAGAAAAGGTATGGAGTTATTTTCACTTGTTTAGTAACCAGGGCAGTTTACTTAGAAATTGCTCATGACCTCACGACTAATGCTTTTATAAATGTACTCCGGCAATTTGGTTGTAGACGTGGGTTTCCTCACGAAATCCATAGTGACAATGGATTGAACTTTAGAGGGGCTGAAAGGGAAATTTCGCAACATCTTGACAATTTACAACAAAATGAAATAATAGAATTTTGTTCTTTGCGAGGAATTAAATGGCATTTTAATCCTCCACATGCACCACATATGGGCGGCATATGGGAGCGGCAAATTCAAAGCATAAAGAAGATATTAAAGGAAATTCTGAATACTAGGTATCCTCAAGAACATATACTCAGAACCTTCCTCATAGAGTGCGAAAATATATTGAATTCCAGACCTCTGACACACGTTTCTTCCGATTCTCATGACTCTGAACCTCTAACACCAAATCACTTCCTGATCGGACCAGATTTTGTAGCACAACCTTGGACTGTGACTACTGACAATCGAGATCTTAATCTTATGAACAGTTGGAGGTCAGCTCAGCGTTTGGCAGACTTCTTTTGGAAGCGATGGCTTGATGACTATTTACCAACAATTATTAAACGGTCCAAATGGTATCAAGAACAGAAGAATATCAAAGTTGATGACATTGTTATAATTGTTGATCCAAATGGAACAAGAAATGATTGGCGAAAAGCAAGAGTAGTTAAAACGTATCCTGCCAGAGATGGTAGAATTCGTATAGTTGACGTCAAGGATGGGAATGGAAAAGTATACCGAAGAGCACTGTCCAAACTCATTGTACTTGACCTGCAGTAGTAATTGCTGGAGGATAGGCAATTACTAGGGTGGAGAAATGTTGTATTTTTTTTTTATCAAGTTCACAGAATAATTATAAAATGTTGCCATAGAAATAAGGTTGTTAGAAAAATATAAAAAACCGTCATAATAAATTTAATTTAAAAGCTCTTGTCAAATTGTTCTTCGACCCGGACAATATAATATATCACATTAGGTAAGAGTCAATAACACCGGAAAAGAGTGAAAACGTACGAAATTGTGGTACGCGATCTGCAGGTCGCGAAGAACATTTGTCACGTTTCTAATTTGAGAAGTTTTCTGTTTGGGCATACATATTTTCTCTGAGGATGGGAAAATGTAAAAATTCGATTTAAGATGTTGACATAATATGTTTCATACACCCAATGCGTAAACAAAACAAAGAAATTCAATTCGCGAAACGTCGAAAATGGTGAGTGTTTTACGAAATTGGTTTTATATTCTTAAATGAAAAAGTACTATTTACGTAGAAGGTTTTCAGCTTGAAATTATAACGACTCGAATCCATATGTCTGTATAAATGTAAATGGGGAGAAAAGACGTGTGTCCTAAGCAACCTGTATAATATGCATTTCACAAAGGAAGCAGCACAGACTTATTTTACGTAATTGGTATTCGGTGAAACAAGGGTCGAAGACGCAAAAAAACGTCTGCCGTTAGAAACGGCCCATTTAACTTCCCTTTACTGCAGAAAGCGTAATCTTCCGATAACGTCGATATTTTAAAATTGACTTTTGTCGCTCGAAAAATTATTAATGACCGCGGTGATTGAATACATAGTAAATGGTCGTCAATGGCGGCTTTTACGAAAACTCATTAGACCGAAAAAAAAATGCATGAGATGAATTCTAATGGAACGCTTATCGCCTGAGCTGAACTGATATGGCGTAAATCTGAAACGCAAATGAAAATTCGAAAGGAATCTTAATTTCGCTTTAGCAAATTTCGAACAGGATCTCGTTCGCTTAGGGACCCATTTCCACGCGACAAGTGTACAGGGAACGTGTATTTAATTTATGTTTTCATATTTGATAAGGGTGTGACATATGAAAATAAGAATTTCCCTTAGATCTGCTCTCATGTATAAAGTTTTTCTTTTCAATTTCGTTCTCTTTTATTAAATTTTTGTACACACGTGTTTGCCCTTTAATAAAAACTTTGACATTTGCTCGCATTGTTGCAGATAATGTGCCAGTACCTATTTAGTGAAGTGCGCCTTCTTTTAGAGAAAATTTACATTAAGAAGTAATGGAAACCACAGCTTAATGACGCATAAGCAGGTAAGTGCATTTTCGTAAAACCAATTGGGGATATTTGCCAGTCGCACAATCCGGCAGGCGATTATGTTCACCTACTAAATTTCCATGGTGATTTCACCCTTTGGAACGCCCCCCTCGAGGGAGCATGGAAGTTTTAATACGAGGTGTTATGCTCGTTAGACGGTTTACAGTAACACGATGCCTTAAATTCAACGCTCACTTAAATTAAATTATCCACCAGAATGGTGGAGAAGTACCTAAGGGGGTAGTTTACAGTAAAGTTATAAAACATTAGCGACATTTGTGAATAATCGCAATGGTTTCATGTGATTTTTAGTCATATACATTGAATATCACATGCACATTTAAATTTCATTAATTTGAAAGACCTGGATGAACTCCTGTCACTCCCGAGAATTCCAAAAAATCCTCTAAACACCTGACCTCATTTTTGGGAACTAATAAAAAATTTGACATAAAAACTCTATCTGGGTTGCGCTTTGGGTTCGATTAAACACACAGTTAATTAATTGACAAACACAAAAATTTGTTCCCTAACGCTACGTTTGGTTCTGGGACGGCGGTACCTTTATGTTTCGGCCCCAATGAGTGCTACATTGAATCCTTAAAACTGTCAGTGAATTAGTGCCGCTGTACCAGTTTACCACAAGGATTCACGTTCATGCGTTCGTGTTATAAATTAAGTGTTAAAAAGATGACTGTAATTAGAAGTGTTATAAAATGTTATAAATCAATTTAAGAACAACTGTGAACAGATACTTTCCTAAAGAAGTAGGCGCATGTACGTTTACCGGTTTATCCATTATAAGCAATTTGCCTAATTCATGGATGTATACATAATTGCATATGTCATTTTGGTACAAATCCAATTAGTTTCCATCTGACTTGTAACACATGCACAAAGTGCAATAGCTGTTAATTACAGGGTAACGATTATCTGTATAAGATTAATACTGACACATCGATGAAGTGCGCGACGTAGTTTAAAACACAGTCTTTTACAAAAGAGCATTATCTCATTCTCCCTTCCCATCTTTTCTGTAACTAAATAGATGGTCGTTCTTGCGAGTGAGCAAAGTTTGCCCCAAAACAACGTAATTGTTTAACGCATACCCTCTCGGCCTCTGTTACCGAGGGATTCATTTCATTACATAAGTTGGTCCCATCGTTATCCTAACGAAATATAGTTAGAAAAGAACAAAGCTAATGCTAATTCGTAATTCCTGCATGCGAATGAGCTTTGTACCGAACCCCGCGCCCTTTATGATGGTGGACTTTGAAAGCATGCAGATCGGTAGGTTTAATTTGCGATCAACCCAATCGTATTAATCACTTGACCGGAAAATTGTGACACAATATTTTTGCATTGCATTACCGGGATCGCGTATCGATAAAATATTTGTTTGCGGTGGAAACTTTCCGTCCCTTATTGCGGGCAATTTGGACCGAAATCAATAATTCCGGTCTGCAGTGGGTTCGAATGTGGAATACCAGAACAGTCGTCGAGTAGAGCGCGCATTTAATTTCGGAAGTTTGCAGTAGTTGAAATCGTTTATTCTGCAGGAGGTGTGTGCCCGACTCTACATCGTGTAATTGCAACGCTAAGCACTTTTCTAAACTAAAAGCAGAAAAGATTTTCAAGCATTCATTCGTTTTTCGCTTTTCGCTTCGAGGTGTTTAATCTTTTAAGGGTTGCTAGCTCACAATATGTGTTGAGTGCAGATTAATTTTGGTATACTCGTCATACGTTTTCTTTAAATAATTCGATTAGCGAACTTTTGAGAAATTGGTTTAGCAGCACAAATCGTGCTTTTAGTTATATGAAAAAAAACGCACTGAAAAAATAAATTTTCTCGCCCTTTTCTTTACCATTCAATTCAATGTTGTTTAAAGAGTTGGCGCTTCTTACAGTATATCACTGTTAAGACTGCCAATTATATTGCAGCACAGTGAACTGTTTCGGACCGCAGACAAAACCATCCCTCATGTTCTTATTGATTTCATCATAGTTTTCTACACCGCATAATAATTGTTTATGTACCACTGCTTGATAATGCAGTGATTACAGTGTCGCAATTAGTGGCCATAATTTGCAATATTAGGGCCTAGTCCATAATGATAAAGTAAAACGGCCCCCTGTCAATGTGACAGTCGTACTTAGGTGTCAATCCAAGGTAAATTCAATTCAAGTATTTTAGAAATACTTGACAAATGCTTGACATCTGCTGTCAATGATATATAGATTTTATCGTTTATTGAATTCCATGAAATTTTCATTTTTAAGGGTTGTTGCAGTCGTACATAAAGCTTTGTATATATCGCGTCCATTAATAGGTTTTATGGGGACTCGCCTTGTTTATTTGTAAATAAACGGCTCGTCCATAAAGACCCAGTTTATGTACTTGATATATAAATAGCTATTATTGTGTTGTCACTTAAAAATAGATTGGACTGCCCAACAGGCGTTGATACGCTACTTCCAATCTATGTAAAGACAGGTAACAGGCAGACAGGTGGTCATCGTTGCCGTATCAAAAAAAAACCGCTTTATAGCCAACATGAACAAAATTACGTCTGGCGATAACAAGCGAACTTCAAAGTTTTCTGTTTAAAACCGAGCACATGTCGAAAGTGCGGGTTTTCTATTGGTTGTTAGGGCACACTAGCCGAAGAAGGTAGGTCTTCTAACGGGCTAGATTCAACCAGCGAGAGAAGTGGGACAGTGCAGATTCTTACCGTACCATTTGGATCGTCCTGTGAGCCACTGTAGTTTCCTTTACTCCATGCCAACTTACTTCCTTTTTTCAAAAATGTGTTTGGTCCACTTAAGACCGTTATCCAGGTGAAAGCCTAAGTATTTGACATACTCCTGTTGTAATAACTGCACATTGTTTAAAGGAACTGGAGGGCACATGTCCCGACGAAACCATTTATAAAGCCCTTTAATAACGAACTTTCACGGTAATAAAGACATTGGAAGCTGACGTTGGAAAAAACTTCAAGGGCGATTGCGAAAAACTTTGGTAGTTTGCGCGCAATCGGTAAACGGTGTAATTATTTATATGAAATCAATTAAGTATAAAGAAACTAAGTATAAATCACTTCCAACTCAAAGGAAATCTGACGGAACGGGACGGATGGGCGGATTCGAGCGCCACCAAGAGATACGGACTTGTCCCTGAACAGGGTTTCGGACCGGCAGCGAATCGGATGTCACAGATAACACGGTGGAGATCGGCTTCTAGCGAAGGATCTGAAAGCAGAATTAAGGCATACGGACACGGTAGCGATTGCTGCAACAAGAACGCAACCAACAAAGCGCAAATTAATTATCGGTAGCTACGGGAATTCAAATGCAGGAAAGCGAAAGAATATCCCCCCTTTATAAATAATAGAACTGAAATTGGCAAAGGCTTGCCTTGCAAAGAAACACAGCGGTAGAATTTTCTGTGCAAGAAAAAGCAAAAACGGTAAATACCTACTGTGCGGCAAATTTAATGCAAAATAAATTTACGGAAAGTATCAAAAATTAATACGGCACTTGTCACTAGCAAAACACCAAAGACAAAAGATCTTACGTTGCAGTACAAAGGCGATTTAAATACGTTACGGCCACCAAAGTAAATTTACGGAAAAGCTCAAAAGTTAGATTACTTACTAATGTAACTCTAAATAACAACTGTTATAAAATTCGGCCATGCCATGGAGGGAACGTAGGATACTGCTTCTGCAATTCATTATATTGTTGTAAATATTAATTATATTCACTTAAATGTGTGATATGGAATTTCTAAATTGATACTTCTAATTTAGGTCGGAAACAGTCTCTTACCAATCTGATATCGATGTCCATTAACCTAGCAGAGCAAGGTCAGCAGAACACAATCAAACATACTGCATAATTAGGTGCTAATTAAATGCCCTATTCCCGAATTAAATGCTCCTTTTTTTTAAATTATTACATGTTTTGTCAGGTTCATATGAACTCAGCAGAACACTACCTCAAAAAACCAAGAAAATGAAAAGTGAACTAACTATAATTAGGGGCTAATTAGGTGCTAATTAAGTGCCCTATCCTCGAAATAAATGTTCCTTTTTTTTATAAAGTATTATAATGTTCTGCCAGGTTTATATGAACTCAGCAAGAACACTACCTTAAAAACCCAACAAAATGAAAAGTGAATTGTGCTAATTTGGTGCTAATTAAGTGGCCTATTCCCGAATTAAATGCCCCTTTTTTTAAATTATGAACCTGTCAGAACATGTAATAATTAAAACAAGTTAAAAAGTAATCGTAAACGATTTTCCCATTTGTAAGATGCAACTTCTGTTAAAATCGTAAAAATCCGGCCACAAATATGAAAGATAGCGTTGCACATGAGCAATCCATTTTTGACATGCTATTTCAATTTCAGTTTGTAAGAAGAATTTCATTTCAATGCTTTTCTAAATAAGAAAATTGGAACTGCGCATGCGCAAACCTAAATTTTGAAACTAATGTTAGATTTTCCTTTGTTCCAAGCGCCAAAGTATCAAATTTCACTTAAATGCTTCCATAGATAAAAAAAAGTTGGCACTGCGCATGGGCAAAATAACATTTTTAAACTGGCGCTAAATTTTCCTTTATTTTAAGCACCTATGTATCACATTTCATTTAAATTCTTCCATAAATAAAAAAGTTGGCACTGCGCATGCGCAAAACCAAATTTTGAAATTGGCGTTTGATTTTCTTTATTCCAAGTGCCTATGTATCAAATTTCATTCAAATACTTTTATAAGAAAAAAAGTTTGCAATTCGGTTTATAAATGGTCGAGATGCGAAAAGGGCACTGTGAATTTTGAATCGATTCGACTCAACTTTTGGCATTACGTATTATATGGCTAAGGCTATGCCCATATTGAATTTCATGCATAACTAACGGAGATGTAAAAGCGATCGGACATTTCTAAACAAAATTATCGTTCACACGGACAGATAGAGGGACAGACAGGCAAAGGAACAGACGGACAGACCAACAGACAGACAACAGACAACAATACAAAATTATAAATAATCTAGGATGGTTAATAAACGGCAAAAGTGTAAAATTATGGAACATGTAAAAAACGGTTTGTTGGTTTTTTTACAATAACTTTTTTAGCAATAAACGCAGAAAAAATTCCTTCCTTGGTGCAAGCCTCGACACCATAACGAACCAAATAGCGAAAAAAGTAGAACAATAGCTCTTAAGTTAAAGAACTAGTAGCGTCGCAAAACGAGCGGACGGAAGGACGGACGGACGGACATCCGGACGGACGGACGGACAAAGTGGCCACAATAGCGTATTTTTTTTTATTTTTGTGGAAATGCGCTAAAAAGGAGCATTCAATTCGGGAATAGGGCACTTAATTAGCACCTAATTAGCACCTAATTATAGTTAGTTCACTTTTCATTTTCTTGGGTTTAAAGGTAGTGTTCTTCTGAGTTCATATGAACCTAGCAGAACATGTAATAATTAGCACCTAATTATGCAATATGTTTGATTGTGTTCTGGTGACCTTGCTCTGCTAGGTTCATTGACATATTCGCGCTCGTTTTCTAAATAGAGCTTTCTGGTGTAACTAGGATAAACTAAAATGTCTTGAGGGGAACGGTTGTAAACGGCGAATTAATTACAGATTTTGTTTACGGTAACGGCTGTTGAAATATAACGACATAAACTTTTGTGTACCTATTTAAAAAGTGTTTGTGTTATACCGGTACAGTCTTGCGTCGATCAAATTCGTCATTTTAATATTAACTATCGATTTATACAGTTTTTTTTATTAAATGTACTGAAGATCATCACCAGAATCAGCAATTAACAAGATAGCGTTTAAAATCGACAAAAAGGAGTTGACATAAAAATTGTAGATTATTAAGGTGCGGGTTTGTTTTTACGTATGTCACGTGTGTTTACGAACCCAATAAATCTAGAGCTTTGTGTAATTTGGGCAAGCCGAGTGTGTCAAATGGAGGCAATTTGTGAATATAGTTTTTGATAGCTTTCTGAAGACATTTTCAGTGGGAGACAATCTCATTTATTTGTGTTAGCCCTGACGTTTTGAGTGACATTTTAGTATGTTGTGTGATTCATACTGCGCAACCAGGTGGTTCACACAGAAATATATATTTACCGAGTTCAATTATGAAGTTTCTCATTTCATTTTGTAATACTAGAATTACTTGCTTGTACATTTTCTGTAAGCTTGTGTGACAAACTTTCATAATTTAGTTGGAAGTGCCTCGTCGGAATTCTTGCGGGTTCCATTTTGTTTACCTTTATTAAACTTGAAGGTGTCTGAGTTGCACTTCAACATACATAATAACTTCTGATCAGAATCACGATTATCGTTTACGAACGATATCGTTTGGCTTACAAATTAATTATGGGATTAACGCTCGCCCAGTGCTTTTATGAAACAGTTTCCATTCGCAACCGGTAGGTACATAATGTACCAATAAGGCCAATAACTTTCGAAATTTCTACCCTGCGCACCATATAAAACTCCAAGTACCTTTACTTCTATAGAAATTGAACAAAATAAAAAGAATTACGTCCGCTTTAGCTTACGCTGCATTGTTGACGAAAAGTTTCATTTCAATGCGCTTTGTGAGGTATAAAAGCGTTAGCCAGTTTCGCTGGAAATAACAATGTAAAAGCTTCGACGTTCTATCGCTGAAAAAGTTTGCTTGTCCGCAAACTATCCAGACAATTTTAGAACGTCGGGCGCGTTCGCGATTTAATTATCTTCAACTCCAAATGGGCGTGTGGATGTGTTTTTATCGACTAGGGACACGCAAATTTAAATTTCATACATCGAAGTTAGCGAGCTTAATGTACTAGACGGCACTGTATAATATTTGCATGCAACGAATGTAGGAGTTGTTCAACTAATGGTTTTCCTGCCGTACACACGTTCTTGTTTGCCTACTTTAATCTTTCTCATTACATTAATGAAACTTAGAAGACTTGAATTTACATTTTAACTAGCAGCCTAAGATCTCTGGGAGTTCGAGATAATTGTATTAATAATATACGACGGAAACGTAAGAGCCACGTTCTTCTGTTATTTTAGAAGACAACGCAATAATTTGTCAATTTGTGACCACCCATAAACCGCCTGTTCAGCTGCCTCAAAATAAATCCAAATTGTAAACTTACAATTTTATCATCCCTCCCGTATACTTCCGGCATCAAAAGATCCCTATATTGATTTAAAATTTCTCAATTTGAGAGACTTCGTGGCCAAGATTATGTTGCGAGAGTCCAATGAATCAATACCTGAAATAAATCTTGGGCATCAATAGAAAAATCTAACATGAAAACTCAATCTGGGTTCCACTTTGGTTTCGAATAAACACACAATTAATTGATTGACATTGACAAAAATGTATTCCGAAACATGAAAAAAATTAAAACAAAATCCCTGACAGCTTACAAAGCCCGTTTGGACCTATTACTCCGCACACAGGCGGTCGACAATTAAAATTAAAAAAATAATTAAATCACTTACAGTTTTTTTAACAATCTAAATAATCTTGTCGTAAAAAACGCGCTTAACTAAAAAGCAAATGCTGACAGCTTCTGCACTTCACTTAGATAACAAACAAAATTGCCTTAATAAAAAGAAATTACTACAATTCTCTACAGAAGTCAAGAATAAGTTTGATCATGCTTAAAAGAGCTACGGGCTTACATGCGAAACCATCTTACTGAAAGTGTGGGTTAGGGTTTCCACCGTATTACCATAATATAACACAATAGTAAAACAACGCGTTTGAATTTTGGTTAGTTCATATTTGTGATTGCTAGATGTCTCACGAGTCGGTATATTTGTAAAGTGGTGTGCGCCCATGATACAACATTCGGTGCTACCAATTGTAATTGAATCTTCCCTTTAGTAGATGTCGCTGAACCCAGTACAGTTAGCCATATGAAATGTGTTTAACTTCAACAGGGTAATATCTATATTACACTGGCTTACTGGTAATACCACGCCAGGTGCATGCTACAGTTATCATTTAACATTTATTTTTATAGATTAGAATATCAACTCCATTTAATTCTTCGTTTCCACTCATTTTAATATACTGTTTTAACACGTTTACGTTCCATTAAAGGTTATTATGGCAATAAAATATATAGGGAGTTCTTCATTATTAAAAGAGCTCGGCTCCTAAGCGAATTCATGATTTCTGTCCGTCTGTCAGTCCGTCTGTGTACCTACATGATAACTCCCGAACGATTTCGAATTTTCCAATTCTGTTTTCAGTAATAAGTAGGTGGACAGTGGTCAAGCGACTTGGTGATTAAATTTTGGTCAATACTCGTTAACCGGAAGAGACCTTGTCGCTCGTTGTCTATATTAGGTTTAGTTATTTCCTTTTCTTCATCATAAAATTATATTGGGTTGCGATTAATACATTCAACGAGTAATCATAAATAAAAGGGGGTTTTATCTTTTCTCCTAAAACGCAGCGTGAAAATTGCATGTCTCTTCGAGAACTGATTACTTCACGAAATTAACAGTTATGGTCAGTAAATTATTTTACAAAATTGAGCGTTGCTTTAATGCGAACCTATTTGATTGATATTGACTTTATCAAAGGCAATGTTATTAATAATGAATTTTTTTATACAATCGCCTTGACACCAAATAAATAAAATAAACAACACCAAAAGTTTTAATGTTTAGTTATTTGTACAACTAGAGAAACTAATTTTAACATTGGAAATGTTTATGGTTTCGTATAGGTATGTGGTATTTGGGTACAAAGTTACGAGTTTCGTTCACGCAGAAAAAACAACGGTGTCGCATCACCGATTGTAACGTACTCGACTATGATCAGTACGTGAAGGAATAGCCGCGGATTCTGTCTATACGTTTTGTTAATTCCAATCTAAAATTCTCGCACATATCCTTTGATGATGGTAATTAGACCAAGGATCAATCTTGAAATGGGGTTTGAAGTGAATCAATTAAAAATCAGTGTCTCCCCATAATGAATGAAACGAGCATAGGTATTACGAATTACGATTACGTTATGATGCTTATTATTCAGAACGGCGACGGGTGATGGGCGATTGGATTAAATTTGAATAAGAGTTATTTGTGTTTTACGAGGTGTTTTACATATGGCGTTATACGGTTGTCATTTCTAATGTCTCCGATGGTTGCATGGATTGCGAAATCTGTGAATTTTTTGTACTGTGGACTAAATGAACGTATTTTGTCATGAAATTAACGGACTAATGGCTATGTGCGCTATGTTGTTCTTTACTAGACGTATCTGTGGTTAATATTTCAAAGAAATATCTTCACTAATACGAAAGTTGACACTGCGCAGAGTGCGTATAAACTGCGCATGCGCACATCTAATGTTTACAATATGAGATATGTTTGCTTTTACAGAAGCACCTATGATAAAAATTTCAAAAAAATATTTCGATAAATAAGACAGTTGATATTGCACATGCGCACATTAATCTGATGTTTACAATATGCGATACGTTTGGTTTCACTAAAGGATTGTTTGGTTAAAATTTCAAAGAAATATCTCCATAAATATGTAAAGTAATAAGTTCATTTTGCAGTCCGCGCATGTGCATTGTGCACATCTGATTTTTCCTATATGCGATATGTTTGCCTTTACTAGAAGTGTCTGTGGTTAAAACTTCAACAAAATATATTAATAAATAAGAAAGTTGATACTGCGCAGCTTGCGCATGCGTACATTACTCGTTAAGATTTTTCTTGATTGAGGTGACAGAGCTATAAAATACCGAATGCAAAAAGAACGAACTAAATATCTTGAAAACTGTGGGAATATGGAGGCCTCGGTCGGACAAACGGACGGACAGAGAAAGTGGCTGCAATAGCGCACCCACCTTCCTTGGAAAATGCGCTAAAAATATAAGTGGATTATACAAAGAGGGACAGGAACGTTCGAGGTGCTTACATACAAAATTTCATTTTCCTATCTTAACAAATAAAAAAATTGGATTGCGCAGATACAAAAGTTGGGGCAAATTTTTTATGCATCGTCGTAGTTTCTTGAGGTTTAAGGAATATTTACTAACACAAAAAACCGGACATTCATATGTACAAACAACAAAAATTATAAAAAAATCCTTCTTTTCAGATGTGGGCAGTTTTTGGGCTGTAACTTTTTGGTTCGTTAGTTTACTCAGCTGAAAAACAATGGCGACCTTTCTTATATCCTTAAGAATATTATGTGTACCCATTTTCAAAATTATCGGACGTTTCGACACAAAGTTATCGTGCATACGGGCGACAAACGGACAGACAGACAGCAATACAAAATTATGAACGGTCTCGAGGATCGTTAATAAGTAATAACAAAGAATCAACGAACTCGTTAACGATAAATAAAGTATGGATACGTGCGCATGCAAGATGCAAATTTAAAAATGTAGTTACTTATGCTGAAGTAAATCGATTACAAATTGTAATCAGTAATTGAATACAAATTTTGTAAAGTAGGTACCTAATCAATTACTGTAAATACTTTTATGATAAAGTAATTTGTAATCAGTATTCGAATACTTTTTGGAGTAATCATTCCAGCTCTGCTTGTGCTTGATTATGACGATATGAAATAGGAATACGATATGGGAAGAATATTTAAACTCGATTACCGATCATGTTTTGTATTTTCCCGCTTTGATAACTGATATCGTTCCGTGACAATAATGAATGTAGTTTCTAAGACGAGCATATTGAGCTACTCTCAACTAGGTGGCAGCATATTCCGGTACATCTTTTTACAATCATCAAGAATTGGCGCGAACCGGTTGGCTTACTATTTGTATTATAATGGTATTACATTACTGCAAAGGGATTCAAACTGTATGTATTTGGAAATGTCAGAGCAATTTCAGACAAAGGCAATTTTTCGGGATTCATTTTGAACAACACAAGCTATTGGCGCATGAGAGTCATGTAAACGAGTCAGTAAATGAAAAAGAAATGCATTTTCCATGTTGTTAACCACTGCCAATGGCGACCATAGATTAAGCTAATCAATATTTCATTACACGTAGTAAATATTACATTCTAATCAAAACTGTCCGTTCCGTGTCCAGCACTTCGTGCCGTAATGGAAAATCAATGCTCGGAACCATCGCTTGTGGCTGCAGCATTTCAAATTAATGCAGACCTTAATCAATTAGGTACCTACCGACGGATTAAACCCAAGCTTATTTATACAGTTTGAGCTTAATATTCATTTCTGGTAAGAAATACAGTCAACATTTGGTTCCGATTCACAAATGGGGAGCGATTTACGTAAATAATCCGTTTGTTCAAACAAATGACGTCGGTTGGTGGTATATTAAGAAAGGTGTACAATACCAAACTGGAGGCCGAAAACAAGCAGGCTTTTATATCGCCATTCAGCCAAAAATGATGCGTGTGTTGACCTATTTTCGCTTGACAAATAATTAAATTAAAGCAATCAGTGTAGTAACTTTGATTATATGTATAATCGAGGTCCGTGAGCTTTATGAGAAGGGTTTGAATAATTTCAATTCAAGTTTGGATAGGTAACAATAGCGACTTAGAGAAGGGGATGATATGGGGTAGGTAGGTCGCAACTTTCAATTATTACGGAATTAGAAAACCCCCAACATTTGCAGGGTATAACAAGGTTAGGTACACTATTGGCAATTACTATCATATTCATCCAGAAATTTAAGCGCAAGTATTTGTTGCTTTGAGGAGTAATTCGATTCCCCAGTGCAACCAATTTGGAGAACGAACGAGATGTCAATTTGGTTTTTGTGCCAAACAAATTGCGGTTATTCTATCTTTTTTTTTTTTTTTAAGTATAATTAAGCCCGTTCAGTAAGAGTCTACTTTGCTCGGCTGTTTGGACAGTTACTTGTCACGTGTTTTAGGCACTAGAGGGTAGTTAGCCCATAACTAAAAATTTGGAAAATTATTTAATTAATTTATAGACTGTGAGAAAATGTTTAAAGTTTTACGAATTAAAATGCACTATATTTTTGTACCTATTTCAAGGAATTCAGTGGCGATAAAGAAAATGTTGCCAATTAAGAATGTGGACTTTATTACCACTACAGAACAAAAAAAATGTTAAAACATTTTCACCTTAAGGCTAGTAAATTTAGCGCATTTTGCCTTAATCAGTACTACCCAAAAGGTCATATAACGAACTTTATGTGTTATAAATACGAAACTTAACAGTGCGCAGTCTTCACATGCGCACTCGTGATGTTTAAAATATGCGATATGCTTGCCACTAAAAGAATCTTTGGTTAAAATTTCAAAAAAATATTTTTGTAAATAAGAGCTTTGACATCGCGTAGTGTGCGCCTTGCGTACATGTGATAGCATTAGCAATAGTGATTACAATATGCGATATTAATGTCTGTACTATCAGATATTTTGGTTAAAATTTGTCTATGAACATGAAAGTTCTCAATGCGCATGCGTAAAAGGGGCGGCAAAATGTTTCTTGATTGATGTCCCTAGAGCTATAAGTTAACTAATGCAAAAATATCGAACTAAATATCTTAAAAACAGTAGGAGTAGTTAATGCCTTGGACGAACGGACGGATAAAGATAGTGGCCTTATAGCGCCTTCCAACATACGTTAAGAAAGGCGCTAAAAACTATAGTAAAAGAGTAAAATGAGGGTTGGATTAGTTTCAAACCCTATAGTTTTAAAGGTATAAAAGGATAATTTATATAAATAAAACAAGAAAAAAAAGTTCAGAATCGGTTGACCCCTTTCGGTCGCTCTTAGGGGCTAAAATTACACAAAATATTTCACATTTTATATTGTTTTTAGCTCTACGAGCTTTACGAAGACGATATTCATTACATATACATGAAAATACACATTAAACTTGAAAATAGACTGGAGTAGTAGTACTCCAATTTATCATATAGTGACGTCACGACAAATAAGATCGAGCGTCATTAATTAATTTGGGTGGAAAACATGAATTGACATAGATCTTATCAGAGATAACTCTTCACAAAATGGTCGCGGTTACAGCTGTTTAACTCGAACAAGTTGCAGCGATAAGACTGACCATTTTCTTTGTTGAAATCCTTTCAAAATCCTATGAATTACTCGGCACCCAATTTACAGTATACAGTACAATATCTCCAGGAGTCCAATTAACCTAACCTTGCAGGAAACGCACGGAATTGGAAAAGAAATCATGTCCCAAATAATCACATCACAAAGATTAAATAACTCTTTTATATGTATAATGTAGACCAAAGCTAAGTATTCGTATCATAATAAATTGATTGATCCTCCAGATTCTACAATCAGCGGAAATATACCAAAAATACAGTCAACTTATTACAGCTTTTGACTAGTACAGCGAAATACTCGGTTAAACTCAAATCCGGATGATAACTCACATTAAAATAGAAACCTATATCTGAAGTCTCTAAGCTACAAAGCTAAGTTATTCATCCAAATCATTCATAAAAAAAATATAAAGAGATACTCTATTGCTCGCATTTGACGTTTCTAAAAGCCTTTGAAAGCTGCTGAGGGTTCGATTTTTAGAGACACTCAAGCCTGTAGGTAAGATTGAAACTGTAATAGCCTCTAGAGGACAAGGAGGGTTTGAAAAGGACAATACGCATTAGTTCAGTTGATTACATTTCTGTGCTTCTTATGTAGATTGTTAGTTTTAGCGCGATGTGGAGACCCTTAGTTCACGTGTTGGTTCTTAATATTACTCTGAAAACCTTAAAGGTTCGTCAAAACCGTAAAGGCACCTGAAGACTTTTAAAGTCATTGAAAGGTTTTTAAATTTCTAAAGGCTTAAAGTGGCATGTACTCTCTTGAAGCCTCTTAAGGACCCATGAAACCATTAATTTAGCTGTTTGCACTTCCACACCTAGATCGTAATCTGGACTAGATTAAATACGGAACTGATCATTTACACACGACACAAATTTATTCCAAAAAAATCAGTTAATAATGCTATAAGAAAGAAAGGCACTCAGCGCCTGCTGATACTACGCAGAAGTGATCGATTGAAACAAATAAAATTTAAAAGTAAAGTAATTATTTTAAAGAGTTAACAATTTTAACATCCGATCGTAGCTGCGATTTCCTTTAACCGCACGAAAACACAAACATCAATTGATTTTGGTTCAGAATCATCTTTTTTTTGCTTTCACTTGATTTCCTTGATTTAAACAAAACTGGCTTTGTTGTGATTTAAAATGTAAAAATGGTTTTTGGTGGTAGATAAACTTCACTTAATCGGGTACTTTGAAAAACCTTACTCATGCCATTACTCCTCGATAGACTCAGCACTTCTCCGTATACGTGGCACAACGCTTGATCTTAACTAGAACCTTTATAACGGCGAGTTAAAATCTCTTATAACAGATTTTCTTCTGCAACCACCAAAACTGACTGTCTTTCACGAAAGATCTAACTAAAGAGCCCCTGTTTTCCGTCTGCTACTCCTATTTAAAACTTTCTTCCCTACTGTTCTTCCGATTCTACTTCTTTATCATTTTGTTAACATTAGGCAATGAAATCCATATGAAAAGACGGCCGACTCGTTCTCTCGTCTAGCTTCAATATGCGTCTTCGATAAACCTTTGTTTCCAGATGTCCCTAATCGTTCTCAGTGTAATCTAACTAAACAAGATATCAATCAAAATACATGGAAATTAAGCATCTAATAGTTCGAATACAAACCAACATTAATTTCAAATTCAAATACTATGATATAATTTGTGTTTAATCCAAATTAACAACAACTTTAATTAATTCCCCCAATGGAGTAGTTTACATGTGTCGCGGGGGTAAAATAATTCAAACCGATTGTTTATAATTTCATTGAAATATCGTTTGCACCCACTACCTCCAGATTATATAACGTGGCATGTAATATTCATAACGTCTTATAATTATCTTGGCTTAAATATGTTAAAAACGTAAATCGGAGGCGGTTCGTTAACTGAACACAAATATGGCGAACAGTAAATATAATCCAACTAATTCAAAATTAACCTTTCTCCAGTTAAGTTTTATTAAAATACACATAAAATATAAACCTTGTTTTCTAATTGAAAATTTACACATCGCCTTAATTTCTTTTAAAATTGAAATTTCTTAAATCAATACAAAATGAGCCATTTGACAATTAACCAAAATTAGTATGGCAACCTAATTCATGGCGTTGGCGTCTTGATTGACCATTCCCCGAGGTCAAGACTCGCATTCGTGGTGTATGAAGTTCACTGCACTGAATTGCACTGAATTTCATAGCTATTTTTTCCCATGCTTTTCCCAAGTAGAAATTAAAAAGAGCTTTCTAAATGAGGTACGAAAACCGGTTCTGGTTCTGGTTTCTGGTCGGTTGAAGAGCTAAAGGAATTCGCCGATTCTGGTTTCGCGTCGGTAAGAGGTACATGAATTTTCCCTGGAAGTTTTGGCAATCACACATTTATAGGGGCAAGGGACGCACATAACAACTGGAGAAATGGGAAATGATTTAAATTCAAAGAATTTTAAAACACACACAACAGGATGCTTCTAAATAATATGTACACGTATGTGTTACACTGTCAACTCTTTCGCCCTTTAACTTTATCAAGAACAGAATAAGAGCCCCGTATTCCCCCCTCAGTAAGTTTTTTAGCGCACTTTATATGTAAAAAGGTAGCTTTTAATCTCACTTGGGTCACCTGGCTGGGAGCAAATGAGAGCCCGTAGATGAACGCTAGGAGAAAGGCAAAGAGTGTACGTGTACTCACCGGGCCTGAGTAATTATCAACGTTAGGGAGGGGGCTACATGCTGTGCGGTCGGCGACATCTGGGCGCCATCTCCGAGCTTGGTGCAATATCGTGGTGATTTTTAAGTTTTTCGTACAGTTTGGTTTTGTTCCGATTGTTTTCAAATTGGTGTCACTGGAAAGACCGTGTAAACACGCACAAATACTGCGTGACGTAATTTTGTTTTTTTCCCTAGGGTCCTTTCGCAAGGCGCGTAAAAGTTTCTTAAAGCTTGAATTGCGGGTTCAAAAATTGAGTACTTTTAGGGGGATTCATTTCATTGAAAACACAAATAAGATTTGAAAGTGGCTGAATTCGTGCAGACTTCACCCCGGAAAACTAACCCAGTAAATTTGCCCGAAAGTTCACCACCGAAATTATATTTTCCAAAAAGCTCGCCCGTGGAAGGTTCGCAACAACTGCAGGGTGAATAAAGCACAAACTGTTCAACAAGTACCTAATCTAGGAATGTGGTTTGAAGGAATCATAACATTCATCTTATGGTCCTGATCTGAACCCCATGTGCTTACTACTCTTTCAACAGCTCAAAAACCACTTAAGAGGGAAGGACAACGTTGGAATGAGTGGGTTGTGAAAGGGTCTTACATTGAATTTTGTTTGCCCTCCTCTTCGTAGCTAGATAGGTAATGTTAAAAAGCTCCGCTCGTACATTTTCATCAATTTCCGATTAGGGTTATTAAATAATCTCGCCCGACAATATGCCATTTATGCTTTTATACGATGAAATACCTACCCCACGTCATAAGAATTGAGGAAAATCTGCTAAATGCTACAGATCCATCATAAATTTTGCAGTGGTAAAATATTACCGTCCCACTTGAAAAGCGTAAATGTAGTCATATATTAATTTTGGGTTTCCGGCGTTACTAGCACGCAAGTTGTCTCGATTCATTTTCGCGCTGTTTTATACACACCACAGCATAATTACGAACAAATGCTTCCACCACAATAATCCCCCTTTTCGCCGATTCAACGTTATTTGTCGCTCGCGTTTAAGATGGGGTGGGTCCTGAGCATTAATAATATTGTAAGTTTGTTCGGCTTGATTTGTCACCGGTTGCAATAAATTAATTGCGTTGAGCCTTCGTCAAACTTGCCTTTTGAAAGGTATTGGCCTTTTTTGCTGTGCGCGTTCTAATTTTCAAGAAGTAATTTGGGCTTATACAAATCGGTGTCTTTGACAGTGACTATCAAAGGAATGATAAAGTATACCGCAACGTCATTTGGCAAATTGGCACAGAGTCCACATTATTTCTGTTTTTATTAAATAACACTCTACCGCATTTAACAGTCCCGACACGAGTTTTCCAGAGGAAATTGCCGACTGTCAATCTCCTTCGTTTGGCGTTTCTAGCCCATTGCGCGTTTGTTATGAAACGTATCTGTCTCAATAAATACGTTGCTTCGCGCGAATAACGAAAAGGAGAAAATAATGAAAGTGAATGTCGCGTCTAACCAAAACGTCTAACCAACCTTTTCGCTCCGTCGTCCTCCAAAGTTTTTCGGCATATTGCCCATCCGCATCCTACTTCTGATGTAATACAGTAAAGCCCGCCGCTTCGGTAGACTATATAAATCAGATAATTTAAAAAATATGGGCTCTGCGGAACTGTTTGAATGGTTATTCACTTTTGCGAACAGTACAAAAGAATATGAAATGTGAATGTAAAGATAATGCCGTTTGATTATGGACAACACAGCGTTTCCCTTAGTCTTAGCATTGAATAAAAACACTATAAGAAGCCTAACGCTTATGGAAGAAAGCGCGACAAATCCCCTTGCACCCGCATTGGTTGTGATCACCGAACTCTCATTGCGGTAAATAGGAGGAAAGCAAATTCTCATTCTTCTCAGTTCAAGAATCGACACTATTGACAGTGTGTATAATTTCTCTAGACTTCCCGAAAACCACCTTCTCCAGAAACTTAACCCAGTGCTGAGTTTCCTACGTGGCCATAGTAAGCCCCCAAGATACGATCATGAAATTGCTAAACATGGTTGAAGGGCATCTTAGTTAAACGTTTAAAAAAAAATTGCGGCAGAAGCCCTAAATTTTCCACAACCTTAAGGCTGGAGAGTACATACAGAACGGAGTATGTAAAGTTGCCTACTGTCAATTGCCAAATTTAGTCATTTATAATATTAATTTGTGTTCGATGGCAGAAACATAAACTTAGGCCAATTATAATGCACTTTTTCTATCTGTATAAATCAAGCGGCTTGCCGCAAGGTATCTTTTCGCATTTTCGAGGTAAACACTATTCAGCCGATTTTCAAAGACAACTCTTCTATAAATGAAGTTCAAACAATTTCCAAAACTCGTATAAATTCGTAAAGTAAAGGCAATAACGCCATGAGAATTTGCTTCTTTTTTTCTTTTTCAAAACATGGCACCCGAACAGCCCTCCACGGTGCCCTTAAAAATAAAAAAAATCAAAACACTTTAATAAACCCCGATGTTATTGTCTAGTTAAAGCATTCACCTTTCACAGGAATGTTCGACCCTTTTTTCGTTTTCTAGTCGAACTAAATCAAGCGTTTCCGGGCAACGGAACAGGTGTACCGTCCAGCCTTAATACAAAGTTCGCATAATTTCGTCGAAATGTTAGGTTTTATTACTTATGTTTCATGATTCCTTTTAAGTTGGTAAGATTGTGAGTAACATTCCAACTTTCTTAAGAGGTTGTGTTTCTAATTATAACATAATGGCAGTAAGTAGTTCTTTACATGTTTTACATAATTCATGTGTACATTAAGATTTCCTTCCCCTTTCGGGTGATTAGGCGGTCGATGATAGTCGCCGGCTGGTATAGAAAAGGCGTTCGAAATTTATCGGTGCCGGCGGTCGCTAACAAATATGCGGTCTATGGAAGATGCGAAAGACGCCCCTTCCCCTTTCGAGTGATCAGGCGGTCTGATAGGCTGACATAGAAAATGCGTTAGAAGTTCATCGGCTGTCGCTAACAAAGAGGCGGTCTATGGAACATGTGAGATTGTGAGAGATGTCCCTTTACCTTTCGACTGATAAGGTTTTTCCGCTCGGTGGAAAAATCGATCCTACCAGATGCATAAGGTAACCCTCTCTACGACATTCTTCTTTCCGAAGGCATTCAATTTTAGACTGTATGCGCTTTAAAAAATGGTTTTATTAAGGTGTATCCACATGTTACATGGAATTGTAGCTTATTTTGTGTCCAAGTCGAACTAAAACCACATGATCGTACGCACCTAGAACTCGAATTATACTAAATCTCCTGAATACTCCTGTAGTTAACTGTTCTGCAGCTGTTGGCCGCCGTACCTGGCCTACTTCAATTAATCCTGTTTATATAACTCTTATCCAAACCCAGCTCTGAAGCTATCTGATCGTATAATATATTTAGTTTTGTTTCTCATTGTTAAATGAAACTATCAACCAACAATTAATCATTTTTATGTCATTGTCAATCTATCAATTGTGTGTTTATTTGAATCCATTGTACGACCCAGAGATAGTTTTTAAGTTCATATTTTTCTATTTTTGCCCAAGATCTATCTTAAGTCTTACGTGCTAAACAACATTTGTGTAATTGGTTTGCGAATTCGCCACATTTTATTTAGAATTATTTATTTGATGATGTGTAATTTTGTTTAAATAATCCCCTTTCTAATTTGTTTATTTTATTATTCAGATACTAGATTTGCGTGTATTGTTTTGTTAAAGTCATCTCATTTAAAGCCGGTTGTTGCGATAAGAAATTTGTTATGGCGCTGCGTTACGCTAATTGGCTTCAAGATAAGCAGGTTTCGCCGATAAATAAAACACAAGTGTTTAATGTCGAAGATGCAAGTTGGAATAGAGGAGAAGCGGAAACTTTGGGAGAGAAGAATGTTTCAAATAGCGGAGGAAGACGTTTGGGTTTCATGGTGGTGGACGTAGCCGTAGACTTTTTTTGTTCCCCGTTATTTAAGCGTATTTGTTGCAGGACAGTCAGTTTTGCCAGTTATAACGTTTTAGAAGAAAGTGGCACAAGAGTGTTTAAGTCAAATTAAAATCTACGAAGAAGTAATTGTTTTTAAATAACTTTTTACCATCAAATAGCCAATATTACATCTATAATTTAAACAAATCTAGTGTCGTCTAAATCGAGATTCAAGTGAAATCTAGGTTTCCGGTCTCGTTTAATTTTTGTGCCAATTATAGAGAGTGCAGTTTATGATGGGATGTTAAAGATTATTTCACCTAATAATTAAAGCTTTGTTTAAATTTAATTTTTTGCATAAGGTACCAATGATATCGTTATTTTCTTTTTATGCGAATTATCAATGTGTAACGCCACTTCAATTATTCGAGGGCAGTTGTTCCCTAGGAGCCAAAGTCATGGCAGAAGGCATGGCCGCGTTCCCGCCAACTACGATAGGCGTCCCATATTGTTTTGTTTTTGTTTTAAGATTTGTTGTCAAATAATTAACAATGCGTCGCCATAAATAATTATGTAAGTGTTTTCTTCAAAATAAATTATTATAACGTCGTTATTTTTAATATCAGCGTTATAAATGGAAGAAACTGAATTGCGTAAATATTTTGTGAGGCGTAATGATTTTACTTGTAGGACTAATTGTTACATTGTTTAATAAAATTGATTATTTATCTGGCCAGTAGGGACATTTTTGAGTCCAGTTTGGGATTAGGCTTTTGTCCTTTTAGATTGATTGTGATGATTTGCTTGATTATATTGTTTATTATAATAAATGTGTTCAATTTGAAATAATTCAATTCAATTTATTCCATTTAACAGCTGGTATTCCACCTCAAGGTTTAATACATGATTTCAACAAGACTTTAAACAAAATTTACGCAAGCTCTTTAAAAGCTGCACAGGAAAAGTATAGGTAAAAAAGGTCATTCAGTTTCATTTCGTTTATTCGCCCTGTGTGTGTAGCATCATTTTCGAACAATAACAGTTACAGCGAAATGATCACCAGCAAATTTTTCTCGCAAAGTTTAGTTAGTCTCCCAAAACGCTCGGGCCATTTTCTAAAATTACGTCGTTCCGAAACACGAGAAACAAAATTCAGAAATGTTCCTAGCGTGTTTATTCGGAGCTCATTAGCATTTATAGGAAGCGTTGCTTGGATATAGGTTATTGTTCGAAAAATAACACTCAATTCTCGCACGGCAGTCGAAAACAACGAAGCAGTTTGCAGAGACGGAACTCGAAACCTTTATAATGGCAGTTTTGTTTGTTCCTGTATCCGAAAATGTTTCATTTCTAATCCAACATCAAATATATAGAAATTTACTGCCAGGAGCTTTTACTTATGTAAACCTTTGGGAATCAAAAACGAATGGCGATTCTTGTAAACACAAGTTACGGTTACAGTTTATTTTGGACAAATCCGAAATAAATGCCGATAAAAGACGGTTGCTATAATCCGTAATATTGCCTAACGTAGCAACAGGGTTGCATATAAAGGAGGCTATACCTCCTTATCTGAGAGAAAATTCATAAGTTAACTGACCAGTCTCTACGACAGCTCAAAACCAAGTTTTCCCTAATATTGTTCTAATGTCAATAAAAAACTATAATTTACGTAAATTTTGTGATAAACAACTTTTTTACTTTACATAAGTTAAATAACAGTACCTCATGACAGATGTCCTTCTGTAGATAACTCTGTTGATACAAACAGGATAGAGGCGATAAATTTAAAATTGTTTTCAACTGTGGTGGAATAACACTATTACGATTACGCATTACCAACAACAAAATTCTGTCCCCTTTTGTTTACTGACGCCGAAGTAACAATGCGGAAAGTTGTTCTCCTAGTTCATTGTATCAGAGAAAAAAATCTTGGCTCGTTATTAGGCCGGGAAGGATTTAGGGCGATGTCCCTTAAAGGAAACTTTCATACAGTTCAAGGGATTCTTTAAAGTCATTCCAATCGGACGGGAAACACGGAGATGATGATCCTGGGTTTCTAATATGGGTTGTAACAGTACTTGGGTATATAATATGGTTCTGGTTTCTGGTCGGTAAAAGGCGGAGTGAAGTACCCAAAAGGCTTACCAATCACACTTTTACAGAGGCAACGAGAAGCACAAAAACAGTGGGCGATTGAGAAGAGATTTAGTTTTAAATGATGGAGACGGCAACAGGCGACATCTAACGGGAGAATTTTACACCACATAATACAGATACTTATGAATAAAATTTTTACATTAGCACCTGTATATTTTTTTGCATGTCAGTGTAGTGGCCTGTATGTTTGAAACCGTATTAGGTTTCTTGTTCCAAACATTTACTTTTTGTTTGGTTAAACGAACGTAGACAATGGTTCCAAGGTTTCCGACTACAGCTAAATCGGATGGTTCGAACCGCCCGCAACGACAATCATCGGTAAGTTTCGGTCTACCACAAACGCATGGATAAGTGTCTGTAGTCAGGACCGATTGGCCATGGAAACACGAATTGGTCTTGGGAATTAAAATGGCCTGTGATTTACAGAACCAAAAGTTAAGGCTCTATTTTGGCCTCACTGATAGCTGCAGTAAACTTTTTTAACTATCCTAAACCAATGAAACCAATAATATAAAATTAAAAAAATATCTAATAAAAAACATGCGACGCACAATTCACCTAAAATGGACTAAATTGGAGATCTTCTTTACTGAAATCTGAAAAAACTAACCTAAAATGTGCTGGATTTTTATCTATGAAATCCAATTCTAGTGAGTTTCTGAATGGTAAAGTACTTGCAATACCAAAACGGCTTCAAATGCGTATAGGTTGATCTCTTTAAGAATATACAAATCAAAATTTTCCTTACCTAGTCTTTTTCTTACTTGAATCAAACATGATACATAAATGGAATAACGCTACTCCATGACTCAGAAAAAATAGACAACGGACCTGCAGCTTGGAACTTTTCCACCAGAAAAACTTGTTCGGTGAATTTTCAACGCAACGCAAAACCCCAACGAATGTCGCGTTTAGTGCTAGAAGATTACTTCTAGTAGTACTAGTAGTACTAGTAACGTGGGCCACGTATTAACTATATCGTTGCCCAAGACCGAATGCATCTCAAAAATCACCTACCTACTCTAAAGCTCTAAATCTCAAGATTATTTTTCGAGAACTTGGCCCATTCCAGCATAATTGTACGATGTTTGTGCTCCCGGGAACACCTAGTGGTGGTAAGCTTATAAATCAATGCAATGGCCAAGCTGTTTTAAATAGATAACGCACTTGCCCCATAAACCAGACCACCTGATAAAACAGTGCTCCTGATGAACACTGTCGAACTAATATTTTGCAGAATTGCAGAAAATATCCGCAGATTAATACTCCCGAAAGAATAGACCTGAGGGAGTATTTCCATTCCCGCAGACCGGCCCAAAAGAATTAGAATCAACGTTATTTTCGCAAATCGCAGCGTTTGAATGTCAGATTTTTACGAAATTCTAAACAATTTGAATTGAAAGTTGAGACGGTAGTGGTCAATAAATCAGCATACAAAACAAAGCGAGTAGCCCTCAACTCTAAATCCAATCTTAAACTGAAAGGTAGAAACAGATTTCACATTCTCTTGGGATCATCGCAATGAGGTCATCTCTAAACGCCCATGTCCCAAGCGAATACAGCACGTAGGTAACGATTTGCTAAGATATCTCTCATAAAGCGATCAATAAATCACCATTTCAATCCGTCTGTACCGTCCTGACGTGTTCATTATACGAAATAAACTTCTGCTGGGATCGGTGTTGATTGGGCCATTTACGTGTACCATTGAATAACTACTTATTCAATGCGTGTACTTACTTCAATTAGAATTCATCAGAACAGTTATGAAATAGTCGTTGGTTCTGCAATGGCCACCTGTTTGTGACAAGCTTGGAACAGTATAAGGGCAATACGTAAAGTTTTAAGTTTAGTTCGATGAAAGGACTGTGAAAATCTCTCGGAAAAGTCCGGTAGGGTGCGCAATAGTTACAAACTAGGCGGACGCGAGAAGATGCTAAAAAATGATTCGAAGAGACGAGATGAAATCCTCGTATCTTCCAATGTTTAGGCCAATTTAACACGCACCACCCCTTAATTTACAAACCCGAAATTCACCTTCTGCCATTAAGTGCGGCGTACGTGCTGCTAAATGTAAATTTATGTATCTCAGACGAACGCACCCACAACCGCATCTCCGTACACTTTTTTCTCGCATTCCGCAAAATAGGTAAATGCTAATGCGCCCCTTATCTCTCAGTAACATCCCACGCGAATTTATTATTTAAAAAAAACGTGTGCAGTCTAATTTAAATTTAATATACGGATCCCGAAAGTTTGCGACTTAATTATTCCGTAATAAAACTTTCCCAATATAACTAATTGGAAAAGTTCAGCTTATCGGGATTTAATTTAATAAATACTAGGAAAACTTTTTAGGGATTAATTCAAGGGAAAACGGATTAGTTTTACACTACTTATGAAAAGTTGGATATAAAATGCCCTTTCCCCTTAACAGTTTTCAAGCTTGAGTAATTAACTCGCGTTTAAAGTTCACAAAGCGTAATTTTCTGAAATAAGGTTATTATACTTTATTTATTCACTGTTTTGCAGGAGAGCATTGTATGATTTTTTCTACAGGTTATACTTTCTACTATCTTTCATGGATCCTGTATATTTTTTTTGCGTATTTGTAAGTCTGGGGTGGTGTACACGTACAGATACATTGAAACTGCTAGGGCATAGTCAGGCCTTAAGGGTTAGTTACGTCGCAGTATTGGTGGCATTTTCTTTCCTACTGAGTATAAAGGTCGTTAACACGGAACTTTATTATATTCTTTAGCGCTATGTTAGTGTATATTAAATTCATCACAGTAGCAGTGTAGAGACAAAGAACTCAATTGTCAAGAGCACGAAAGGAAACAAAAGTTATTTATTTTTCGATTACATTAAACAGAGAACAAGTATAGACCAAACGTAGTTGCACTTTAATCTCAATTTAGGTGACAATAGGTTCGTTTGAATTACATGTGTAATATTGGCTCTTTGATGGTGAAAGAGAAACTCTTTAACAGGTAACTTTGATCACCTGATAAAGAAAAGCATTACATAAGCAAAAAAACGTTCGAAGACAAACGTTCCACTAACTTCTTCGTAAATTTCACTTCCTTAATTCGACTTAAACGTTCACTTTAAATGGCGTAACACTCAAAAACTATCTCCTACAAAACTGTACAACTGGAAAGACGGGTGTCCCATTTAAAACAACCTCCCATTCTGGGCGGTACCTTTGCACTAAATTTCCGCCGATTTATCCTCTTACTATCCAGAGAATTCTCATCTCATGCCTAATTTGTAGAAGTAATCCAATAGCCCTAATTAATATGATCCTCATTCCAGACATCTAATCTCCGAAACTTTCGAAATGCATTAAGAAACAAAGCGTTATTGAAATTAAACGACCCAGCCAAAGATATGGTTCATTTGCACCGCGGTTTACGAATTCCATTCCACTACTCAACTTATGAGAAAAAAACGAAATTTCGAAATGAAATAACGCAACATAATCGTAATTTTTGGTTAATCGTATTACTAGTCCATTTTTGTGACAAGGCAATAGTTTTTTGGTATTTAATTGCCATCAATCGTCCCCTCACTATCAAAGTGGACATCACATTGCAACTTTTTACTTAAATCACGCTGTGATGTTTAACTTTGAAATGAAATTCCGGCATGTAGAACATATTCGTTTTTATAGAGTATAAAATTGACTAATTTAAATTTCACGCATTAAAAGCTTAAAAGTTTCGTAACGAAACATACAGCTAATTGGAAAGCAGCTTCAGTTTATGATGGTTTAAATTTAATAATGGATCGAAAGCAGTTTTCCTAACGAAACGTTGCATTTTGGGGAAAGCATTTTTTCATTACTTTTTCTCACTGCGCCCAGGTGCTCCTAAACGCTAACGTTGGAATGTTTGCAAATCAAACTTCCTACAATTTGCAATCACTTTTAACTTGCGATGCCGATGAGCCAAAGTTCCCTTGTTACTTCCAACATTTGAATTTCGCAAGCTTTTCGGAGGCGTTTCACGGCGTAAATCTTCCCAATTTAAAATTCATCTACATTTTTGCGACGGTAAGAGTGGTGCACGGGTACATTTACAATGGAAATTTCCGTATAGTAACGGTTGGGCCCGAAAGGTCGTTTCATGTAAATTGCGACTCTAAATTTACCATTGTTCAAGACAAATTGCTATGAAATGTGTAAAAGGGGCAGAAGTTTTCCAATTACCGAAAGGTCGCCGATTTTGGCTTTTCAAATTGGAAGGTTGGCTCGTAAATAGAGAACCGCAAATAATGCTATTCACTTTGAGTTTGCTTTTCATGAAAACTAAACTTTTCTTATTTTTGTTTCAGGTACGTTAAACCTTCGGGCATCTACGAGCGTGATTTGGTATGTATAGAGTTTCCTTAAATCCCTAAGCAAAATCCAATGTTCGATTAAATTATAGTAAAACTAAATCTTTACAGTTTTGCAGCATTTTCTCCTTTTCAAATGAAATATCCATGTGTTGACATGTTTTGACAGTTTATTAGTTTTTTTAATTTCATTTTTGGGCAATAACAACCCGACCAGGGACCCTTAGCACCCCAGTCGTGGTCCCACGTCACTACGCCGCAAAGGTAGGTGGTTTGCCCTCCTGAAACACAGTGCACGTGAATTTCCACGATTTTCATCCTGGGTGAAGCAGTATGTTTCCGGACATCCAGTGGCATTTTTTTTTCGGGCTCATATTGAGAAGGACGACGGAAGGATGGTAAATATAATTTAATCCGCAAAATAAGTAAATAAAATTACATTTATATGTAAATAGAATTAATTTTTAACTCAAACGGTGAAAGTTGCTGTAGTCGGTGGAACGGTACGACAGTCTCGAGCGCCACCAGGAGATTAACAGCCCTTGATCGTGGTCAAGGTCGGCTGGACGGTCGCGGAGTTTCGGTGGCCACGGGTAATCAGATGGAGAAACGGAAAACACAATGGATCGATGGGCGGTTACTGGCGAAAAATCTAAAACAGAATTACGGCACGGAAACGGTAGTAATTTCCTACAACGGGGAATGTAACTCCATTTACTAGTGGAAAACGAAACAAAGGAAAGCAAGCCCTTTTTATCAACGGTACTGAAGTTGTATAAACACTTACCTTAAAAATCAAACGGTACGGTGGATAAAAATATAGCCTAAATGCATACTTAGCAAAACGACGAAATATTAGAGTAGCCCCTCTAAACCTAACTCATTAGAGTTCCCAAAGTGTGGAAAGGGAAGGCTGGAAAATCCGGCTCGCTGAATGAACTAGTATCAAATCCCTCGAAAATTACAGCTTCTCTAATAATTACCTGGTTCTCTGACGTGATAAAAATGTGGAAAATAGCTTAAACATCTTGATAAATTAGCCCGCTTCTAATGACACTAAACAGACACCGTTTGCAATTTTTGGGTCAAATGAAAGGTCTCTTATCTATTTACACGACGGCGGCCTTACTCGCGTTAATCCTAGTTTTCAACTAAATTCGGCTAATAGTCAATAAACGGAATGGAATTCACAAAATGTTAAGTTCCCCCCGTTTTACCAATCACGAGAACTTTCGGGTGCTGCAACAATAATCTAAATATCCTCACGGGAACGGTTACAAAAGTGATCAATTGTTTTTTGTACTATCGACGGATGAAAACTGTATTACCCATGAAAACAGTTAATTCTACACTTCACCTCCTGGAATAAAAATAGTTGTCTACGGATTTTAGCAATGAACCGCCCGAGCGATTCCGTCCATATACCGTGTGTTCATTAAAACTGGTAAATTGCAATATGCTAAGCCTAAGGCTAGCTCTGTAGCACGTATTTTCAATCTCTTTTGTCCAAGGAAAGTTCTTTAGTAGTTTAGTGTGTGGAAAATGCGTTTGGCATTTTCGCGAAGATAAAGTACAACCAAAATACACAAAAACACAGAGATTGAATGTCGCGGACTCCAGGTAGTTGTGCCAAGTAGGGCCAGATTGCAGGAAAGCGAGAAAGTTTTAAGTTTTGGCAAAAACGTGTAATACGCAGACGCGGATTGAGTAGAGGATTAGGGATTTGGGATTTCGGAAATCCGGTCACTGGAATAACACCACAGTACTCCTTCGCTAGTTATGAAAGGCAGGATGGCAAAAATCGCGACTTATTTGTGGTTTTGTAATCTTTCAGATCTTCGCAGTGATTCTGCGAATCTAACTCTCTTCTTTGTTGCCGGTTGTGTTGGTGGAGGAACTGGTATTGATGGATCTCGGTCCTCATTATGGTGGACCTAGACGTGTTTCTAAAAATGGTCTTTCGTTCTAGGTAATCTTCAAATCCTCTGGGGATGCATCCTCACGAAAGTTGACTAAATCCTGGAAGAGGCGGTGACGCCAATCATAAGCCAAACTATTAAGTATCAAGTATCAAGTCGCCATTGTACCAGATCAAATACGGCGTTTCGCGAATCAAAGATTTCCTTTGGTAGGATTCGTCCTTAGGATGAATTTACGAAGTGGGCCCACCAAAATTTTTGAGGGGGGGGGGGCTATCAATATTTTGTTGTGATCTACATCAGTTAAGGCTACTATAGGTCAGTCATTGGGGATTTTTACCTGGAAATAAATCCGGAAGTTTTCAAACTTTGTAGGTTTTGGGATCTAGAACTAAAATTCACAAAATGTACCGATTTTTTGCAAATATCTCCAAAACTATGCGTTTTTCGAAAAAGTATGTAGAGCGAAAAATTAAAGAGGAGGAAGTTTCGTATAAAATATGTTCCTAGTAAATATTTATCACGAAATAATGGCATATCTTTTATTCAATTAATCGATTAATTCATTAATTAATCCATGTTAATAATTTTTGATCAATTAATTTCGATTTAAAATGCTAGACTTGTTTCCACACCACCCAAGAGGTAAAGTACACGGCGCGTTTCTTTTAACGTGGTTTCCCCTGGAGGCCTAATCCACTTAGGTACTAAAATTATCTTTGGTAAAGGCCAGACGGACCTTGCTCGTTTATTTCCATATCGGGGGAAATGGTTACCTCAGCTTCAGAATCGATGTCCATTTCCTTCAACTCGTCGGACTCTCCTTCTGCAGTCCATAAAGGGTCATCAAGCAGCGAATGAAAGTCTTCTTCATCGGATTCGTCCAGTGTCACTTGGCTACCTATCTGTTATGATTTTCGTTTTATTTAAGATTTTCTAAAATTGTGATGGTTATAATATGCGTAATTTTCTTAGGGGGTCTTGAAATAAACGCGGTAGTAGATGTCATTGTACCATTCTTAGAAACATTGCCTGGGAAAAGCTACTGGTTTCAACATCACGGAACGCCGGTTCATTCTACCCATGATGCTTATATGTATTTGAACACTTTTGAAGACAGATGGATTAGGACCTACAGATCCGCGCTTGACCATTAATTTTAAAACACCCTGTAGAAGGGCGATCAAGATTTAAATCATTTGCATGTAGCATCTCGTCAGTATTGTTGAATTTGGAACACTTTTTTAAATCCAAGTCAACGGAGAGGGCGCTAAAGAAAAGCAGTCAAACGTCAAAAATTTTGAAAAATCTTGAATAACTTGAAAACCTTTGATGCTAGGACCTAGGTATAGGGAATGTGGTATGAGACGGCGTGGATTTTCATGTAGATTTCGGAAAAAAGCAATAAAATATAGGGTTTAAAATAAGAAAGTTGCTATCCACTTACACCTACAACCGGGCCAGAAGCGATCATGATAATATTTTATTTCAATAGATAAATTATTAATGGAAGTCTAAATACTTTCAGGTAACGGTTTGCATGAAACAGTCTGTATATACTCCAGTTAAATTACGGTTTGGGATGGATGTTGTCATTTCACCCAACGAAACCAAGTGTATTCCATCTAAAACAATCCGCTGAATCCGAAAATCATAGTCCTCCCGATCGGAAACGCCCGGAACATATTGTTGTAAACAAAAAACGAAAAAAGAATGGCAAAATGTCGTTTCTTTTCGAATTTGACTTCAATTATCTCGCTAACTATTGTTCTGAGGGAAAAAATGAATAGAAATGAATTTGTTTAGAATCAATTTTCTATAGGATACAGTTGGAATGGAACGTTCATTTTCCAATGTTATTTTTTTTATGGAAAAATATAAAAAAGTAATCCCGAAACTTAACAAATTACTATGTAAAATTCATTCGATCTTTTTGAAAATTCGTATTTGGTCACTCTTTTGATAACAAAACAATATGACAAACCCGATCATCATACGTTAGTAATTAATTAAATTAACAAATTAAAGAAAAACGATGCTTTGTCTTTCAAACTGAGCGACTCCCAGAGCGTTCCACATTTTTTTACAGATGGTGGAACCTTAAGACAGAAATTTGCTTGGGAAACATTTTAAAATTTTTTAATATTTCTGGCAAATCTAATTAAAAAAGTATGATCATCGATCATAGCCCATGAACCTTTATGACCTTGATTCGAGAATCTTCACTAGGTTATCGTCGTATTCATTAAATCGTTGTTTATAAGCGTAATCGGTTGAATTAAATTCTTCAATACGAATTACTGAAGATTTTACTGAAACTCATGGATTCCAGTCCTTGAATTGTTGTAGCTTATACTTACCCTTGGTGTTATTTCCTAGGTATGTATTTGAAAGAAATTCCCAAGATACCGGATAACTTACGAGAAAAGGTTCAAGGGTTGTGATTTGGTTGGTTTCAGCGACCCCAATGAGTTAACAAAGCGTTACTCCCTTACATTAACTGTGTATGGTAGTAAAGAACCAAAAACCAAGACTACAAGCTGCTATAATTCAACAATATTGCCTAAAATCTACAGTAAAAGTACCAATACTATCAAGCTCGCTAGTGCGAAACCGAATGAAACCTTAGATGACGAATCCGCAACATCCGGATTCCTCATTCGGTGACAGAGCACCTCGAACTCGTTTGGGCTGTACGAATCCCCATCCACCGAAGCTTTAAATGTGGCCTGTCTCGACCTTTCAGTGGGAATAGTGACCTTTCCAACGGATAAAACATTGCCCGCAATACCTCTACCAATGTACATGTGGCCGCTATATTGATAGCCGCCCGGTATTAGTCGTGGGAGGGCTATGTGCCTGATATCAGCGCCGGTCGTCTTAACCCACTCTACATTTTCTGGTTTCCTCGTGCAGAGGATCTGAAACAGACGATCGACTTAATCGTAAATGGTTAGATCCGTCCGGCCTACTTTAATATTTTCGGTTGCTTCGCGCGCAGAGTAATCGCCTTGGTAATAAATCTTTTGAGCACCTCCGAAAATTTGACCGGGTATAATCGCTCCTTGGGCTACCACCTGCCCGATATACGTCGGATTGCGGTCGCGATCCAAACCCCCGGGTAGCGCGTCGTTTGGTACGTCCCCGTTGTAGTCACGCCAGTAGACATCTGGATATTTACACTAAGCGAGGATGTACAACGGACAGTGCACTTACCATCTGAGTGGTCCGGTGCCGATAACACCATACCACTGGAATAAAAAATTAACAGCACACACAGATTTAACAACATGATCCAGTTACAAAACAAGCGCAAATGCTCGTTTTAGGAGTTTCTCATTAGCGGATCAATGTCAGAGTTCACTTACTATCTATGGGGTTTTTAGTTTTAAATAGATCACTGCAAATGTAAATTAGTCTTAAATATTTAAGAAGTAAACAATTACATCACACCGAGGTCAAATTGTTTATCTGTACTACAGGCTGTGAATGGTGTAATAGACTTATCTTTGATATATGGGAACAGTATTGATATCACCAATTACCAATTGACATCACCTACTAAGGGTCAGCCCGAGTGTTTTTTTTAAGATTTATAATGGCGTTGGTAGAGCGTTATCATTTCGAAGGACGCTCTTAGTAAGTGGTTTCAAATGCCATGAAATCTACGTACATTGGACAGGAGTTATAATCAAGTGAACTAGCTCTGACCAGAATGGTATTAATTAGTGATATTATAGTATTGTAATTGTGGGAATGTGAAGAGGTAGGATTAGTGACGTAAATTGCAAGGTATGCAGACTGGTAGTTGAGGCAAGAACTAGTGAACGCAAGAAAGAACCCTTTTTCAAAGCCCCACCCAGCTCTGGTATCTACATAGCTCAACAATTTAAGAATAATGGCTTATGTACATACGGACATCAGGATAAAAAACAGGCCACATTTCCTCTCAGTAAGGATCTTGCTGAAATACGCTGATTTTTGGAATATTGTTCGTAACTCTTGTGCCAATTCTATTCACTGATTTTGTGATAATCTACGCATTAGTACCAACTACCAACTAAGGTCGTACTACAGAATCTCTTCCCCCGTTTCAATTTTCAACCCTCCAAACCCACCGAGCACATGGGGGTTTTTCTTCATTATCCCTTCAATACTTCAACTTAGAAAACCCGAGCGCTTACTGCAATACAACCCATCTCTACTATAATCCGCCAAATGCCTCCAGTCACATAAATAAATAAAATACTGAAAGTACTGCTGGAGATTGCATGCTAATTAACGATAGTGATTGTTGACTTAGGTACGCCTGAAGGTATTTTCTCCATTACGTAGAACTCATTATTATTGTTTTACGGTACCTTTATTTGTCGGAGAACCCCCGTAACACCTATAGGCGTTGAGCCAGAGGGCATATGCGGTTTTCTTTCTGGGGAGTAAGTGTAACGTACAGATTTAGATTCGACATGAAGCTAGGAGAAATGTTTGGTATGATACTTCGTAAAATTCGGTAGCTTAGTGACGTTATGACGTCACAAAGATGGCCACGGGCGAAAATTTTAGTTAAGCATTCTAAAGTGTGGTTTCATGCGTAAGGAGTGAAAGTATCATACAAATTTTGATTCAGCATAAAGCTAGGATTAATGTTTGGGATGATACTTTGTAACATTCGGTAGTTCAGTTACGTTACGACGTCACGTTCTAATGTTTAGTTTTATTTGTAGCGAATGGAAGTATCATACAAATTTTGGTGCAGCATAAAGCCAGGATCAATGTTTGAGATGATATTTCTTAAAATTTTTGAGACCTTTTTCGAAATTCTCCGTCCTAAATTAAGATCACAATTAATTAAAACGGCAGTTACAGCGCGTTCGGCAAACTTCGTGCGTTAAGGCGGTCCAAAAACAAATCGAATCGTTCACGTGACTTTTGCAGACCTTCGGGAGAAAATTTACCACGGCGCTGTCGTCCAAGTTACCTCCCCGCGGTAAATCGAATAAGTAAGAGAAAACTTGCCCGCAGGTATGTACGCCGATTCCGAGCTCGAACCTCTCCGCCGGAACCCGCTATTCAAGAACTCCTTTTCTCCTCTCACCCCCCTCCGTGTCGCAGATCTCGTCGAGATCCACAAACGCGCAATTTTACTTTTGCTCTAACTCTAACGGTTTGGCCGGGAGAAGGCCTCAAAGTTGGAAAATGCGAAAAACCCCATTTTCGAGAGTGGCGCTCCGGGTCGCGCAGTTTCCAAATTCGAATTAACCCCAGAATCCTAACACCGCGCCGCACGAACAAGCTCCTCCACGTCCCTCGCGATCTCCCGAAAACGGCAAAAGATAATCCGGTAACGTTTTCAAGCAACGAATTTTTTCGCTTCTTATAGCAGCTACCCAGACGCATGCCGTAGGAATTTTCTTAACCTTACGAACTGTTGTGCTAATAATCGGACCCCCCCCCCCCCCGGAACAGCGACGTCCTAACTCGACCCGTACGGAAGCGGCGAATTTTTAAACGCGCCCGCGTACCGCTCCCCAGCCGCCCAGCGAAATTTCCCAGATGCCAAATTCGCAGAATCGATGCAAAGTCGCCTCAAAAACGTCTCATAAAAATTTCGTCCAAATCGCCGTACGATATAAAAAATTAAAAATTAAAATTTAGTTAACGGTTGACTATACTAATTAATTTTTCAAAATATCATCTTGAATAATAATCCTGGCATTATGCTGCACCGATATTTGTATTGTACTTATAATCCTTACAAATGAAACCAGACTTTGGAATGGTAAACTACAATTTTAGCCCGGCGCCCATCTTAGCCGCATTTAAATTATTGTTGTCACGAAAGCGTTGTGGTCCAAGGTACAAAACATCCAGTGTTTCCATATTTGGAGCGTTTAGACCATTAAACACAAGTTTATTAATCAAAACTGTGCCCCTCTCTTGTGTGCACGGGGTGTTAGTAGATTTTATATTATATGGTCAAGTTTGCCAAAGGTTTGATTGAGTTCTACATCTCATTTTCTGAATTTGAGCTACCTTTCAAAAGGAGAGAAAAAACTGTCAATGGGAAAAAACCGTGACTTATCGTAAAGAATTACGGACCAAATAATACCGTTCAAAAATTTAATTCATCATATTTCTGGGAGAGGAATTACGACAACGACCCCAAATCCTTATCTATGTGCTAAGATACTAGTTATTCTCTTCACGTGTTGACCATGCTTGTGCGGAACTTCGGCAACGAAATGGCTGCCGACTGTTATGTTGGTAAGAATATGGCCTTGATCATCGGAATGAAAGGTTGGGTTAAATAGAGAAAAAGTTGTGACTCGAAATTAAAGCGATTAATTAAAATTGATCCCCTGAAAATAAGGTAATCACATGTAATAACCACCTCCTAATCGTAACCTACCTCTTAAAATAAGAGGGCTACTCATAAAACAGTGGGATTACCGCAACGGTGGACTGAAATCGGTTAGCTGAAAGAAAATCCAGAAACCCGTCCAAACTAAATCGTGATCCCCAAAGTATACGTTCAATCGCCAGAATAATTATACCTGGAAATTGGAATTAGAACCCAGTGGGTTTCACCATCACCCTTAGCTTTGCTTAACGCGCTCAGCTAAGGCGTGCTTTTACTATAACGCCAGAAAAGGAAACTGAAAAGCTCGCGTCGAAAATCCAGCGACAAGTGACGCTAGTAAACATCATAATTGAACTTGAACAGAAGAGCAAAGGTGACTAAAAATGATTTATCCGTATCACTATACAAAAATACCAAAATTAGCGTATACATGCTACAACAATTGAACAAGAGACGAAGATATGATTTTAAGTAAGGGAATCTTTGGACACTCAGCTTGCATTGGAAAACACGACTTTTAATCCGGCTCAAGTTCAAGAGCACTGCTCCTTGGATCTGTAGAAATAGATTAGCTAAAGTTTGACTTCAGGACATTGATCGCAGTTTTTCGATGAAATTGAGGATTGTTCTGAAGACTATTATTATTTTAAGTGTGCGTTACTTGGTATCGCAATTTGTACGCCATTTAAAAAATGATTGTTTTTACTTTTCGTTTATGGAAAATGTGGAAGTGGAAAGCACTTAAGGTAGATTAGGTAGAATGGCGCAGCGGAGGATTACTGCTTACAGAATCTTGCATTAATTTCAGACTTCATTTAGCGTTATGATAAATAAGGCGATATAACTTAAAATGTACAAGGATTAATTTAAGGACTTTCATGAACCATCCGTCATAAGTGCGGTAATTAATTAATTGATTGTGTCCCCACTACATTTTGTCACGGACCACAACCTATAGAAAATTGTTTCTCACTCCGTATATTCCAAGCGTAGGTCTTATGTAGCCATTTCGCCGCTACCTCCGAAGATAGCTGGAAAGTAACTACTATCCAACTCTTAAAAGCAATTATTTTCTTCTTTAATCTTTGACGGCTAAGCTCTTCAGGGAATAGTGCTTGAACTGGGTGGACATACACCTAACAGTTGAATAGAGACGAACAGTCACACCGAACCCTTTGAAGGATTTCAGAATTTCCATCCCAAATATCTCGACTGTGTGCCTGAATTAGGTCGCGTACGGATTTCTTTCGTTTAAAAAACATCGTTCCCATTCGGCAAATGAATTGTTAGCTCAATTGTGAGAGTCAAGAATAAGGATTAACTTTGAGAAGTAAATTTTGTTAATTTTCCTCGTTGGAATCGCAGGGCTTAATTTAATTCGCTCCCGGTATCGCAGCAACGGGAGTCATTTTGGATGTAAAGTACAGAATTTCTTGTTTATCTTCAAACTGAATTAGGAATCCTTTCAGATGAATGAGGCTGTACTTGAAAGCTTTTAGTGTTTACCGGGCATTCATGTTCTGACTTGATTTTCCTGACAACATCGCAAAAGATATAACTAGTAAATAATTCAACGCGATATTATAATATTGGCAAGTGAGCGCTTTTAGTGCTCTTATTTTTTAATTTAATTTTTAATTTATTTATTTATTGTCCCTCTCTTGTTCTTATAACTACTGTCGGATATTAATCGGGTGTGTTCTTAGTTACCACGTCGTTTACAAGCTATAGATTAAAAGAAAACAAGTATAAATTGTGCACAGCTCTTGTTCAGATAAAGCGCATGTTTTCCGAAATAGCTTAGGAAATGGTTGGATTATAAGGGGAGGAGGCCCTTTACACATAAACGTTTAAAGACCGCCTGGCATACATTCAAAATCCGCCGACACTCCATTATGCAGATATTTGCACTGAAAGCTTCGACTTCACCAATAGATGTGTCTCGTCCAGTCGATTCATTTTGCCTGTGAGAGTACTTTCATCCGACAAACCATTTTCGAGATATTCGCCCTTAAAGTTTTGAAATCACCAATGGATATATTTCTTCCAGACCCCATCACCCACTGATCTCGAAAGAGTCGCGCGGGAAAGTTATAGTTTGTACAAACCAATTTATTTCGATGAGTGAGACGTTTCATTAGAATACCATGAAGGGTACAACGTGTTTACTCCCCCCCCCCCCCCCCCATCCCCACCTTTAACTGTGATGTTAAAGTTATAGTTTGTATAAACCAATTTATTTCGATGAATGAGACCTCGAACTGTTGCGTCCTCGAATTCGTAAGGCCGTCCCGCGCACCAAGTTTTCCACACTCACTGAGCTGTTCAGCAAGCTTAGACAGCTCGAATGCAAGAATTAACCATCACCAACACCTCCAGTGAGCCGCATGGCATTTCGTCGCCTAGAAATCCTAAGAAAACGCGCTGTGAATTCCGTAGAAACACGGGCCACACACTAGAGGAATGTTAGGAAGAAACCGCTAAACACTCCGTTGCTGCGGTTATTGAGCTTCAGGGTACTTCGAGCAATTCCCGTAACTTTTGGAAGCAATTTGATAGATGTTTCTATCTATTGCTGGAATTTTAACCGCGCAGATTGCCCACGCCGTGATTTTTGGTTGTCAACCTTCGTCTTTTTGTTGTAAACTGTATCGAGTTACACCTCGTTTAAACAAACAGCTGAAGCGTGAGTTAGAACGCGTGGAATTTTGATTCCCATTATCCATACATATTGATCACTTGCGATTTTATTCATATTTTGGAGATTCCGAAGTAATTAACTGGACGGAATTCACCTCTAACTACTATAATAGTGAGGATAAAATTTGCGTTCTCATCGGAACCTTTTTTAGGTTCGGCTGAAATTTGTGATACTGCAATCGCCATCGACGATTGTTGCACTCATCAATGATTAGCCCACTTATTTAAGAGGAATGTAAATTTTATGTTATAAAAGGGGAGGGGTTACCTTTAATTTCTTTTAGGGTTTTTATTTTAAGTAGCAGTTTAAATTCCAGATACGTTTCACTGTACCTAAAATTCTTGTTCGACATACGAGTTGGATTATAAAAACAATGCAAAAGGAAAGGAAGAGACGTTCGTGAAGGGGGTGTAAAGAAAGAACGCAGTAAAAGGAGCACGTTAATAAAAAAAAATATAGGCAATGTGGAAAAGCGTAGGAAGGGGATGTAGCGAAAGACGGTACAGGTCAATAACCCTGGACCAAAATCCCCCCCGAACTGCTTGCTTTTTCCGTAATCGGATGACACGCGTTACACTTTTTACACCACTTCGGTTAACTGGCTTCTGCACAAATTTATTATAAAAATGACGAACTGCGTGTTCAATAAAACAAACAGGACTGATTGCTCGAGAATTTACCGTAAACAAATGTACACGCTCTTAAACCGTCGCGAAACTAGCACTTTCGTTTTCTTGATGTTATCCGTATTTAAAGAAATACTACTTCCCTCATAAAATAAACTCCTTTAAACATTTTCAAATAAATCGCTAATCACGAAGGAACGTGCCAAACGTCCCCACTTCTCCAACGTGAAACGTGCAATTCTTCGAAACACATGCGTCTTTCTTTATCAGCACCAGAACACCTGCGCTAATTAGATTTCATCTAATAATAAAACTTCTTATCGCAAACGACCAGATGTGCGGTTATTGAGCTCCACTACTTCGAGCAATTCTTCGACGAGCAGATCGCGAACAGAAGCGCTCGAAACGACGATTTATTGAACCGTCAAGTTGGAACCCACACCACGCAGACGACCGCTAATCAAGATCACTGTCATTTCAACTGTTGGGGGCACAAGCGCGAAGCAGATCCTCACAGGGATTACGTTATACAGGATACTTCGGCAGAATGGGTACCAATTCATTCACCAGACCTTTAATCTAATGCGAGCGGACGGAGAAAATCGCCAACAGAAAGCGCTATGCACCACCGTCCCAATCCGCTTCCGTAACAAGGTAGTGCCTGCAATATTCTACTATTTTCCCGGACAGGAGACACGCACCCTTCACAGCGTCGATTTTATTTACGGCGCCGGATTGGTCCTCAACCCACCCCACGGTTCGTGCACCTTCGCATACGATACCTCCACACAGTACAAGTTTCTGGAAGATGTCTTCCTGAAGTTGCGGCCATGGGAAGCAGCAGTCCCTCCTACGCATTCAAACGCATAAATTCCCCCCAGAGGAGACCCCCGCTGGCTAACCGCCCAGTACCAACACCTCTTCTGACCAGAACTTGAACCAGCCCCCGGCGAAGACAACCCCGTGAAAAGTTGTAACGATTTATTGTCTCCATTACAAAGCATTATTGTTGTTTACGATTTAATTACTTGTTGAAATATTTCCGTAACTTTTGGAAGCAATTTGATATATCGTTCTATGTATTTTCGGATTTTTAACCGCGCAGATTGCCCGCGCCGTGATTTTTGGTTGTCAACCTTCATCTTTTTGTTGTAAACTATATCGAGTTACGTTTAAACAAACAGCTGAAGCGTGAGTTAGAACGCGTGAAATTTTAATTCCCATCATCCATGCATATTGATCACTTGCGATTTTATTCATATTTTTGAGATTCAGAAGTATATAATTAACTGGACGGAATTCACCTCTAACTCCTATAATAGTGAGGATATAATTTGCGTTCTCATCGAAACCTTTTTTAGGTTCCGCTGAAATTTGTGATACTGCAATTTCCATCGACGATAGTTCACTTATCAATGATTAGCCCACTTATTTAAGAAGTATGTAAATTTAATGTTATCAAAGGGGAGGGGTTACCTTTAATTTCTTTTAGGGTTTTTATTTTAAGTAGCAGTTTAAATTCCGGATACGGATTATAAAAACAATGCAAAAGGAAAGGAATAGACGTCCGGGAAGGGGGTGTAAAGAAAGACCGCAGTAAAAGGAGCACGTTAATAAAAAAAATATAGGCAATGTGGAAAAGCGTAGGAAGGGGATGTAGCGAAAGACGGTACAGGTCAATAACCCTGGACCAAAATCCCCCCCGAACTGCTTGCTTTTTTCGTAATCGGATGACACGCGTTACACTTTTTACACCACTTTGGTTAACTGGCTTCTGCACAAATTTATTATAAAAATGACGAACTGCGTGTTCAATAAAACAAACAGGACTGATTGCACGAGAATTTACCATAAACAAATGTACACGCTCTTAAACCGTCGCGAAACTAGCACTTTCGTTTTCTTGGTGTTTTCCGTATTTAAAGAAATACTACTTCCCTAATAAAATAAACTCCTTTAAACATTTTCAAATAAATCGCTAATCACGAAGGAACGTGCCAAACGTCCCCTCTTATCCAACGTGAAACGTGCAATTCTTCGAAACACCTGCGTCTTCGTTATCAGCACCAGAACACGTGCGCTAATTAGATTTCATCTAATAATAAAACTTCTTATCGCAAACGACCAGATGTAACCTTTTATAAAACACGCAGATTTGACCAGATGCCTCTTACTTCTAGCACCTTATCTTTCTCGGGAATAAAAGCAAATGTAGCGTCAGTTTCCAAATTTGGTTTTGTGCATGAGGTGCAGTGCCAACTTTCTTATTTATGGAAGTAATTAAATGATGTTTCATACATAACACTTTAAATAAAAGCAAAACTACCGCCAGGTTTAAAATTTGGTTTTGCACATGCTCGTTTTCTATATTTGTTTACACGTTTATTATACAAGCACACATCTGGATTCTGGATGAAACTAATTTATGACCCATTTTTCCATTGTTCTCCTTTGCAATTGGCGCTGCACGTCATTAAAAACACATCTCTTCTCCACGCGAACTTCAAATGCACGCTCGTATCTTTAGAAATGCTACGCTTTGTGATATAGTAATAAATGTACACTTTCCAGGACTCCTTAAGGACGTAGAACCCTTTGATCAATTTACTACATCTGTACGTCTATATATGCGCGCATTTTATGCCCTTCTTCTGTCAGCCGACATAAAATTTTATAGAGCGGAAGTAATAAAACGCAGAGCAATAAATGAAAAATCTAAACTACATCTTTTACGATTGGGGATGAAGCGGGTTAAAAGATTGTTCTCGTTTTATTGGAAGAGCTAAAGATTAAACTTACCACATCATTTGCGGCACGCCGAATCGTTACCTGAGCATCAAATTGCACATTATTTATCTGGTAGACGTACCGCAGAAGGTATAAGTACGTTAATCCTCAAAGTAGTTGGCTTTTAGCTGCGGTTAAGTCTAAACATACTTGAAACACGTAGAGATAAAAATGGAACATTGACCGAGGGAAGTTATTCGGTAAACGTATTTATCTTTCTATGGATTGGACCCTTGGGATTACTATGAGGTTGGCGAAGTTCCGAAGTTGGATTGGTCTATAAATATGGTTTATTTTCAGAAGGCGCGGATGAAGTATTTTCGAGCAATATTTGAGGGTTTTCGTTGCATTCATTCCGACGGATGAAAATTTGGGCGCAAAGGGCAACGACCAATAATAGGATTAAATTATATTACTAATTTTCTGTGGGCAAAAGGGAAGTTTTAAGTATCGGGTATTTAGATAGGAATCTCGTATCGAATTATTTAGGTTCAGTTGCTATAAGGGATAATCGATACAGCTAGAGAGAGAATTACCTAAGATGAGAAGGATAATCCGTTTCTTGGGTTTTTTTTTGTACTGCATGTAGCTCTAGAGCGCCCTTAAAAAGAAAACCACTCGTTCATATACTATTTTGTCAACTCAGCTTTTCCATTCTGAATATTTAATATTTGAATTTTATTGCTGCCCGGGGCCGATTCCGTCACTTATTGTGGCAACATACTTCCGTACAGTTTTGTAAAACGATTTTTAACTGAGCGGAGTTTTTACCACTGGATATAAAAAGTTGCTTTGGATATTTATCAACGGAGTATGGTCTAGTGTAGCAGATTCAACTGTCAACGTAATTTGTTAATCGACTGGCTCCTATGCGTCGTAATGGCACTTTCTCTAAAAAACTGCAAAATTTACAAATGCAGCGTGATTGTTGCTTTAGTAATTTTCGGGTTCGGAGATTTATCAGCGTAGAGGCGGGATAAATTATATTAGAGGAATAAGGATACATGAGTGTGGGCGCGATTTTAAATTGATTTTTGATCCATTACATCGAGTCGATTAAAAAAACAGCTGAAAGCATAAGGTAGAACGCATGGAATTCTAATTGCCATCTTCCGAATATATTGATCTCTAGCGACTGAATTCTGAATTTGGGGATTCCTAAGTAAAAGTTTAGACGGCATTTGCCTGTGCTCCTAGCGGAGGTTATCATATGGATTTTTCACTTTAAATGTAAGTACCGCCATGTTGCATTTCGTTTATTTATCGGCTGTAATTTGTCGCAATCTGATTTCCATCAACAATCGTTGCTTCATCTACGATTAGCCCTCTTATCGAAGAGGTACGTAAATTTTATGTAATCAAAGAAGAGGGGTTACCTTTGATTTCTTTTAGGGTTCAAGTTCCAGTTTTACGTTACATACCGATTCTTGTTTGACGTACAGGTTTTGTAACCGTTGTCTGCTGGTTTCCATCTGCTGTTAGCAATCGGCCATTTTGATGTGAAACCCCTATCAGAAATAGGATACCGGGTCACGACGAAGATATTAACATCGAGCATCGCCCCTCATATTGGGACAACTTCCTTTAATTCTGCGTATTATAAATCCTCTTAAAAGGATAAATTTTTCATTGTAATTGTTAACTTAACTTCGTAAGTTACCGCAATTCCTACCAATCATTATCGACTTGAACGCGGGATTTTCATTTATGGTTTCTGCAGTTCTGATTGCTACAGCGAATGGATATGTTTTCGATCTTGGACTTACGGCCACAAGTAATATGCATTGGCCCTTTAGGTACTTAGGTGCGTGGATTTCTTTTGGTTACAGGGTCGGACTCGCTAACAGTAGAGCTCTCGACCGAGTTTTATTCAAGGTAAGATTGTTACGATTATATGTGAATTCCAGTAACAGAACAATTTATTATTGATCGTAATTCATGTTGCTCTTGGAAACTTTTGTTATTGATTCAGTCATTTTCGATTGGGGGGTTTGCTTAATTGGAAGAATTTTAATTGCACTCAGACTTTGGAGTCACGTAATTAATAATTTTGAATATTTGGGGGATACGCTGTACAATTGTGGCGACAATTTTATTTTGCAATTTGGCATTGAAAATAAACCAGTATTACTTTTGGTACCTAACTTGATCTTAATGTTATTACTACCCTCGTATCTTCTCAATTTCATACGGGGAGAGTTAAGATAGAAATTTAGTGGCGCTCAATCCCATTGGTAAGTGGGAACGAAGGACGAAGATCATATTATGTCCAGAACGAACTTCCGCTGTGGAAGGTCTCAAGTCTAACCTTGAGCTAGTGAGCCGTTTATGCGGCGTGTTTGAGTTTAAGTAGCGCCAACTATGTCAACCTGTTATATTATTTTAATAGTTAAAACCATTTTAAGGGTGGTTTCTTCCCAGTTGAGTCTGGCTGGAGTAGAATTTCTTTGGGATTGCGTGAAAGGATTGGGTATTACAAAATATACATACTTAATATGGTCTTATTTGGGAGCAGGTTCCTTCAAAATTTCGTTGCGTAAATGTTTGGGAAATTGGTGTTGGATAACGGTCATGACTGGGTGTCGCCCCATAAAAAAGCGGATGGCAAGTAATACTGAATCAGGTCCGTCGTATCTTGCGCGGGTTTTAGCATGAATCGTGAGAATTTTTCGCTAGAACACGGCCGTGTTCAGCTAATTTGAATTTCTTGTGGTAGATATGAGTTAGATCAAAGAGGTCCGTGGGCATTACGCGGATAGCCACGAAAAACTTCCTGTAAAGCAGACAAAAAAGCTATTTAAGTGAATCATCTGCAGTTACTGGTTGATTATTTTTAGTTAGTAGACAAAATTCAGATTCCGTGTATACTTGAGACAATCTAATGGCGTCTGTTAGCAGAAAGAAACAGTAAAATGTGTTGTGTAGCAAGATCAGACCAGTAAAAACCAGGAACATTGATTTACGCGTTCAGAAACTTACGGAAATATTAAATGGCAGGTGTTTTTTCATAAAACTGCGCAATAAATTTACTTGCGTTTTACACATGAGGGAGTAACTATGCTAATTCAGACGACAGGGCGAGTGGATTTTTCATCGAGTAAATTGAACTTTTGAATTGAACCTCCATATTGTCTGTTTACAGTTTATTGTCGTAAGTACGTATTGGTTTTCTTTCTTTTATGGTCACCGTTTTAATTAGTTGAGATTCTCTGGCATACTTGAATTGTAATTGGCACCAGCACTGTCGGTGGACTTTCCGCGCAGGTTTTGACGCTTTATGCGCTTTTCAACTTTCTTTTCCGGCTTTACTTTTGGGTTGGGCACTCTTAAAAACAGTTAACGTGGGCTAGAAAGTTGTCATATATAGTGTAATAAATTGCAATTGTTTTAAATAGAATGTTTGTCTTTGGCAGTTCACCAATCACTCAGTTTTAGGTCGAGATAGCTTTTCTACGATCTGTGACGCTATACAGGGTCATTCAAATTCGAGGGCCAGCATGGGGATTTCGGGAACTGTAAAAGATAGGTAGGTAGTTCAAATTTGGCAAAGTTGCGCATTTGGATGTTTAACAAAATGCAGTTTTGAAACTAAAAAAATTCCGACTACTTTCGTAGATATCCGGAAAAATCCGAAACTTTGCAAAATCGTCTTTATTTTTTACTAAAGTTATTTAAACAGATATTTTGAAATAAATATATATTATTATTGGCCACTTTTGTCCCTATACGAGATGCTACTTTTAAATTTTAAGTTTGACGTTTCGTCTCCAGTCAATCATCATCAACTTTGTCTTTTCTTATGGAAGTAATTTTTACTTTTTGTGTCATTTGATGGAGAATTTTTTTCTGAATTCAAAAATGTAAACATCACTATCTTTTAATCATAAATAGCGCTATTAATTCGTAAAAACGCAAAAAACTACGTAATACATACACTATCTAAGACAAAGTTTTCTAGGCAAAAAAGAAAATATTTTAATAATTTTAAAAAAATTGTGATGTTTATATTTCTGAACTCTCTTTTGAATTCTCTATCAAATGACCTAAAAAGTAAAAATTACTTCCATAAGAAAAAACAAAGTTGATGATGGTCAATCGGAGATGAAACGTCGGACTTAATATTTGAATCTAGCATCTCGTATAGAGAAAAAAGTGGGCATAATAATATGTTTTTATTTAGAAATATCTTTTTTATTATATCTGAATCACAATCTCCGTGTTAAACACTCAAATGTGTGCGAAAAAAGGCCTTTAAAACACACATGCTTTAAAGTTGCTAAGTAACGATACTTCAAGTATGACTTTTTAAACTGTCATCTGGGTGAAATAAAAAATCATCTTAGGTCGTTTTCTGTAAAATGCAGAACATTTTTTTGGCTTGTACCTATCCTTTGGTTGAAGCTTTCACAAACGCGCGTAATTTAGGGTATGCTTCCAAATCTGTTCCACTTTTTAATCGCAGCATTGTTTGAAGTTTTGAATGAATACACCAAAAGATAGAAGATTTAAATACCTTTCGCATTTCCTTCATATATGCCAGCATTATCGATGCATTTAAGACTTTATTCGTAAGTAACTTCCCATTCATCCATGGAAACAACTTTTCATATTCTGTATAAAAGGCTTTACTGAATTTGGATTTTACACCTACCAATGTTTGTTTAGATTTTACAACAAGCGATTTAATGGACGGTGGATTATCTTTTTTAACGGAAATCGTGTTATTCAGAAAGACGATGATTTTTATAAGCAAACATCAAGTGACATTTCCATGGTAATCGGGAAATTACGAACACCCAGCCCACTTAATTAGACATGTATTCGAGTATAACGTCAATATGATTTCATTTTATTTCCTATTTTTAAATTATACTGCAGGTATAATAAGAAATACTATGAGATGCACGTGTATAATGGGTCTTTAAAGCACTTACAACGTTAAAGGCACTCCGCTTCGCGTCGTGCCATTAAACTCGTTGCGCGTGCTTTAAAGACTTGATTATACACTTGTATCTTAATATACTATTTAAATAACTTCAGTAAAAAATAAAAACGATTTTGCAAAGTTTCGGCTTTTTCCGGATATCTCCGAAACTAGTTCAGCGCGTATGTGTTGTCGGAAAACCTAGCGTTATCTCTTAAAAGATTATAGATTTTTGCCATTTATATTCTAAGCACCCTCTCGTGGATTAGAGGTATGAAACGGTTATGTTCAGAAGGGGGTAATTTCTGGATCATGTTTTTGGAGAGTGCAAGTGCCCACCCCGCATTTCAAGTTCAAGTTCTAGTCCCAAGTGCATTTCGAGTTGTAAATCAAGTGTAGATTTCAAGATTTTGAGTAGATTCAGGCTTACTTGCGACAGCTTCTTATCAAGACCCCGAGATAACAGCGACGATTTTGTTATGCTTCTCCTTACTATAACGACACGGTTTGCCATTGATGAAGGAAAAATTAAGAAAATGTAGGTCCTTTCTAATGCGCACGAAAGTACCTCCGAAAAGGTTTCAAACGCAATAGGGACCACGTACAAATAAATGATGAGTTAGCATGTAACGGTTGGTTTATACAATAATTATCATTAGTTTGGCATGAATTTTTTATTTTAACATCTTACGCTTACCACAAAAATACAAAAGGGCAATTAGGTTGCAACATTACCTATTCAGTAATGGATAATTTCGCCAGCTCAATTATTACACAATCGTGAAAGTCGATAATCTTCTCTAAAGGGCTAGTACCCTTCGCAGCGCTACAACTGTTATACAGCGTTTGCCAGAGATCATGCGCCGCGCAATCGTCAATTTTATCCTTCAGCAGAAGTGGACCTAGCCGAACCAACTTATCAATTAAAGGTTCACGGTTTAACTGGCCATCTGCCTTAATCAAATGGAATTTACGAATGTTACATTCGTAAAATTCGATTGTATTGGGATGGATTGGGCGCCTTACGATAAAGTTTTCGTCAAAGATATTAGATAAGTGAGTACTGTCGAAGTTTAACTCTTTCACACATGTTTGATCCTGCAGTTGTTTCTCTAATAAGACCTTTGCTACATCAAAGGAGGTACCCTGTAATTAGTATATTAAAAACGCAAACCTTCGTCAATCTCATAGGTACCTGAGTAATCCAAGCGATGAATACGCAAAGGACCAGCTTCTTAATCATGTTGATGCTACGTGGATGACTCTAAAATCTACTCTGGATTAGAATTTGTTACAATATTATTGTGCTTCGTTACCATATTACGTAGTCATTTCGGTGACCTTATGATCTTGAATTTCCTTATAATGCTTTCAGCAACCTTGATAATTCTATTATCGCAGATCAAGGAGCACCGAACTTAATATGCAGCATTCTATACTCGTGACTATAGTGTTAGTAATATTCATTTAAGCTATTTCCGGGATTACCGGTCGGTACGCAATAATGCCGATTCCTCTTCTTTCGCCTATCTTCCATTTTTTTTCTATTCCACCCACGTGCTTCTGCCAAGTGTTATAGGGGCCAAGAAATTAGCGAACATTGGTAGATTTCGCCACTCTTCTCAGTAAATACATCCAGTCCATTTTGATGTTAATTCAGGTAAAATTTTGAGGGATAGGCAGCTTCTCACTCTATCAGCGCCTCATTAAGCGAGCACGGAAAATCACCACGGGCAAGGAACGCTTCCTCGCCGGAAGTCGCAATCTGAACGACTTGCATTCTTACAACACTGGCCGAAGGTTGCATTAGATAATGCAGTACGTTCTTTTGTTTAATTATCCACAATGACGAAAATCTACCGGAGGAGCTTTCAAATATCATTGATACAAAAAACTCGTTAACCTTGCACGACAATAGTATAGTAAGGCCGATATGAGCTCACTTTGAGCTTGAGTTCTGCGCATGCGCCAACTCCCCAAATTTAAAACTAGTGCGCATGCTCCAATTCCAAGTTTGAAACAATTATTTTGGACAACAACCGTGATGAATTTCAGTGACATTCGTTCAAGAAAGATCCCTAGTTACTTTGGATAACAATGATTGAATTGAGTTTAGACAACAACCACGACCTTCAATCCACTTAGTGCATGCGCAGTAGTTCAACCTTGTAATTGGAGTGTGCGCAGTAGTTTTAAATTTGGGGAGTTGGCACATGCGCAGAACTGAAGATTAAAGTGAGCTCATATCGGCCTTACAATACTACTCACGACGCTATACAGCTGAGGTCAGATCATATCTTAAAACAAGGCTGTCCGATCCCGAGCTTGAAAGAATCAAATCCCGGTGCTTGGAACCGTCGAACTTCAACTTGGAAGCACTCTCGTCGTCAACTTTGGAATCTCGGCAATGGCGGAACTCGAATGAGCACTAAACTCACTTCTAGAGGAGGAAAATAACATTCCTAAACAGGTAAAAAACGATCTCTTGCAGAATTTTAGCGGTTCTAGTCATATTATGCTACCAAGCTTGTTCCACAACATAGGTATCTTGCGTACGGCGTACTGTTATTTATCCCCTCCTATACAAAAACGTGAAAGATTTGACGGAAAAAAACGGGCCAGATCTGCCAGAATCCATAAAACAGCTAAGCAATTAAAAACAGCCGGAAAGGTAGGTACAATAGGTTTTAGGCAATTTCCATTGCAAAAAAGGAAGGGCGTCGATTACCCGCCTTCTTTAAACTGCTGTCATCCGGTTCGTCGAATAAAGACCCCGAAGGACACGAAATCAAAAGGTCAAACCTCGAAACCAGACCGGATTCGCTTTTGGCGGAGATATTAATATTGGTATGTTCAAACGGCTTCTACGCGGGAAGGCTGGGCAAACTCTTTCGCGAATGGCTCAAAATTAGAGTTAGAGGTTATGAAACTGCCTTTTACAAAGAAGCCTTTTCAAAAAAGACCCGAATTCCTAGCAAAGGAGGCTAGAGGTTGCGAATTTGGTAAAGCATGCAGCGGTGATCCAATACGTTCAAATACAGACATAAAGGACCAGTTCCTACCAGAAATCTTTTTAGCTGACAAACCCAACGAAAAAAAGAGATTTATACTAAACTTGAAACCTCACTTGAAAATTTTGAAACAGTTTCAGGATTACTCCTAAGAAGACTACCATCGATTTCAAAGATGCTTTCTATGCCGTCCCTATACACCGTTCAGATAGAAAATATCCGAGGTTTTAGTTTTACGGGAACAATTTTCAAATTTACCTGTACCTAGACGACTTCCTAATTATAGGATTGAGACTGACGTAGAAGTGAAATTACTTGTTTTTCTCGGCCAATATAACACACAAGTGTACTATGTACGTACATAACACGTAATTATTGGACTTAAAAATGTACACTGTACATGGACACACATACGATGTACTTTATATGGACGTACATTTTAAGTCCATTTGTCACATCATTGTACCTGTAGTGTACGTACACTATTTACGTCCAAAGTATGTACCTATTGCACGTACTTTGTAGATACTATTGTATACAATGTACATTGTAGGTACATAACAAGTACACGATAGTGAAAAAGTACCGTACAATGGGCATAGTGCGATTTTTATTCATATTTCAATACTTTTAATATTAAAATAGTGCCAAACTTGCGCTACAGTACAAACGGGAAAATAATTAAAATACAAGACGGCTGAGATCACGGTTCACTTTCACTAAATACTTCATGAAATAATCATTAATTTGATCGTCCCAATTCGCGTGTTTTCAGTATATTCTTTAAAATGATAAAACGTGACTGATAGTGGTTCGGGTGAAGTAATGGGCATAAATATTTAACATGCATAGTACGTATTGAGATGTACGTCAAATGTACGTCCATTTTTAGTACATGGACGAACTTACCTAAAATGAAAAAAGTGTGCTACAGCTCCACCAAGCAAACAAGTCCCTCGGAAAATATGCGAACTAATTTAGGCAATTCGTGGCGGGAAAAAGTTAAGCCAATACCTACAAAGCAGGCGTGTACAGTCCGTAAAAAATGTGACAGTGACACATTTAGAGATTAAATTATAAAATGCGCTTGTTGCACCAATTTTATCCGTACGGCAAGAAAAGAGAAACAAACCTCTGCAATTGTACATTCCGAAACCAGAAATGTTATTGAAAGGGTAGTGGAATTCTTCGGCAAAGAGAAAGCTGCCGGTGTGTAGATATTTCCTTTTGGAGAGGGTGCAGAGATTAAGTAATGTGAATTTCATTAATATTCCTCTGAAATAAATACTTATTGTTATCCTGTAGATCGAAGTCAAACTTGCCGATGATAGGATATGGAAATTTCCATCAAAGAAGCAACGAACATTGGATAATTGTGATTTAGGCGTCTTGAAGAATGAAGTTTACATGATCCATAACAAAATCTCTACAATCAATAATTTAGTTAATAAAATGAAGAAGAAAATAGGCTGCATTGGAGGTAAAGATCAAATTTTTTGACGAAACCTACATCCATCCATTTTATGGAGTGATTGCTAACAGAAGATGAAACTGGTGTATATAAAACTGATTGAAGCAGGATGAAATAAATTGGAATGTATTGAAAATGCACATCTCATCATCAAATCGAAAAGTATAAGTCTGGGTACATTATAATCCACATTAAGAGATTGGAAGAATAAATGTGGCAACGCCATGGATTGTTAGATGACGCTCTAGAAAGTATATCTTTCACGGTAATCACTGGCACATCGGGCGAAGGTTCTGAAATCAGTGAAGATGAACGTGACGACGATACTGTTTAATTAGTTTAATTACACACTGCTTTGTCATTAGTAGTACTTAGCTAACTAGGTATTTTGTTATTTTGGTTTGTAATTCTTGTACTAAATTTCTTTCTCCAGTTTTCCAACGTAGCTTCATTAAAAAATGCCAAAATAGAACAAGTTTAAATTTCCCGCCAAACACTATTGACACAGACTGTACTTCTAAAATACAGCGACACCAAACCATCGCCTTCTTGACGGACTTGTTTGCTTGGCTTGACTGTATATGGGGGAGTTCATAAATAGGGAAAAAACGTACTTTTCCCAAGCCAATCTTGTAAATTTCTAGGTTTTAATTTCAACACCAAGACATGACTATAGGACTACCGGAGTCAAAAATTAATAACTTCCCTTAGTTCTCAGGAGTTACGCAAAGTTAAGACATTGGCTGAGTTCCTAGGGTTTCCGGTATAGGTTTGTCCAAGAAAGTATGAAAACCGTTGGCCGATTATCGACCTTTTCGCATCAAAAAATAATTTCAAATATCCGAAGTATGTCTCTTGGCAAAAGGATCTCGGGTCTATGGGTGTGGATCCTGATCTAAATTAGTCTTCTATGCGTTTCCAACTTTCTTCGTGATCCTACGAAGCATACAAAAAATCTCGGAGACAAAATCCTGGTGGTACCGTACTGGTCATCCCAGCCATGGTCCCCGCCATTACTCAAGCTACAAGTCACCCAACCGGTATTATTTGAACCAAGTTCCGACTTACTTTCGTATCTTTCCAGCGCCAGACATCCACTAGCGTCAGAGCTTACCCTGGCTGCTTACAGAGTCTCAGGGAAGCCTTCACTCTGATGAAACTGCCTACGCAATTGAAACGACGATATAGTCCTTGTTAGAATCTACCCTAAATCAGTATAATGGCAGCTACAAGTTGTGGTGAGAACAAAAAAAAGTCTCACCATTGCTAGTCTGCACGAAAGACTATCGAATTCCTAGAGAACGGTAAATACAAATAACTCAACAATAAATGTCCATCGCGTACCACTTTTGCTGATCCTTGAGGACAAAGTGGGAGAGGGCTTTAGGATGGAAACGTTTATGAGAGGCGTGGTAAAATTAAGTCCCTCGGCTTCCAAGTATGATTTTACTTGAGAACCGGCGACGGTTTTAAAACACCTACAAAACATAGTAACCGGACATCGACTTCAATCCTTATCTTCCATCAGAATTGAAAATTAAGGCTCTTCTGTAGCCAATCCGCCATATTGGAAAAAATAGCTAAACGTTCTTATGAAATGCTGCTTTTGTAGTTGCAGTCTAACAAATTCTCGATAGTGGATATTCTTTGCAATGATGAAAAGAACGGCGGTACTTAAAAAAATTGAAATATCGGTCTTAGTTTTTTAGGAAGATCGGTGAATAGAAAAATCGTTTTTTGTAGATAATAGCCGATGTAATGAGGGTATATATTTAAAAAAATGTTCCAAAACCCACTCGTGGGTATTGCCGCGTAACACAAAGTATTGAAACGACGCATCGTCACCAAAAGCACACAAAATGTCGAATCTGCATATTGAAGCACGTCCACGTTCAGAGAAAGAGAGGAGTTAAATAAGTAAAATAAAGTTTCAAAGAAATATTACCATACATAAGAAAGTTGGCTATGAGCAGCCTGTGTAGTCACTGCGTATGCCCACATAATTTTTACTATGCGCGAAATGTTTATCTTTACTAGAAGCGTCTGTGGTTAAAATTTCAAAGCAATATCTCCACAAATAAGAAAGTTGGCATTGCGCAGTCACTGCGCATGCCCACATAATGTTTACTATGTGCAAAATGTTTACCTTTACTAGAAGCGCCTGTGGTTAAAATTTCAAAGAAATATCTCCATAAATAAGAAAGTTGGCATTGCGCAGTCACTGCGCATGCCCACATAATTTGTACTATGCGCGAAATGTTTATCTTTACTAGAAGCGTCTGTGGTTAAAATTTCAAAGAAATATCCCCATAAATATGAAAGTTGGCATTGCGCAGTCTGCGCAAAATATGGAGTTAAATGAAACTGATCGAATTGGGCAAATATAGACCATAACAGCTATCAATTAGCGAAAACCCGAAGTCTCTAGGTGGCTCAGGGGCCGAGATCTCGATGGAACGGACGGACGGACGGACGGACGGACGGACGGACGGACGGAAACACGAGCACATAAGCTTTACCTCAACTTCGTTGTGTTACGCTAAAAATATGTTTCGCGATCTTCAGAAAAAATCAAAACGCTAACGTAAGGATAGGCAACTCAAATTGCACTTATAACGCCTGAGGCGACAACTCATTACTTGAAAGGGAAAACAAAAGAAACTACCTAGCATTACCCTGCACATTGTTATGCCGTTCCTAATGATATGGATTAGATAAATTGCTATTTATTATTTATTTATTTGAATGCTGTTGATTTGTAAATCATAATGTCACATATTCCCAAGACGAAAAATGGATATCCTATTATAGGTACATTGGAAATAATTTTTTATTTCTTTCTAAAACCTTTTAATTCCCATCTGGATGCTTCAAGAAATAAAAAAAAAAACCTATAATGAGGCTGTAGTAATATTTCCCTTTGGCGGGGGGTACGTACAATGCTATAACTCTCGCCAGGAAAGATTGCCGGTCACAGAACACTTGATCCCGATCTACAATCTCTGTTTTTCGTAAGGTGCTAGCGACTTCCGGGATAGTATCGTGTCAATGTTGAACAAAAAGACGTTTCGTTCAACATTGGCATGATCCTATTCCAGAAGTCGCTCGCATCTTAATAAAAACAAAGATTGTAAATCGACACAAGGTGTGCTGTGACCGGCAATCTTTCCTGGCGAGAGTTATAGGTACTTCACATATTATATCATAAGTTTTATACCAATGCTTTCAAACTACCAAAAGCGTAGCACTATGTTTAGTTAGATCATATCAAATATGACTAAATTATATGTTTGTGTATATTTCCCATCTAAAATTATCAGTTTCCTCAGATAGTCCAGTATGCGGAGCAGTCAGAAGGGCCGATTCCTGCAAAATGTGGTGTAAACGATTTTAACGTTTTAAATGGTCCATTTGGGTCCAAATAACATGTATTTGAAGAGTGCACACCAATTTTTTCCCGGCACAACTTTTGGCAGTCAAAAAACCTCAAAACGTTCGGACTTTTTTCACTTTTTCGCTTAAAACTCGAAAACGGTCCATATTTTATGAATAATACTTCTTTAGTAAATTAAAGAAAACAAAATTCTGCGTCGATAAAAAAAACAAACAAAATCGGTCCAATAGAAAAATGTTTACAAGCGATCAAAAAACGCCCATTTTTTCCAACTTTTCTAAAGAACTGAGTTAACCTTTTTTTAATGCGTTGTGGCTCCCAAAGGAACGAAAAAATCCACTACCTTCCCTCCCTAAAGATTGTAGAACATCAATCAGAGAGTTCAAAAAGTACCAACAATTTAAAATTGGACCAGTTTTTGAATTTCGTTGGAAAAATGGGCGTTTTTTGATGTTTGCAAAAAATTTTCTATTGGACCGATTTTGTTTGTTTTTTTTTTATCGACGCATAATTTTGTTTTCTTTACTTTACTAAAGAAGTGTTATTCATAAAATATGGACCGTTTTCGAGTTTTAAGCGAAAAACTAAAAAAATGACAAAAATTTTGAGGTTTTTTGGCTGCCAAAAGTTGTGCCGGGGAAAAAATTGTGCGTACTCTTCAAATACATGTTATTTGGACCCAAATGGACCATTTAAAACAATAAAATCTTTTACACCACCTTTTGCAGGTTAAAATTATCTGCATACTGGACTAAGAGTAGGTCTTCGTGAAAATTATCTATTTCGAGAAATGCGACCAAAAGCAAAAGATGCACATGCCCTTTGCTTTCCATAAAGTTGCGCCCAATAGATAACAAATGACACATAGGCATTTTTTCACTTATTAGCGGAACATAAACATACGAAACGTCGTATGGTATGTTATATAAAAGAAACGCTACCGATATAAATACAATTCCCCTTTTTAGTTAAATTCCTAAGCGGGATACGATAACTAATGGCCGACACTGACAATTTTATTTAAAACAAAGTGTTTGGAGTGGTGTAGGTTGCGACTGCACTGGAACCTAGAGTAGCATTGGGTAGTGTTCAGTGATGAATCCGGATTTTGTTTGGGTATGCATGATGGCCGTATGAAGGGCAGCCGAAGACGTGGGGAACGTCGCAATGTTGAATTTTCTGTTATGAGGCATGTGCACTAAGCTGTGGGGACTATGGTATGGAGTACTATAACTTATGGGACTAGGGCTCCTTTGTTATTCTTTCGAGGTAATACGACCCCCCAGCGATATGTGGATGACGTGATAGAACCCGATATTCTTCCATCTCTTCAGCAGTTGGAAGACCCACTTTTCCAGCAGGATAATGCCCCTCCCCACATTGAAAGACGTTCTATGGACTTATTTGCACATGATAACGTCAATTTCTTGCCATAGCCACCCAGATCTCCCAGTATATCGCCTATCGAGCAAGTTTGCGACATTATGAAGAGAAGACTGATGAACTTACCGCATCCTCCGCAGACACTGCAAGCTCTACACAATGAAATAGAGGTTACTCACAGTTGCTTGGGACACAATACCTCAAGAGGAAATCGGCCGTCTGCTAAAATGCGATGCTACGAAGCGTGAGGGAGTGCGTAACCAATAGGGAGGGACTACTATTTTTGTTAATAAAAATATGTTTATATTTCATCCTTTTTCTTTTAAATTTTAATCTATTGTTACCTTTTAGTAGCTAAACGTTTCTGCAAAGTTTGGTCAAAAAATTCCAACTCCTTCTTGGTGTTGCAATTTCCATGTCACTGAGTATATATAAGAAAATGAAGAATTTATTTTAGGTGTTCGAAGTGCCGGTTTATTAGGTTCTACAATACCAAAGTGAATTCATTCATGCACATATCTATCTAATAACTATAAAAATCTATAAATCAGTAAAATTGATTAGAACAAATCACAGGAAATGTGCTTAATTAAAAATGTTAACAAACAATGCTAATCTGGTCCACTAATGACCTAAGAACTAGATAATTTACAGGAGGTATCATTATAGAAAAATGCATTGAATAATTAAGTAATTTCCCCAATGGTAAAAGAAATAGGCATTTGTGGGGAAGAAAAGTCATGAACAAATGCAATAATTAGTTAATTATACTCTTGAGATATAATAATTCTTCTTCGATTATGGGCTCTCAAAGCTTTACTCAAGGACCACCTCTCTTTCAGAAAATCCCTCTATTCTGATCATAACCATCCCACTACTAATTCTTCTTTATTTTTGTACCAATACGCCATAACCACCAAAACGATAATGCGGATTAAATGGTGATTTTAATATTTTAGAACAAAGCGTTTTATTTTAATTAAGTATGTATGTCGAAATACTCACTGTGTACCTCTCTTTGACATAAATAAATTATTGCTCCTTATCAAGTCCAAAAAATGGCTTAATATATTATAAAGTACAGTTAAAAACAGATTTATCTGAAAATGTCATCGAGCCTGAAATGGTAGACCAGTTAGCAACAGGGAAATTGATTGTTTACACATCGTTTTGGATTGGTAACTCTCTAAGATATTTACAACGATTTGCAACGTTCCTATTTTGGACATCATGGAGTTAATCTTGGCAGGGCCGATAGAAGACATGCCTGTTGATTAAGCGCCACCAGTCGGTCAATCAGATCATTAGGTCACCGTTCACACGATAACCAGCGGGTATAAATTTGACCCACATAATCCCGAAAAAAGTAAGTTTCTGGTCAACCCACACGCGCCAACGACATGAATGGAAAGCTGATGATCTGCCTCTTCCTGGCCTGCATCTTCCAGGTAAATACAAATTACAATGTTCGTTGGGCATCTACGTAACGTATTGGTTAGGTGCGGTCTGGAGTAGTACCACAGGTGAACATAGACGCCGACGAAGCGGAGGCATGCATGAAGGGCACGGACACTTCCAGTATGGTCGACGAAAACGCCCACGTAATATATCCAAGTGAAGTAACAACCAAGTATTTTGAATGCGCCCTCCAGGCGGGTCATTACTTTACAAAAGACGGCGAGTTTGATAGCGAATACATACTCGGAAAGCTGGCAAGCAACTTTAGTGCGTTGGTAGGGGAAGACGTCGATGGCAAGAAAGCGAGACAAATGGCAAATGAGCTGTATGCTCCATGCAATGTTCCAAAGGGCGAAAATAACGTAGAAAAACTAGTCAACTTTAATAATTGCGTGGTGATTGAACTACAGAAGAAGGCCACAGCTTAATAAACGCTACTGTAATTTTGTGTATTAAAATAAAGTCGCATGCAATCGAGGTTGTTATTTATACTGACTACACCGAAAGTGTTTCACAGAAATCCTAGGTAGGAGTTGCAATTAATTTATTATAATTGTTGGAGACCAAAATCGCACAGATAATTAAGGTATGCAATAAAATAATAACAGTCTCATTTTTAATAAGGAAATCGTCCGCATAGGAAAAATGCTCTGTTCCGATGCCCCCAGTAATTAACTGTAAAACAAAGAAAAAACAACTCGGTAATAAAAATTGCGTATCCACCTAATTCAATTATATCCTCCACAATGAAAGATAAGACTCGATCCAACTAATTCCAGAACTCCCACACCATAAGGTTACTGATCATGTTATAATAATACTTACAGTTTCACAATTGCACGTTGAATTTCGTATTAAAAATGCACCAATAAAAATTCAAGTTAAACGGGATCCAATTGGAAAATACTGTACTCCTCAAGCAAACTATCATTTTTTATTGACCTGCTTTTTCTTTGTATCAGGGGACATGTAGTTTCGGATATCCAGCGCAGACTCCAGAGAAGGCCCCTTCGAGCTATGGTGTAACTCCAACCAAGGAATTACCATTTCTATGAATCGTAAACTAGAGAGTGAACCAACGGTCCAAAGTTGAACTGCTCGAAGGGTAGACTCGAACTTGTGTGTAAATAAGATCTTCCCAACTGGTTTTTACGCTGTAACTTTCAGTAGTGGTTCAGTCGTACTGGCTGATTGCTTTGGATTGCTCAAGCCAAATTTGTCAGGAGAGTCAGAAAGATCTTTTTAAAATCATCGAATTTTGTTAATCTGTACTATAAGCATTTCTAATTATACAATAATATGTTAATTTTAAAATACGTAAAATAAATAGTTGTTAGGACGTGGAATAAAGGAACATTGTAACTTCATCCACAAACCCGTATTGCCAAACGATACCAAGCTCATACAAAGGCTGGAAAATTAGTGATTAGTGATAAATCTATATTTTTCGGTGTAGTACAGTATGATTATCATTATCGACAAGTAAACAAGATTATTTGTTTGTTTTTTAAACTATTTATTATCTCTGGGTCATTAGATAATTATGCAATAATTGAATTCCACTAAAAACTAAAATGAAGTCATAATGATAAACTTTTATTATGCCATGAGCAACAACAATGATCTCTTTACACCTTCAAGGCTTTATTGCTTAGAAGGGAGGGGCGTTTCTTTGGCAGAGCCTTTTTGGGAAGAGACCGTCTAACCTAGCATTAAAAAAACTCTTGCCTTTAAAATTAGAACCCTTCACCATGGAGAGTTAAAAAAAACTTATGGTCAATTTGTTTAAATAGTTTATAAGACGGAATGGGCACCTGAACTGGGTAAACAATGAAACTTCCTAGAAGTTGAGGTAGTGGTTTCAAAAAGGCTGAAATTGAATTATGCAATTTACACAGTGTTTGTTATCATGTTTGTTATCCATTATAGTCTAAATATGATACTATGTGAACTGATGTCATGATTTGGTCAACAAATACACCTTTGCGTAATAACCTGGCACTATCAAAGCTACCCTTTCCAATGCGAATGGAGTTACATTATTCCATTGATCAACAGGTAGCGTGGTTAAATATTCCAAGGAACGCTCCAATTGCTTTTTGGAAGTTAAAAATTGTGAATCTTTTGTCTCCAAACTATGACCTTGAAGGATACAATACGGTTTCCATGTAAAGGGAACGATTACGTTTAACGCAGCGCATACCAAACTGTGGGGGCCTCCCTAACAAAATCCGAATTGGTTTGGCTTTTATTATAACAAATTCATCCGAAAGTACACTCCAGAGGCTTATAAAAGGTTTGATTGAAGTCTATTTAGTTAGCCCTTTGATGTCCTGCTAAATATGCTACGAAAGCGAAATTCCAAGTAGAAAAATTTGAAAATACTTTCCAAATTACCTTCCATAGATTTTAGTAAAGCGGTCCTCATTTTCTTAATTCCGTAATTTACTGCACTCTCTTTACATAAAGATGTCATCAGTTTTCTGAAAATGCGGGTGAGATTTCCCTAAGGACCTTTTACATTCCCGGGTTGTCTACGTACTATAATCAAATCAAGATAATGAATGCAATGAAGCAGAAGAACTTTTATTCCTACAACATAATTCAATCATAGTTTAAATATAGTTTAGGATGACATAGTAACGAAGATAATAACGGCCATCCTGTATGTGCTAATGTTTTAATTTAATTTAAATCTGGAGGATTTCATTCCGAATAAACACAGAATTGGTTATTTCATCAGAATTTGTTATTTTAGTGTCTATTTTTCGATTTTAGAATTGTTTGCAATTTTTCTTCGATATGTTCCGAAGTGAGTTGAGACTATTGAGTCTCATAATTTATTAATTTTGAGTCATTATTCGGATTTTTATATAAAACAAACAAAAACCCCCGACTCATCACACAAGCCGATAACAAACATCGTAATTGAATTTCAAAGCCACCTTCCTGCGGGTTGTATAATTCGTAAAGATCTAGAATGTGGAACATTCCATTACAGGTAAAACGCACATAAAGTCTGAAATATACTCTAAATTGCATCAAAGCTCCTTATATTAATCTTAAATGAAAGCTACCCACACTTGTGGAAAAGCTTCATTGCGTACTAATATCTTTCACTTCCACTTGACAAATAATAAAACGAACCCTTGGGTATCCCCAAAACATTTGCTTCATAGATTTGCTTCATAGATTACAATCTATGAATGTACAAAGCTACCCCCAATATTGTGTAGTGTTTTCTAAATCCTTGCAAATTCAAATTTATAAAGCAAAACCCTAATAGATCGACTGCAAATAATACAAATGTAAATAAAATACATTATACCCATTAAATTAATAAATTAATTTATTTATTTATTTCGCCACGACCAAAACAACTCATTAAGTTTCTCTCTCTCTCGCGCGCGAGTGAACATCCATAAGGCGCATCTACTTGCGTGCCTTCGTCCTGGAGTAATTAGAATTATTAATATTCTCCAGTGGCGTAACTTGCGTCTTTTGCATTTAATAAAATCCATAAAATTTACAGCGGGAATTGTTCAATTCAAAACGGTCATATGTGGAACATTACAAGTTTAAATAGCCCTTAAAAACCCTTAAAAGCATTCAAACTGCCATAAAAACTCTCAGTTATTAAAGGTTTACAAAGACTTTTAGGCAATCTGCAAAGCTCTGGGGTGCTTGCACATCATTAAAGCTGTAAAATACCCTCCAAGCTACTTGTACACTCATTCCATAGGAACCCTTAAGCACTGAAATCGTGGTAAAGATTCTAATGCATTCCAACAGTTACTCTTCACGATTTTAGTAGACCTTTAAGAACCCATAAAGACCTTTTAAGCTTGTAGAGATCTCTAAAAAGCCTTTTAGCGACATTGGGAAGCTCTTGCTTGGAATATTCTTAATGCTTAAAGGCGTAAAAGGATTCTTAAATTCTATTAAATCTCTAGAAGGCTTTATAAAAAAACTTACAAAAGCCTTAAAGCTAATAAAAGCTCGAAAGGTTTTAGAGGTTCCTGCACTTTTGAAAACGCCCAAAGGGTCCTAGTGGCTATTAATTGCCTTTAAAGGTACTAGAAAACCTTGGAAGGTGTAACAACACCGTTGAGAGTATTCATAGGATTTTAAAGGTTTTTAAAGCTCTACAACAAACTAGTTGTCAGGTAAACTCCTGACTTGACTTTCCGACTACTTTTAATAGTCATTGCAATTATTATCTTTGGTCATAGTATAACATTTAGAAAATGCCCTCTAGCGCCTTGAACCCGACACAAAAAGTGTAGAAGTTTTTTTGTAGATCTCATCAAGACCCTTCTTTTTTGTAAGTAACACTTTTCACTTTGATGCTTACTTTTAGAGGAAAATGCAAATTAAAAAAATAAAATAAATACTTTAAGTTTTCAATTCAAAACTTCTCTTAACCAAAGGAACTCACAAAAAAATTGTAATGAACTTTTTGTAGTTTTTAAGCCATTTTGGCCAGTGTAAGTTAAAAAAAGGAAAAAAAAATTTTTTCAAGCCGCTATGGATCTTTTAAACTTTTGACACCCTCAACAACCATGAACGTTTTCGATTCCCCATACCAACCTATATGCACCCCAAATTTTGTCCAAATCTGTTCATACCCTTAAATGCTCATAAATATTCTTCAATACCTACGAAGGATCCTAGAAGTTAAACTTTTGTTGGTTGCAGTGAAGTATTCTGATTTTCTTGAGATTGAAATTTCAAATCACATTTATTCTGTAACTAGCTCTGCAGTTTTAAAAACATGCACTTTTTGTGTGCGATTTGTGTTTAAAAAAATCGTCATTTTTACATCAATTTCGGTTGGAAAACGTTTAAACGCCTAATATGGATGCCTCTGAAGTGAATTGAATTGAACTCTTTCTTGGATTACTCAAAGTACAGGATCCGATTATCAATTTATCCACATTTATATTGCACAAGAATTGTCGCAATGAAATCACTACACCTGAAAATGTGGTGACTTCCTGGCATGAGTTTTAAAATAAACAGTAACATTTGGGGACGCGCTTTTCTACTTATCACGGCACCTGGAGATAATTCAATGACCTTCTCGAACGAGTGACAATCTTCACCCACGTGCGCGCCGTGGTGTCCGACAAGTGAACTACAAGGAATTTCCTGGTCTAATTTGATTTTAATTCAACTCGTTGGTCCTTAGTTTATTCAGCGGAAGGGGAGAAGTGAGCCAAATTGTATGAGTTATTAAATGAGGTGTGCTGATTATGAAAGTTTGAGAACCGCTGTCGTATCGGTATTATCTCTACTGCAGTAATCGATGATACTTCAATATTGACAATAATTTAAGTAAACTCCAATTGGTTTCTATTTTTAAGGGTTTGTCTTGTTTTAGTTTCATTGTCCACAGATGTTATTTGGTCAGCTATCTCCACTTTAAAGATTACAACAATAACCACTGTGACCTTTACGGGAGCAACGTGTTACGATGTGCTGAGTACAAACACGATAAGAGAACTGTATAAATTGACTGGCATCTTAATGCAACTGTCAAGTGCTTGTGTAACTCTCCGATATCACCATGTTCAAAAAGACTGTGTTTTGCTTGCTCATCGGGTGTCTCGCCTTGGTAAGTGATCGCCATTGTTTCGCACTTCTCAAACTGTATAATATTGCTAGGCGAAGTCTATTGAAGTTCCGGATGCACTCATTGATGAAACACTTTCTGCCTGCATGAAGGAGACAGACATCGATAAGGCGAAGCTCTCCGAAATGTTCGATGATGATTTCCATATAAAATATCCTCACGATGTGACATCGAAAATTGTCGAATGCGGCCTGGGCAAAGTTCACTTTTTCAACGAAGACGGCGGGTTTAACAGCAAATTTGTTACTGAAGATCTTGCAAAGTCGCTTCCAGTTTTTGTAACAGATGAGATTGACGCCAAGAAGGCGGACGAACTAGCGAAGGAAATCTACCATGAATGCAGCACTCCGAAAGGGGAAAATTTAGTAGAGAAGATGGCCAATTTCCACAATTGCGTAATGGTCGAATTGAAGAAGAAAACAACCGCCGCGTAAAATAACACGATCTTAATTGCAAAAATAAATTTAAAATAGAAATAAGGTACTTTGAGTCGTTCATTTTGCCCCAAGAAGAACGAGGTAGCAACACGTCTAGAGGAAATAATGCAGCCCCTTTCCCCTTTCCTTGATTCCCTCAATAGTGATTTCTTACGCCCCCTATTGTTGTGCTTCCACATCGGTGATTTTGTCAGCTCGATGTAAATGTAACTCCCTCCTCCTGGCCGCTGCCCACTCTTTGCATCTGTTTTTTTTTATATCCCCTTTCAACTGTTCCCTTTCTCCTACTTCACGTTTCGGCATGGTGACGACGCATACGTTAGAAAATGCTTGCACCTCCTATTTCGAAATCTGCGGTCAATGAACCAAATTTATCCCTAATGTTGACGCCTCCCCCTCCCATCGGTTGTACACGATGCTCCCACTCCACATTCCTGCAAATTGTTAACTTAGTCCCCAGCTGTTATCGTGAGGTTTAGTGTGACACCTGCGGTATAAACATTTTGACAGCGCGTTCTGCATTGGCTAAAATGAAGTGGCGCCGAGGTCTACTCCTAGTAACGGGAGTAGTGAAATTGCATTTGGCTGTGGTTAAGTACTTTGCAAGTTTGGTAGTAGAAAATATACAGGGTGCCTCCATTATACGGTTGATCATTGGTTTTAGTAGAATTAGCGATCATTTTTTTTCTATGGGTCATTGTGTTTTCTGTACGAAGTGACCGTTGAATGACTTTCGGAAGTGTTTGTCGCCAGGGGACAAATAATTAATACACACGCCAGTATCAGGATTTAATATTTCATTAACTACGATTTACGAAACGAACTACAATAATTGGCAGCACACACTCACAGAATGGCCGCTTCCCTCTCCCCTGCGCCATCTATCTTCCCTGGTGCCAACACTCGGGCATCCTGACTGGGCAACGCCCTCGTTGCATATTTAGCCACAGCCATGATATAAAACAAAATGAACTCTAAAACTAACAACAAGAAAAGAAATATGTATAGCTTAATATAACTGAAAATCTTTCAAATATTTGGGTTTATGTCTATTTCGTTTGCCACTTTGCACTAATTCTTCACCTCCTTCTTCACTTTGTAACTCATTTTCCACACTCACAATATTTTTTTGCGGTTCAATCACATCACTTCCATTTTCATCGCTGTCGTTGTCTGTGTCATCGGATATGTCGGTCTCTTCGTCCTCGGGTAACTTGTATACTTTCATTTGACTGACATGGGCCGTTGTTGAAAATGGCCTCCCTCCGGTCCCTGCAATTTTCTCGATTCTATAAACGTCGGCTGGAAGAGCCTCCGTAATCACAAATGGTCCTCTGTAGCGTGGTTGCATCTTCGTGCTTTCTCCCGTTGAAATTGCCACCCTTTTTACCATTACCACGTCACCCACTTTGTATTTTACTCCTACAAATCGTCTTTTATCGTGCCTGGTTTTGTATTTTGCTTGTTCGACTAGAATGTTCTCCCGAATTTCTCGTTGAACATCCTCGGGTGGTCTCCATTCAGCATCCTCCTCCTCGACTAAATTTGATAATGGTCCATCAGTAAATCGGGGTAGAAACCCATATAATGCCTCGAAAGGGGTTTTCCGTGTCACTTTATTTGGTGTAATATTTAAATTTCGCTCGACTTCGGGTATTTTAATGTCCCACTCTGTTTCATTATCCATCGCACTCATTATTACTGGCACTAACGTTTGATTGACTCGTTCTACTTGGCCGTTTGCCCGTGGCCACTGTGTAGAATTTAAAATGTGTTGAATACCGTTTCTATCGATAAAATCTTTAAATAGCTCCGAAGTGAAACAGGTACCTCGATCTGATATCAACCGTCTCGGTATACCGAATTGTGTCATAAAAAGTTCAATAGCATTCACAGTTGGTGCAGTTTTTGTGCTACTCATTGCAAACAGTTTAACAAACTTCGTTAAAGCGTCCACTATAACTAGTATATACATGTTGCCTGCGCTGCTTTTGATAAAGGGGCCCACATGATCTATATGAATCCTCGCAAAGGGTCGACTCGGCGGCGGAATTGGGTGTAACTGACCTGGCCTTTTTCCTCCCGGAATTTTGTTTATGAGACACTCGGCACACGCACTAATATGCCGTCTCACATACCGTTTTACTCGCGCAAACCAATACAGTTCCTTTATTTTCGCAACAGTTCTGTCGACACTGAAGTGCCCCAATAAATCGTGGCACTTCACGACAATACTTTTTCTCAAAGCACGCGGTATAACATACAATAACTTTTCCTCACCGTTCACGATTGTTTTTCTATACAATTTTGCACTTTTCTCCCCTGTACAATCCGGCGTAATGAATGCCGTTTTGTGTTTCGAGTTTTCAGATAAGGGCAATTGTAGAAACCCGTGCGCCATGTCTAGTGTTGTAAATAACTCGTTTCCACTTAAATTTTCCACTTGTTCATCGATTGTTGCCACAGGAAAATTTGTTTTAACAGTTTGTTTATTTAATTTACGGTAGTCTACCACTAAACGCGGTTCGCCCGATTTTTTATGCACTAGTAAAACCGGACTCGCGTAGGCAGATGTTGTTTCCTTAGCAATTCCGGTTTTCTTCCACTCATCCACAATTTGAGAGATAATTTTCCTCTCTTTCATACTGGCTCGATATGGTTTGCAGCGTACTGGCACGTTGTTATCCTCGATGGTCATCTCCATTACATTTGTACAGCCTAATTCTTGTAAGTTAAATGCGAAACAATGTCGGAATTCCTTGCACAAATCCACCAATTCTGCAGTTACTTCCGGTGTTACATCTTCGTCAATATTAAGCATTTCTGCTGTAATCTCAACTGTATCTGTGTCCGTAAACAGCTCCTCCAATTCTTCTCCTTTGTTTTCTATAACTCCCACTACAGCTCCTTCGTTTATTTTTACTCGATTGTTAGTTGGATTAGCGATTGGTACCGATACGATTTCCTCGCCGCAATGGACGTCGATGTAATTAACACTGTTTGCTGCTACTTCGTTTTCCTTCACGCTTCGCAATTTCACTCGATTTGAAGTTTCCTCTACTATTTGCAAGTTCTTAAAAGGATCACTGTTTCGATTACCAAAGATTAATCGGTCACCGACCTTCGCGTATGCTATGTGCTCTAGTTCTGTGAATGACCTTCCAATGATAATGTCTAGACTCTGCACGTTATTTGGCACCACATAAAATTTAATTCTTTCCGCGGTTACATTGTCCACTTTTACATCCGTTTCTATATATTCTTCACAAATTATTGCTGCTGCATTTCCAAAACCATATAGTTCTTGACGTTCGCGTTTTACATTTTTCTTATCGACCACTGCATTTTCTTTAATTGTGCACACTGAACTGCCAGGGTCAATAAGCGCTTCTATTCTTACTCCGTTTACTTCAACTACGCGTAGGAATTTGTCGATGTTGTTACCACTAGTTGATCCCGGTGATGCAATTATGAGTTGCTGCTGCGCCTCGGTTTTGTTTCTCAAAGGGCACTGTGCATGCCTATGCCCGCTTTGTTTACACTTGAAGCAAAGCTCAACGCCTTGGGGCCTGGGGCACTTAGAAGCATAATGGCCTATTTCCGTACAATTGTAACATTTTATTGTCTGTTCGGTAGTTTTCACTTTTGTATTGTCCTGGTTCACGTCACGTTTTTGAAAACTCGCTGTTTTCCCTGAATCCGCGGTCCACTTCGCATGCCTCGGTGGTTCTCGAGGCGATTCTGCGCTGAATCCATAACCCGATACACGATAAAGCGTTATTACATCATGTAAAAAATCGTCAATGTTCGCGTGTTCTTTCACTAAAAGTCCCGGTATCACATGTTTTCGCGATAAGCCCGTTGCGATTTGCTCTTTTGTTTCCCGAAATGATAGTTTAAGTTGTGAGCACAATTTGTGTTTTTCGTGGAAATACGTCTCCACACTTTCCTTTGATTGTTGGACTCTCCTTGTCATGTGTTTCCATTTTTCTGTGAGGCTCTCTTCCATTACGAATGTTGCTCGGAATTTTGTCTCAAAGTCTGACCAGTTCTTGATCTGCGCCCGCCTCGTCCGATGCCAATCACGAGCTCCACCGTATAGGTGAATTCTAGCGGTCTCTAACTTAAATTCTTCTGGCCATTTGTGTAATAAAGCGCAACTATTTATTGTGTCGATCCATTCCTCGGCTTGTATTCCACAGCTACCCCCGAAGTCTCCGATCGTTTTGTTTAAATCTGGCATAATATGGTAAACGTTGTCCCTTGGTCCCGTGTGTAATGCTTGCGCCTGTGCTTGGTTATTCCCCATTACTGATAGTAGCTGGGTCATAGTCGCCATTTGTTGGATCATTAATTGCGTTAAGTCAGGGTTACTGGAATCTGGGAATACAGTATTTATACTCTCGTTAACCGCATTTTCCCCACGTGATCCCGTCACTTGTCCCAACTCTGGGTCATAGTCGCCATTTGTTGGATCATTAATTGCGTTAAGTCAGGGTTACTGGAATCTGGGAATACAGTATTTATACTCTCGTTAACCGCATTTTCCCCACGTGATCCCGTCACTTGTCCCAACTCTTCCACATACGCGTCCTCGTTGTCACCATCACCCGCCATCTTCTTTTCTTTTTCTCGCAATCACACAGCAAAAGCGAAAGAAAATTTCACGATTTCTAGAGACGTTCTTGAGTTATAATTATTCCACTTCTGATAATGTTGTCGCCAGGGGACAAATAATTAATACACACGCCAGTATCAGGATTTAATATTTCATTAACTACGATTTACGAAACGAACTACAATAATTCGCCAGCACACACTCTCACTGAATCGCCGCTTCCCTCTCCCCTGCGCCATC